>NC_134535.1:12668106-12970720 GCF_050624435.1 Tenrec ecaudatus | reverse complement strand
GCGAGGACTCAATGACAGTGCGTGGGGTGCACATGCTATTTCATACTCCATTGCAGTCTTGTGCAGTGTGCAGTAGATTTCTGGAAAAGTGTTGAAGAAGTCCAAATTTCGTTCTCCAACTCCCTTGTAAATCGGTTCTGATGTATGTTGAACACCTTTCAAGTTGCTTTGTTTTGGTTTTGATTATGATTGCCGTTTGTTATCCGTATCTTTATAAATCCCATCATTCGAACATCTGTGAGTGAGTGAGGGACACACAGTGGCACACTGCATAGGCAGACCCAGTGTATGTCGTACAAGGTACTAATGACAAGATATACAGACACCAACACCAGGTTCGTTCAGACCTCTTGTAAGCTGGGGACAACCTGTACTCTCTGACCCTTAGCAGAAAATACCTGCCAAGCCCCATGTTAGGAACGTGAACTTACCACCCACGGCCATCGAGTCGATGCCGACTAACTCACAGCGACCCTACAGGACAGGGTAGAACTGCCCCTGTGGGTTTCCCAGGCTGTAGCTTCCTAGGAGTAGAAAGTCTCATCTGTCTCTCTAGGAGCAGCTGGTGGTTTTGAACGGCTGACCTTGCTGTTAGCAGCCCAACTAGTAGCTGCTACATCCCTGGGGCCTGACATATTGTGGGCATTATCAAAATGGGCCACAGGGCGTGGGAAGCAGAGTTGCCTTTAGAAAACACACAAGCCTGCCAAGTACAACAAAGGGAGGTGCCCCACCGGTCAGCAGTGGGACCCAGGGCATCATGACCCCCGCTTCGCAGACAGGGGGACTGAGGCTCGGGAAGTGAAGCACTTGCTTGAAGTCCCTGCGTTCACACTGGCCCCCCAGCCCAAACTCTGGCCCCTTTTCGCTCCCTAGGGTGCCCTGGGTCCAGAACCCACCTGGACATGTTGGGGTGTTGTCACATTCCAGGGGAGAGTCCTGGGATCCCACTGTGGGTGTCTGGGCCAAGCAGGGCATCGGGACACCTCGTGGGACCTGTTACCACTCAGTTCACAAGTAAGGACATAGACTCTGGAGGGCAGGTGACTTTATGCATGGTCACAGAGCCAGGATGTGGACCTGGCAGTGGGACCAGGAGTCTGGGTTCTGAGCGGTGGTCCCCACCCCTAAAACAAGCTGCTCAAACAGAGGTGAAGGCTGGGTAGGGGAAACCTAGGAGACCCCCCACCCCCACTCACCTGGAATCAGCCCACACACACCTGCCTCCACGCCCAAGCCCCAGGGCACATTACTTAGATATCCAAAGCTGCCTTGCTTCTGAAAAAACAGGCTTGTTTTCCAGTTCCTGGGTCCCTAATGGAGCAGATGGTGGCTGGGGAGGGAGGCCAGACCCACCAAGGCCTCTAGGCATGGACTCTGGGGAGGCCAGCCCAGGAACCACAGGATTCTGGTCACCCTAAACCTGCAGTCTGCTGGATCCTGGTGGGAGGAGGTGAGAATGGGACATATCTAGGGTATACTTAACCTAGAAATAATTGGCTATTTATGCGAAGGTCAGATTTAACTGGGTATCCTGGGTGTGTGCTTATGGTGGTTTGGGGATCTGGCAAGCCTAATTAGTATCCATCCAAGTCTGGGACCGAGCTGACACAAGACCCTGGTGTGTTAATGCAGGTCAGTAGAGACGTCAGCAGGGGGGCAGGACAGCTGGGATCCACCACTTGGCCCACAAGGACTGCAACATTTAACCTCCTGCAAAGCCATGCGAGGGAGCAGGTGGTTGGGCGCCCTGCGTGGGGTTCTCGGACAAGAATCTGCTTTCAGCTGACTGCATCCTGATTCTATGCAGGTGTCTGTATTGCCTGTATTACTAGGGCAACCTCCACAGTCCCACAGAGCTAGGCGCGCCAGGTGAAGCCGGCCTCCGGGAGGTACAGTTAAGGAAGCAAGGGAGCCCAATCAGAGGCCCAGAAGCCCGCTCTCTCCGCCCCCATCCCACCCGGCGGCCAATGGGAAAGGAAGAGGGGCGGGACTGACCGTGCCGTTGCGGGGCCTGGGCTCCGAGGCGTGGATCGGCCTGTTCAGACTGGGTCTGCCCACGTAGACCTCGCGGCCCGGGGCGAAGGTGGCCAGCAGCCGCAGCAGCGCGGGCGGGTTCACGTAGTTGTCATCGTCCACGTGGCAGAACCATCTGTCGAAATGGAAGGGGGAGACCATGGGGCTCGGAAGGTTCTTAGAACCAAAGCCCTCCCCCAGCCAGGGAAGGGGGTGGGGGAACGAGTGAGGAGGAGAGTGGGGCTGCCCCCTAAACCGCTAACTGATAGGACAGAGTAGAACTGCCCCTGTGAGTTTCGGAGAAGGCATGAGAGTAGAAACTCCGTCTTTCTCCCGTGAAGAAGGGATGCTGAATTCCAAGTGAGAACAGAGACCCAGAGAGGCCATGACACCAGCCCAAGGTCACACAGCCAATGTGGCTGGATTTGAACTCAGTCAGGCTGCCCCCTATTGAGCACTGCCCGCCAGGTTCATATGTGGAGCCAGCTCCCAGGAGTCAGCCCCTGCCTAGTTATGCTCACTGGGGCTAGGAGCCCTGGCGATACAGTGATTATGTGTTGGGCTGCAGCTAACCTCAAGGTGGGCAGTTCGAAACCACCAGCCACTCTAAGGGAGAAAGATGAGGCTTTCTACTCCTTAAAGAGTTCCAGTCTCAGAAACTCGCGAGGGCACTTCTACCCTGTCCTGCAGGGTCACTGTGAGTCAGCACTGACTTGATAGGCAAGAGTTTGGAGCCCTGGGACTCGGCTGCTAAGGGAAAGGCCCATCAATGGAACCTACCAGTGGCCCTACGGGAAAGCGGGTGGCAGCCTGTGTCCGCATACTAGGGGCAGTTATGACCTGTCCTATAATGTCATAACTTCACAGCAGTAAGGTGGTTGGCTTTTTTATCGGGGGTGGGGGGGAGACAAATGACTGCCCTGTTAGACCAGACACTGCACCGAGGAACTGGCCTTTGGCAGAGACCACCCCTGTCCCCAGACCCAGGAGCACTTGCTCACCTCCGCCCACTGGCCAAGAAGGCGTCGAACTCAGCAGCCATCTTGCAGGACAGGGCTGGGTGGCTGTGCTCTGCAGAGCAGTTGGTGACCACCAGATGGGGTCCTGGAGAAGGGAAGAGGGGTCAGGGGGCCTGCACACCAGGAGAGCAAGGAGCGGGAGACACCGAGGCCCACCCCACACCCATGCTCCCAGGGAGAAGCCTGCTCCCTTCATTGGCAAAAAGAACTCCCACCTGCAGAGGGGCATAGACCTGGTCCCAGGAGTCCCCAGGCCAGGGCACAGTCTCCACCCACCCACCCCAGGCAAGCCTGTTACCCAGTCGTTCCTGGAGCCCTTCATCCCGGCTGTCCGTGAAGACAAACGTCTGGGGAAAGAGCAGAGGTGTCAGGACTCAGTTCTGCCAAGAGGCCACAGTTGAGTCCCTGCAGGACCGCCTGGCCAGCACACAGCACACAGCAGTGAGGACACACACCCTTCTCAGTCCCATGCTCACAGACAGCACACACCCACTCACCCCAGCATTTATAGACACACACACACACACACACATGCGCGCCATGCCTGCGCCTCCCCCGTCTCACACCTGCCCACCCTTCACAGAGCTGCACCACAGGGCCCAGCCGTGTTCACACCCACGGGCAGAACCACACCCTCTCCTACCCGCCCCCCCCCCCCCAGCACACAGGCGAGTCGCACCCCTCCACAACCACACGTACGCGTACATCCTGGTTGGTGTGGGCCACAGAGTCCCTTCTGACTTGGCAACCCTGCTGGACGGAGCAGACGGCCCCAGGGGGTTCCTGGGTTGTAATCGAAAGGGGAGCAGGTGGCCAGACCTTTCTGCCACGAAGCTACTGGTGGCTTCAAACCGCAGGCACTCCAGCTGGCAGCTGAGTGACACACCAGGGTGCCATCGGGGCTCCTGTCGGTGGTTATTATCTTTAGATGCCACCGAGTCAGTTTCGACTCATAGGGACCTGTGGTCGTTACAAAATCGCCTGTCAACTTTTGGCCTCTCCTAACAATGTGCCCGGAAGACATGAGAAAAGATCTCAATGCCCTCACCTCAAAGAAATGTAGCCTGTCAGTCAGGTCGCAGCCTGAGGGCCTCACTTGGAGGTGCCTCTCTGCAGGCCCTAACCCTCCCCCTCTCTCTGCCTTCACATTCCTGTTGACAAGCCACAGGGAGACTTGCTGAGACCTGCGAGAGCACCCTGTCTCTGCTCCACCTTCCTCTTGAAGATCCACACTCGGAGAGCTAGAGGAGCCACGGGGAGACCCATGCCCGCGCTGAGATGCTTCCACTGCCACTGGATCCACAAGACTTTGAACCCAAGACTTTGGTCGTCCTGCATTTTGCATCATTGCATATGCTGAGTGAGTCTGAAGAGGGATTTTTGGACTAACATTGGACTTATGGACTTGATCTGGACGGAGCTGGGATGTTTTCTCAATAGACAATTGCTCTTTGATAGAAAGCTCTCTCTTACACGTATGTACGAGTGTCTCTGGATTTGTTTGTCTACTCAGCCTGGCCTATCGTGGGACCCCACTTACAGCAGTACAAAGCACTGGTCCTGCACCCACCCGCCTCACCGATGGTCTCGTGTAGTGCACGGATGCAGCCACTGTGCCAATCCACGTGCCCAGGGCCTTCCTGGTTTCACTGCCCCTCTGCTTTACCGAGCATGCTGGTCTTCTTCAGGGACTGGCTCTCCTGACAACGTGCCCGGATAACTAAGAAAAGGTCTCAATTCCCTCACCTCTAAGGAGCACGCGGGATGCGCTTCCTCCAGGACACATCTGTTTGTTCTTCAGACAGTCCACACGGTCTTTGCCATCTGCACTGCCAACAGCGGAACTCGGCGGCAGCCATTCTCCAGTTTTCCTTATTCTTTTGCCAACTGTACATCCACACAGTTCAACCAAACTCACTGCCGACTCACTGCCACCCTGCAGGACAGGGTCAAACTGCCCTGTGGATCTCTGAGACCGTTCTCCCTTCACAGGAGTCTAAAGCCCCACCTTTCTCCCTCGGGGTGGCTAGTGGTTTTGAACCTCTGACTCTGCAGTCAGCAGCCCCATGCGTAACCCGTTATACCACGAGGACTCCTGTCACATTCACATGTATACAACCATGACATGTTGTCCGGAGAAAGACTGGCATTCAACGTCTGTACAGATGACAGCCAAGGAAAACCTATGGGACATTGTTACTCCATCCCCCGGAGTCAGGAAACTACCTCTGTGGAAAGCCCCTGTGTTAGTCCGGGTTGACAAGAGAAACAAATTCATGTGTATAAGGAAGAGCTTTATATCAAAGAGAAATTGTATATTGAGAAAACATCCGAGCCCAGTCCAGATCAAGTCCATAAGTTCAATATTAGTTCATATGTCCGATACTAATTTATATAGTCCTCTTCAGACTCACGCAGCACATGCAATAACGCTGAATGCAGGAAGATTGCAGGTCAGTGGGTGGAAAGTCTTGTGGATCCAGTGGTGGTGGAAACATCTCAGCGCTGGCCGGGGTCTCCACGTGGCTCCTCCAGCTCCAGGACTCTGGTCCATCAGTGTAGCTCCATGTGTCTTGTCAACAGGACTGTGTAGCAGAGAGATTGTGTGTCCCACCTCCAGGGAGGAAGACAGGAATTCCCAGAATCCTCAGGAGACAGCAATGCCCACAGAGGCCACATTGGCTATGACCTGATTGACAGGCTAGACTCCACCGCTTTGCTCAAGTTGACAGGAGATGATGTCACTGCCATAGCCCTCCACACTGGGCTGCCACACCACTCCAGGAGATGGTCACACAAGCCTGCCCTAGAAGCACAGGGTCGTGAAGCATCTCAGGAAGGTCACATGGTATGTTGCGACCCAGCCCAGCTCTCTAGGAGACTAACCAAGCGGTCCCCTAAGGCGCAGATCACCTGAAACAGTTCTGGGTCGGCCACCCACAGATGTGTTTCAGACTAAGTTCTCGGTATGTGTTATTGAATATGGGAGAAATCACAGAATGGCCTCGTGTCTCTCTTTAAAATGAAGCAGAGGAGTTTGCTTTGAAGAAAAACAACAGTGACTGTGGAATGTGTCTCATCAGTCACCTGGCTTGTTGGCTTTTCACGTGTTCTAGATTTTACCGTCCTCAGCGTACGCCTGAGCACACGCTGTGGAGCCCAGAGAGGTGACGTAACCTGCCTAAGGTCACACAGCCAGTGGATCTGGGTGTTAAACCCAGGTCATCCAGCCCCGAGGCAGGGCCTCGCGCTAACCTGGATTGGCCTGTTGGTAAGTGACAGCAACGTCAGACACGAGGTGGGTAGAAATGGCAGAAATCGTGTTATGACTAACCAACGACACTCACTGCCACCGAGTCCTGGGGACTCACTGGGACCCCTGTGGGTTTCTGAAACTGTAACTATTTTCCAAGGAGCTGCTGGTGGTTTGGAAACAGCCACCATGGGGCTCACAGCCCAGCTCCTATCGCCCCTATAAGACTGGGTTTTCTTCACTGCAGGAGAAAGCCTCGTTGCTCTCCCGCAGAGCTATTGGTTTCGAACTGCTGAGCTGGCAGTTAGCAGTGCAATGTGTTACCTGCTGAAATGGCCCTCACTGGGGAACTTCCCCAGGTGCTGTGAGGGCCTGAGGGTTGAGAGAAGGCAGGAGAGAGGGGAACAGGCTGAGGCGGGTAGGACTTGCATCTGGCCTGGCCTGCACAGAGCCTTCCTGTGCCCACACGGGTCCTCTCAGCCAGCGCCCACAGGGAGGGCCTCCCCTGGTCCTTAGACAAGGGTAACTCGGAGAAGATTTCCCATCTGCTTACATTCTCTCAGCTCCCCCAACGTCCACTCAGACCACACCTGTGAAGGGACCTTGCCCTCCTTCCCTGCTCCGAGCCCCCAGCTACAAGGCTCCTCTGCTCCCAAGCCTCTGAATCCTGACCCGGATGCAGCCCTCTGGCTTCAGCCTCAGTTTATTCTCCTATACAGTGGGGGTGAAAGTGGCTGTGTGGGTTAGCGAGGCAGTGTGTGGGAAAGATGAGGGCTTGTTGGGCAGGGAAGCCAGGCTCAGCTCCTTAACTCGGGGAAAATGGAGGCACAGGAGGGCAGATGTCAGGGATGCACACAGCAAGAGAAGAGAGGGGAGCAGCCCTGTTCTGACCCCCACAAAAAAATTCATGGTTAGACTGGAGCATGTGCACAGGTACAGTTAAGAGAGAAGAGCTCACGACACACAGAATCCAGGAACAGGAATGGGAGTAGCGATACCAGGAGGGTAGGGGGAAGGTGGGGACAGGAAGGGAGAAAGGGGGAACCGACCTCAATGATAGACACATGCAGAGAGAGAGAGAGAGAGACGAACAACAGAAGCCTTGGTGAAGGGAGACAGAGGTAGGTAAGATATGAAAATAATAATAATTTATAATTTATCAAGGGGTGACGAGGGTGGGGGTGAGGGGAAAAAGAGGGGCTGATACCAAGGGCTCAAATAGAAAGTAAATGTTTAGAAAACAATGATGGCAAATAGGTACCACTGTGCTTGATACAATTGATGCACACATTGTTCTAAGAGCGGTAAGAGCCCCAACTAAAATGATCTTTTAATTTAAAAAAAAATCATGGTAAGTGTATGTCCAACCAAACACCTCCTAGGGGGCTGGGTTCTTTGTTTCGGAAGCTTAAGATCATGGTTTCATGCTACATCCCAACGGACCTGCTCTTGTTACATGGTGGGCTGCTAACCACAAGTGGGCAATTTGAAACCACCAGCTGCTCCTAGGAAGAAAAACACGGCCTTTGCCCTCTGGAAAGAATGCAGTCTCGGAAACCCACAGGCAGATCTGCTCTGTCCTGTGGAGTCGCTGTGAGTCCGCATCGGCTTGATGGCAGACTGGATGGGTTTGGAGTTTGGGTTCCACCTCCTAGTTCCATGCGCAGCACAGCCTGAGGTGAACCGGTCCCACCTGGAGCAGCAGCAGAGGCGGGAGAGTCAGGACTGGGATGAAATGGATCATGAACGTGGCTCACGATCTCCATGAACAAGGACCTCCTTTGCCACGAGACCAGAACTGGAGGGTGCTCGGCGGTGTGGATCAATGAACCCGCAGGAAATTCTTGATCCAGAGGAGGGAAATGAAGCATGGAATTTGAAATCCTCATGGAGTCCAGGCTTTCTGGAGCCCCCGAGGCTGGGTGAACCCCGGAAACGACGGGTCTTGTGAAAATCGTCAAATGTTAACCCAAACTAACCCCAGAAGTCTCCTTTGAACCAAGCCACCGCTGAACTTGATGGGTGAACAATGTCTGCTCTTTGGAAGGACTGCCTGGGCGGGGTCAGCTGACAATTGACGTGCCAACCAAAACGGTAGCCAGGGAGGTACAGTTGGGAAGAGGAGGCTGAGAGCAGCTGCCCAGCTTGAAGGATGTCCTCAGTGTCCCCCGATGGCACGCGGAGAAACTGCTGAGTTGGGCTATGTTCTCCTCGGGGTGTTCTCAACGATAAAAGAAAACAGGAAAGGGTGGAAGGACGGGAGGACGGAAGGAAGGGAGGACATGGCCAGGGGCCCTAGTTTTCCGCCTGGCGATACTCTCTCTGATTACAAGACTCTCCTGATTCTCTCAGGGCTGTTTTCCTATCAAGTTCAAAGTCACGCAGCACCAGCAACCACCACCCTGCTGCTTACTCTGTTGTTGTTGTTGTTGTTGTTGTTGTTGGCAGGTGCCATCGAGTTGTCCCCACCCGCCGAGACCTTATGCACAGCGGAACAACCCACTGCCCGGTCCTGAGGCCTCAGGTTCCTCTGCCGGGGGCCACTGGTGCAGTCCCTGTGCCTGCCCATCTGCTTGAGGCCCTTCCTCTCTGCCACTGTCCCTCACTTTACCAAGCAAGGTGTCCCTCTCCAGGAACTGGTCTCAGTCTCGCCAGCCTGGCCTCCAAAGAGCACTCCGGCCGTACGACTTCCAAGAGAGGTCGGTGTGTCCTTTCAGCAGTCCGTGGTGTTTGAACCACAATCCGCATGCACAGCCTACTCGAGTACAGTTGTCCCTGCTGCCACCATACTCGGAGTCCAGGTGGTGTAGTGGTTACTCAGTGGGCTGCTAACCACTAGGTCGGTGGTTCAGAACCACCAGGCTCTCCGTGGGAGACCGACGAGGCTGTCTGAGCCTGGAGAGAGTTACCGTCTCAGAAACTCACAAGGGCAGCACTTCCCTGTCATGCAGGGTCTCTCTATGAATCTCTGTGAATCAACTCGATGGCAGTGAGTTGGTTTGGGTTTGGGCCATCATCCTACTGCCTGGCTGATAAAGACGGGTCAGTCGACAGCCATCGCAGTGGTCCCTCCTGCCACGCCCCAGAGCCTGCTCTTAGCCTGAGGTCTGGGTTTCCCTTAAGTGTGTCTCGTCCCTCCTCACTCCCTACCTCTGCTCACGATGACTCTACTTCCTCTCTCCCACCTTCTCACTCCCAGCTCAGACAGCACCTCCATTAGGACGCCTTCCCTGGTTCTCCTGAGCCTGTCCTGTCCCGCCTAGCGACGACGGCCACTCAGATAGTGACACTTAGCTCTTGGTCTGTCCACCAGCCAGTGACAGCCTGGGGGGCACAGGCTTGATGTGAACTGCCTCCTGTCCCGACACCTGGCACCGACAGGGGCTCACCCTCTGGGCCCCACCCCCCGGGTCTGACACCGGGGCTGCCTTCTTTGCCACCGCCCTCAGCAACGCCACCCAGTCTCCCAGATTTGAGCACGACAGCCTGGGCTTCACCCCTAGGCCCTGGGTTCTCAGATCCCACCCTGTGAGCCCCTGCCCAGGCCCCTTCTCCTTGGTCTTCCCCGACTCAGCAGGTGGCAGCTCCCCCACCCCCCTTAACCCTTGTCATCACCTCCCTGTGTCCCCCTACCCCCCAGTCTTTCAGCCGGCACCATCACCTGAGTAAATCCTGTCACCACAGTCAGGCGGTCCAGAAAGCCCCTCTGCTCACCACCTCCATGACCATCTGAGATGGGACTGTCACCTCCGTACATGGGTCCTGCCCCCAGCCCTAGTCTAACTCCTGGGAAGCAGGCCAGGCTTTCTTGCCAGCTCCCTGGGAATCTCGGTCGCCAGGCAGTAGAACGCTGTCCAGTTTGGAGCCTGGGCCAGCGGTTGCTTGAGCACGATAAACTAACGTGGGGCGTGGTGTGGGGGTCAGCAGGTGTCAAGATGTCAGGATGAGGGAAGTGGACCAGGGTTTCCATCCCTGGGTGCCTGGGGTGGGTGCAGGCCTGGGGCCCCTGAGAACCCCCCCCCACCCTCATCCCCCACCCCCACTCCAGGGCTGCATTTGCTTTGTGTCCAAAGAGGCTTAATCCACAATGGTGCAGGCAGTGGGGGAAAACAAAGGGGAGGCAGCCGGCAGAAGTGGGGGAAAGGAGGGAGGCAGGACCATCTGCTGCAGAGAAGGGGAACTGTGGGGCCACTGCTCACCCCCAGGAGCAGAAGACACGCCTCCCAGCCCACCCCCTCGGCTGAGGACAAAAGCTGTACACGAGTCCCAGCTGGCTGCCACAAAAGCCCACCTGCCCCTGCCGCCCTTAACCAAGGGGGCGGACACCAGCGTGGGAGTTAACCAGCTCAGGCTGGCTCCCGATGGCGGCACAGAGGGAAGCCAGGACCCTCTGTCTGCCCGCAGATGGGGAAACTGAGGGGTCTGACCCCAGTTACGGGAGACAAAGGGGGGGCCAAGATGGGGGAGGGAGCATGGTTGTCCTGCCTCCCCTCCCTCTTCTTCCATCCGAGCAACCCCTCTTCTTCCAAATATCAGGGGACTCCAGAATGTTCGAGGTAAACAGCCCACTAGCTTCTCATCCCATTTCCTGTGAACTTTCTGGAGTCCCTCCTGCGCTTGAAAGGACCAGGTTTCTAGGGCCTCCCCTGGTGCTGGAGCCAGCTGGCTGGATTCACCTCCTGCTTACCCTTGCCAAGCCTGGGATTTCTCTTCTGTAAAGTGGGATTATCAATATCCCACCCTCCCAGCCCCACTGAGACTGTTAGTGGGGGTGGACAGGGTAGGTGTGACATGGAATGAAGTATCTGGCTTGCAGCCCCCCAGTCGGAGCCTTGGGATGCAATGGTTACATGCAATGGTTACATACTCCGCTGGCAGTTCTAACCCACTGGCGGCTCCATTGGAGCAAGTCCTGGCTCTCTGTTCCTTGTGGAAATGTCAGTCTAATTACCCCCCTGGGCAGTTCTACCCTGTCGTTTCTGGTCGCTAGGAGCTGGAATTGATTCAACAGTACCGGCCAATCAGATGCTCAGCAGCAGCCATCCCCTGGCTCACTGGTGGCCTCTGGATGGCACAAGGCATGGGGGACTGGGAGGGAGTCCTGGCCAAGACCCATACCCTACTTCACATACCTTGCCAGTTGGACAGGGGGAGATGGGCAGAGGGTGTCTCCATCGGGGGACTTGAGCAGGGCTGGGGCTTGCCTCTCTCCTGCAGGCCAGCCCAGCCTGGGGGCCCACGGGCCCTCCCATCACTAGGTTAGCCCAGCGAACCTGGAGAAGGAATATGGTTCTGGGCCCACCCAGGTCTTCTGTGTAACACTAGTGAGTGTGCTTTCCCCTCTGGTCTCAGTTTCCTCATCCGGGGCCAGGACAAGACGAGACAGGAAAGGACCTTGGGCCACAGGAGGCCGCCCTCCCGGTCCACAGACACAAACAGGAAGGTCTATGGGGAGGGCCACGTTCGGAGGCTTCTGAGGGCGGAGCTAGACCCTGAGGGCCCCAGGAAGCCCTGGGGAGCCCCAAGAAAGGGCCCCCTTGGGAAGGGATCACTCCAGGGTTTGGGGCATGCTCCTTCTACAGGGGACCCTGGCCACGCCCAGGCATCACCTCCTCCCTCCTCGGTCCCAGGAACTCCCAGCCCCTTCTGAAAGCTATCAATTCCTCCCTGAGCCCACTGCCCGAGTTGGGGACAGCATGTGCTGTCTAAATCTGCCCCTCCAGTCCCCCTCTCAGAGGGGGCCCCCAACACCCTCCACTGCTAACTTGAACTTAAGGAGGGTAGCAGTTGTGGGGAGCGAGGGCTGGCGGGGACTCAACTGATCCAAACTGCCCCCCTTGAAAAGCCTAAGCCACTCGCCTTGGTCACAGTGCATCTCACACTGACGTTGATTGCAGGCACACACACATACACACACGCACACACACATACACACACGCACATACACATACACACACGCTCACACACCTCACTCACACAAGCCATGTGCCAGGCTTCCGGCCCCACAGGAAGGGACAAGGGAGGTGAGATGGCAGCCCCACTGGCAGCGCAGCGAGCAGGGCTGTCAGGACGCCCCTCTCCCTTCACACCACCCCTGACCAGCGGGCCTCATCCATGTCTGGGCCTGGTCAGGTGGTGTGACATCCATTGGTGCCAAGCTGAGCAGGTATCAGAACCCCCGAGGGCATGAGCTGGGCATGGTGGAGTGGAAGGATGGGCCCAGGCGGTGGCCGCGGCTCCTCACCTGCTCCCTGGTCCTGGAGACCCACGTGTCCAGCAGCAACTCCAGGCGTGAGCGGTGGAAGGCTCGGGTGGTCTTGATCGCGATGAAAATGTCTCGCATCTGCAGCTCAGGGGTCCCGGGGCGGGGCTCAGGGGTCACCCACACCCCCTGCGGGGCCAGGCTCAAATGGTACCGCAGGGACAGGAGCCCCGTGCACACGAGGCTGAAGAGGGCTCCCGCCAGGACCCTGAAGAGCCGGCGCTGCATGGGGCAGCTCAGCCCAGACACCCCAAGCAGACAGAATTTCTGGCCTGCATCAGGAGAGGCAGCCGGGCCGCTGGTGCTCCGGACGGACCCGTGGCTGAGCCATGCAGCCCGCGGGCCACCAGCCCCCCACCTGCTCCGTGAGCCTCCGCTGCCTGCTGGCTAGGGCTGCCCGGCTCCGCCCCAGTCCCCAGAGCAGCCCCGGGGGCGGGGCGGGCTCTGGGAGCCCCAGAGGTGACTCAAAAAGAGGTACTGGCAGAAGAGGCAGCCTTGCTTGGCCCTGCCAGCTGCTGCGGTGGGGGAGGAGGTGACAACAAGCTTTCTATGCAGAGACAGACGGAGACGGAAGGGAGGGGCCCTCCAGCCTCTGCCCTCCCCAGAGACCTGCCCGCTGGGCTCCATTCAACCCATTATTGTGTGTGTCCTGCTCTACCGGCCCCCCACCCCCACGTTTGCTCAGTTCCTCCTCGGAGCTCATCCCCTCCCCCACCAGGCAGAACTGCATTGGGGCTTGAAGGCTCAGCCCAAGTGTCCCCTCTTCCAGGAAGCCTTCCCTGCTGGCTTCCTTGGCTCTTAATCAGTAAGAGGGTTACTGGCCCCCAGCTACAGCTGAGGACCTAAGGCGCAGAGCTGATACCCCAGCAGCTAGGGGACCACGGGGTTGAAAGCCAGGGGCCTGCGCCCTCCTCGGGGCCACTGGTGTCTCCCAGCCCTGGCTGCCCCATGCCCATCTCCTTTGAAAAGGCCAAGGCAGAATTTATTTTTTAATCATTTGTAACTTCTCATTAGAGCATTTTTTTCCTTGTAAAATTTTTTAATATATTTTTTTAAGAATCACTTTATTAGGGGCTCAGACAGCTCATCACAATCCATCCATTGTGTCATGCACATTTGTACATATGTTGCCATTGTCATTTTCAAACATTTTCTTTCTACTTGAGCCCTTGGTTTCAGCTCATTTCCCCCCTCCCCCATCCTCCCTCATGAACCCCTCATAATTTGTAAATTTTTTTCATGACTTAACATAGACCGCTATCTACCTTCACCCACTTTTCTATTGTCCATCCCCCTGGGAGGGGGTTATATGTAAATCATTGTGATCGGTTCCCTTTTTCTCCCCTACTTTCATTATTGGTCCTGAGGAGGTTATCTGTCCTGGATTCCCTGTGTTTCCAGCTCTTATCTATACCCGTGTACATGCTCTGGTTTAGCGGGATTTGTAAGACAGAATTGGGGTCATGATAGTGGGGGGGGGCGGGGGAGGAAGCATTCAAGACCTAGAGGAAAGTTGTATGTTTCATTGGTGCTATACTGCACCCTGACTGGCTCATCTCTTCCTTATGACCCTTCTGTAAGGGGAGGTCCAATTGTCTATGATGGGCTTTGGGTCTCCACTGGGTGGTACCTCTCATTCACTTTAATATGATTTTTTTGTTCTGGATCTTTGATGCCTGATACCTGATCCTGTTGACACCTCATGATCGCACAGGCTGGTGTGCTTCTTCCATGGGGGCTTTCTTGCTTCTCAGCTAGATGGCCGCTTGTTTATCTTCAAGCCTTTAAGACCCAGATGCTATATCTTTTGATAGCCGGGCATTTGCATATGCATCCATTTTGTCTTCAGAGCTCGTATGTCAGGAAGGTGAGCATCACAGAATGCCGGGTTATTAGAACAAAGTGTTCTTGTGTTGAAGGAGGACTTGAGTAAGGCCCAATGTCTGTCTGCTGCCTTAATACTTAACATATAAATATATGTACATATTGAAATCACCCACTCGCCAGTGCTGACACACAGTAAATGCTCAGTATCTATTAATTCTGTATGGAAATACTGATTTGTTCATTGCATGGGTCAACCATCTAAGGAGAGGAAACAAAATACTCTCCTCCCAAGGAGCCAGGCCCTTCACAGCCCGGCTTCTCAGGACTTCTGTAAGGGTCTACTCCTGATGGGCTGGGAGACTCTGGCCATGTTACTGCACCTCTGAGCTCTGCTTTCATCATCTATAAACGTAAGAAGACCACGGGGTTCAGGACGACTCAATTCCATAGGAACGTGGCCACCTAACACAGGGCCTGGGTGAAGGTGGCTAGGTCACTGAGATCCAACATCTTCACCCTCAGACCAGACACTGGGCCAGGTACATGGGCAGCAAGAGGTATCCTTTCATGAATAAGCATGACCAGCCCCTATGCCCAGGGACTACACAGACCCACCATCCTGCCACAACGTGGCAGAAGCTGACACAGCCCAGGAGAAGGCCCAAGAACCAGGTAGGTGCCCTGGAGACAGTGTCTGAACCAGCTCTCAAAGGACAGGTGATATTAAGATGGGCAAAGCAACTCAGGCTGGGCGATCTGAGAGCCAAGGTATGGCAGTCGAAAAGCTAAGGGTAGGCCATCCATGATACGATTGGTCTCTATCTGCCTGGAGCAACAGGGGATGAAGGGGAGTCAGAAAGAGGAGGAGGATGTGGGATGTGTGGCTAATTGTCTCCATGAACAACTGCTTCCTCTGCCAGGAGACCAAAAGAAATAGATGGTGCCCAACTATCATTAGGGAACGTTTTGACGAAAGATTCCATGGAAGAAGCCTGATCAAAAGGAGGGACATGTAAGACAGAATTTCAAATTCTAATGGACACCAGACTTTCTGGAGACAAACACCTGAAACAACTGACCCGAGATCATCTTTAAACCTTAAACACCCCAAACATCCCGATATCTCCTTAAAACCAAATGCTATCATCTAAGAATGTCTACTTTGGGCATTAGACTCTTTTAAGAACTGTCTCTATGGGAACAATTCGACAACAGTGATGTGCAAGAGGAAGCCAGTGTGGGGAGAGGTCAAACACTTACAGACATCCTCCCCAGGGTAGTTAGTCACCAGACTACAGGGTAGGCCTCTAGGGCAGTTAGTCAGCCAGACTATATGGCAGGTCTCACTCCCTGCTACTGGGGACAATAAACTATTCCTCCTTGAGGCCTGAGACCAAGTGCTCACACCCTACCAATAATGATCTCTATCAATTGAGTCAGGTAACAGGCCAAACTGACTGTGATATCCAAAGTTAAGTTATACACCCATCTTATCAAATGTATACCCCCAATTCCTCCCCTTCCTATTGCATGTATGTCCCTAGACCACCCCTTCTCATTACTGTATTACCTATGGTACCACCCCTCCCTGTGACGTATGTACTCACCTGTGATTAGGGGACTTACACGTCCCTAGAGAATATAAAAAACGTGGGCTAACATTAAAGAAAGACTCTCTCCCTCCATGTGGACCATCGAGTGGGGCTGAGGTGAGCATGCTACCATGAAACGTGTCTGACTCCCATTTATTTCAATACTTCACTTCTATCTCTCATGCTCTCTATGACTTTACTATGATCTTTACTTATTATCGCTGTACAATTGCGCCTACTGGACCCGTAATGCTGTGTTAAGGGCTGGCTTCCCCTGACAAGCCAGAACCCTCCGGGTCAAGTTCATGCTACGGAAGCGCAACCCCTCAGAAAGGAAGGTTGAGAACAGCCGCAGGTGAGCAACGTCCTCGATGTCAGGTAGACACAGCTGGATTGGTCTATGAACAGCTCAGGATACGCCCTGGTGGTGGTAAGGGGGCTCTGCATTGGGCTGCTAATCACAAGGTCAGCACTTCGAAACCACTAGCTGCTCAGAGGAAGAAAGATGAGGTTTTCTACTCTGGTAACAGTTCACAGTCTCAGAAACCCGAGTTCTACCCTGGCCTAGAAGGTCACCATGAGTCAGCATTGGCTCAATGACCAAGAGTGCGCATCTGAGCAACAAAATAATTTCAAAAATAAACTACAAGCATCTCAAAGGAAGTAAGTAGCCAAGGGCAGCCTTAGGGGCCACTAGCTAGAGGGACTACTAGGCATGGGGGGGTGGGGGGCTTGTCACAGAGGTCACCTCCCCAGCCCTGCTCCATGCTCATGATGGGGGGTGGGCTCAAACTCTACTTAAGGTCCCACTAGTTCCCCTGTCCCACCCAATCTGCCCCTGACAGTATCTCCCAGAGAAGTAGAAAGTTCTGAGGTCTGGGCCAATAGCTGCTGCATCCACCCTCCTGGAGCCTGACCACACCTCCATACCAGCCACCAGCCCCGCCCACCCCATTAGATCCCACCCACCCAGGCCACACTGCCTCCAGCCTGCCTCATCTCTTCCTCTGCCCAAAGGTGGGACTGCAGTCCCCCTGACACTCACCATCCCAAGTGCCCAGTGCCACCCCGAAGCGTGGGGCCTGTTTCCAAGCAGACCCCCAGACCCAGCAGCTGGCCTTGCCCCCCATCTCCGATCCTCCACTGCCCAACCCCGACTCAGGCCCTGGCACCTCACCCGCCTTAAAGCAGATCTTTAAGAGCGCCCACAGCTCCTCAGGGTCTCTCACAGACTGAGAGACACGCAGAATTCCTTTGTGGAATCCCCAGCCCCATTTCTCACAGCCTGCCTAGGACCTCCCCCCTTCTCTGCCCCGGCCAAATTCAACCCATTTTCCCCTCTCTGATCCTGTATTGTTCAGGGGCCCTCCCTCCCCACCCCGATGTCCCAGAGCAGGCCCACCATCGGGCTCACCACTGTGGCCAGGGCTGCAGCTGTAGGGCTTTCGAGGAAGATTCCCAACCCCTCCCCATCTCAAGCGGTACCTCCTCCAGTAAGGCCCTCCCCCCACGCCCACATCTGAGGTGAGGTGGCTGTGCTCCCCAATGTTCCTTGTACACCCAGGGGTGCTCCTGCGCTGCCCGGTGCCCCCACTGCAGGGGGACGCTCCAGGAAGGATGCGCAGAGGCTGCAGGGACCGCCCAGCTCTGAGGCCTGTTTGGGTCACCAGGCAGGTAAGGCGATGCCAGCAAAGATGCCCTGCAGCTCAGGAGAGAAACCCCACCCTCCCGTGGGAGGCACAGGACCCAAGAGGGGGGCAGCCTGAAAGGTGGGGGTGTGGGGAGGAGAGGAATGGGAGACAATCGGGGCTCCAGTCCGGGACACCAGCAAACAGACACCAGCTCCGTGACAGTGTTTAATGTTTCCTGTGTATAGCTGCTGAGTTAACCGGCCACCAGCAACCACAAGCTCTACATTCTGATCCAGTCTGGTGATGGGCGGAGCACCAGCTCCTCCCCAGATGCCCTGAGGCAGCACGCATGCGCAGACACACGCACGCGCGCACGACAGGGAGCGGGCATGCTAAGAACACGGCTCTGTGCACGCTTGAGTGTTAGTGCCTGGGGTCACGGGAGCGGGCAGGACATTTACACAGATCCGCCGGCACTCGGGGCAGAGCTGCACACAAGGGCACAGGGACACGTGTGACAGCATCGTGTGCAGGGAGGGAACCAGTGAGCTCATGTGCGCGGGCCGGTACCCGGCAACCGGGCAGCGGACAGGATCCCACACACGGCTGCCTGCACAGACCCCCGCTGCAGGAGGGCCTGGCTGCGTGCGCTCCGGCAAGGACACGAGGGGGACACGTGGTGACACAGGTGGGGTGCAGGGGAAGGTCCAGAGCAACGTGCGCTCCGGCGAGGACGCGAGGGGGACATGTGGAGACGCAGGTGGGGTGCAGGGAAAGGTCCAGAGCAACGTGCGCTCCGGCGAGGATTCGAGGGGGACACGTGGTGACACAGGTGGGGTGCAGGGGAAGGCCCAGAGCAGCAAGAATGGGGACAGCGGAAGCTCTGCCCCCGGGGCTCCCACAGCTCGTCAGGGCCAATGACGAACTCAGGTGGGCACCCAGAGCCCGGTTCCGGCGTCTGAGAGTCCAGAGGCCCAGAAGGCTCAGGGTGGGGAGGCAGACGGGGGCCCAGCACAGGCACCAGGGTCCCCGCCGGCGGCTTCCGTGAAGTGCTGGAGGGCACTGGGGCTTCGGAGGAGCCGCTCAGGCCTCGCTGCTGCCGTTGCGGCCTCCGCCCCCACCACCGCACTCAGCCCACACGAGGCGGGCCTGCTCCTGCAGCACACGGGCCCGCACCACCTTGGCCAGCTCCTCCGCGTGCAGCCAGGCGCTGCTGGGCACCTGCACCCAGGAGCAGGGCAGCCCCCACAGCAGCTGCTCGGAGCCACGGCACTGCCGCAGCAGCTCTGAGTCCCGCAAGCCGGGCCGGCCAAGCAGACCCCTGCAGAGAGGGAGCAGGCATCCGTCAGAGGGACGGGGTACAAAAGGACCCACAAAAGCACAAAAGTGCGGCTAGTCAGAGGAGAGAGGAGAGGAGGGGATGACAGAGAGGGAGATGGAAACAGAAGACGCTGGCACATACACACAATGAGGAGGACGGAGGACAGACAGACAGCTGAACCAACACTGAAACAAACTGCCCTTCCCACCCACCCACCCACGTGCTTGGGGCCTCGCCCACCTGCTCACCTGACTTCCCGGACATTCTTCTCCGTCACCTCCACGTAGATCACAATGGGGTAGATCTCACTGCGCACCAGCTCCCGCACGCCCCGCACCCCCAGCTCCAACAGGCAGTGCTTCTTCTCGGGGGAGGGGACACCCAGGCTCCATTTCAGTCCTGCCCTGAGACCCTCCTCCCCGCCTCCCACGGGTCCATGTCCCACCCTGATAGCGAGGAAAACACTCAGAAGACCTGGGGAGGTCAGTCACCCCACTCCCCGTCCCCCCATCTCTAGGCCTGTCTCCCCATGTGTAGACAGGTTCTGACCTCACCCACACCCTCACAGCTTCCTGGTAGGCATTGGCTAGGGCCAGGGCAAGGATAAGAGAAGGTGGCAGAAGTCACTGGACCCCAGCAGCTCCAGGGAGGCCCACACAGGGTGCACTGCCCTCACCCACCCATTTCACAGGTGAGGAAACTTGAGACGTGCCCAGGCTCTGAACAAGGCCCTTTGCTCGGCTCTGACTCCCACACCCAGGAAGGCAGCCCGCCCCTCCGCCCCGCGCCACCTGTGAGACTGCACCCCACCTGTGAGACTGCACCCCACCTGTGAGACTGCGCGCCACCTGTGAGACGATACACACCTTCCCGACGGACTCCTGGATGGTGCGGATCCTACTGCTCAGGCCAGAGGGGGCAGGCCGGGCCTTGGGGGCTCCAGGGGCAGAGGGTGCGTACTGCTCCTCCCCAGAGAGGCTTTCTGCAGAGGGCAGGAGGAGAGGCAGAAACACAGGCTGGTGGCCTGGCTGCTCCAGTGTCACTCATCCCATCCCCACCCCTCCCCGTGCCATGGCCCACCTGCTGGGCACACGTGGAAATCCAGCCGGGAGCTGGGCAGGTCCAGTAGGTTGCGGATGAGCCGGGGTGCCAGGCATTCGGGAAGCAGCACTACGGGCCGCAGGGCTGACACCAGGAGGGGCCGCACCAGGCTGTAGGGCTTGAGGCTTCGCTCCGGCTCTGGGGCAGGGGAGAGGAAGAAGTAGGCATAGCCTGGCTCCTGACACCCAGAAACCCCATCCTGTCTCCCCCACCCTCTCACACCTACTAAGCCTTCTCACACGCAAAGATGCGCATGTGCTCCCATGTGGGCGCCCCAGCTGAGACCGTAGTAGACGGTAGTAGCCAACACCTCACTGGTCCTCAGCCGCACACTCGCCCCCTACAGGTCATCCTCTACACTGCATGGAGAAAATAAACCCCTCAATGCCATTCAGTCATAGCGACCCTATAGGTCAGGGTAGTCCTGTCCCTGTGGGTTGCTGTAACTCTTCTGAGGAGTAGAAAGCCTGGTCTTTTCCCCTTGGAGTAGCTGATAGTTTCGAACCTCTGACCTTGCAGTTTGCAGCAGTCCAATGCGTAACCACTACGCCACCAGGGCTCCTGTGCAGCCAGAGGGAGGCTTTTTAACTGAAGTCAGATCCTAGGAGTCTTCTCCTTGGGGCACAGGGTTACATGGTGAGCTGCAAACCGCAAAGTCCTAAGCTTGAACCACCAGGTGCTCCACAGGAGAAAGACGGGGCTAGTTGCCGTCTCAGGAACCCACCTGGGGCAGTTGTACCCTGCCCTCGAAGGTCACTAGGAGTTGGCATTGACTTGATGGGAGGGAGCTCGGTTTCTGTGTTTTCAGGGAACCAGTGACTTCCTGTGGTTCTCGGGGGAAAGGCAGCATTGGCCACACGGGTCACGACAGGGAGCTGCCAGAAGCTCAGACCGATTCAAGAGACCACGTGGAACAAGGGGTATCATAGCTGATGTCAGATGGATCCTGGCTCAAAGCAGAGAGTATCCATAATAAACTGTGGATAACCTTGCGGAGAAGGAGAATTTCAGAACACTCCGTTGTCCTTATGTGGAATGTGTACCTAGATCAAAAGGCAGTTGTGTGAACAGAACAAGGGAATGGTGCCGGATTTAAAATCGGGAAAGGTGTGTGCCAGGGCTGTATCCTCTCACCATACTTGTTCAATTTATATGCCGAGCAAATCATCAGAGAAGCTGGATTATATGAAGGAGAATGTGGTAGCAGGGCTTGAGGAAGGCTTATTAACAACCCGTGATATGCAACGGGACCACTAAGAAATATCATGGAGAATAAGTTGAAGTTGTCAAGGATTTTGTGTTGCTTGGATCCATCATCAGTGCTCATGGAAGCAGCAGTCAAGAGAGCAAAAGTCACACCGTAGCAGGTCAATCGGCTGCACAAGACCTCTTTAGCGTATTGAAGTGCAAGGATGTTTCTTTGAGGACTGAGGTGTGCCTGACCCGAGCCATGGGATTCTCCATGACCTCATATGCATGTGAAAGCTGAACACTGAATAAGGAAGACCAAAGAAGAAGAATGGATGCATTGAGTCATGGTGCTGGACAAGAACATGGAAAGTACCATGGACTGCTAAAAGGACAAACATCTCTCTGGGAAGACGTGTGGCCAGAGTGCTCCTTGGAGGCAAGGATGGCACAGGAACCTCAGTAAGGACGGCGCAGGACCATGCAGTGTTTCGTTCTGTTGGGCATGGGGCGCTATGGGTCAGAGCCGACTGGCTGGGCACTAACAGCAGGCGCAGCAACCAGACAGGTGATGATGTAGCATAGTGATTCAGCCTGGGGCCATGGTGAGCCGCCCACTATGTGACCCCACTCATGCCTCCCAGCTTCTCTGTCCGAAAGTGCTGCCTCCAATCACTAGACTCTGGGTGTTCCAAGGCCCACCGGGCTCACCCCGGCACTCCTGGGCTCGGGCAAGCCCTGCTACCCTTGCCTCACCCCCAGACAGCAGGGCCTCTGGTCTGAGTTCCCCATGACCTGCCTCACCCTGTGTGTTGACGTCCCGGGCACAGTTCATTGACTGCAGTCTGCGCCCACGAGAGTAGGCCATGGGGCCCCCTGAGGGACAGAGTTGTACCTGGTGCACTTCCAAGGGGAAGGCTCTCTAAACACACCACACAGTCACATTGCTGGGTCTTTGCAAAAGCTGTGCTCTCCGCCTGAAACAAACTCTTATTCACCCTTGAAGGCCCCAGGTCAAACATCGCCTCTTCCAGGAAGTCTTCCTGTTCACCCTCCAAGTCACGACTCCCTCAGTGAGCTCCCCAGCCCGTGTCCCCCACTCTTGTCTAGGGCCTCATCCTCTGCCCTGATCAGTCCTCTCTGGGAAACTCACCACACAACCCAAGTACAGCTGCTCATAGTCTCTGGGGCAGGGGAAGGTCAGGTGTGTGACCATCCAGCCATGGGCAGACCCTCAATCAATCTCAATCTCTCTCACATACACACAACACACACACACACACACACACACGTACATCTCAGCCATGCCAGTCCATCTGTCCACCAGAGGGAGCCCCGTTCTTTCTAGTGGAACTCCACAGTTGACCCTTCCAGGGACAGCCTCTCAGCCCTCAGGTGATATGCTCTGTACCTTCACACCTGGGCACTCACCTGAGCAGGGTTCCAGCAGCAGCTGCTCTGGGGAGTCCCCGGCAGGACCCCCCAAGGGCTTTGGCTTCACCAGGCGGAGTTGGTCCAGGGCTCGCTTCTTCAGCTGGGAAAGAGGTACGGGTGTGTGCGTTGGGGGGCGGGGGGAGTGACCTGAAAGCTCAGCCCCACCCCATCTTCAGGGAGAGAAAGAACGAAATCGACCTCCCCCAGCCACTGCCTGGGTCAACAGACTTCTGACCAGGGCAGTGCTATGTGCCGCACCCCACCCCCCACCCACAGATGAGGACAATCACCCCTAAGGGCCAGCCAGAGCTGGAGGGGTCTTAGAGACAGGCAGGCCTGCTCCCACTTTATAGACGAGGAGCCTGCAGCCCAGGCACAGGAGACACCTAAGGGTGCATACACACACACACACACACACACCCTCTCCCTCCCTCTGCACAGCAGACTTGGCTTCTGTGGGAAGGTGTCAATCCTGCCTGGGAAGCAGCCTGGTATAGCGTGATAGACTGCAGGGGCTCTGCCCACGAACTAGCCATGTGCCCGCGGACGGGATGAAGCAATGCCTCACTCCTGCCCGTGCCAGCATCACGGCACACAGCGAGCCTCAGACCACCTACCAGTTTCCCACTGGCTTCAAGTCCACTTGACTCACAGCCATCCTCTGAGACCGGGGAGAACTGCCCCTGTGGGCTTCTGAGGCTGTAACTCTATACAGGGGTAGAAAGCCTCCTCTTTCTCCTGCAGAGAGGCTGGTGGTTTCGAACTGCTGATCTTGTAGCTAGCAGCCCAGTGCATAACCACTACCTACGGCACCAGGGCTCCTGTCAACCTACTAGGTAGAGAGCAAAACTGTCCCATTTTACAGATGAGGAAGTCTGTGGTGGTGCCAGTTAGCCTCAGTGGGCATGCTCTCAAGGCCACTCCAGCCCCTCCGCCTCCTGAGTAGTTAACTCTACAGAGAACAACCTCCCCCTAAGCCATGCCCGGCCCCGCCCCCGCCCCCCAAGAATGTGGAAAGGGGCCGTTCTGCAGGGACAGTGGCACTCCAGCATAGCTGACCCTCACAACTGCCCTAGCTCATTTCAAAGTACTAGGGAAACGCATACCTGGCAAATGGTAGATGTTCACTTAAGCCCTGAGAGTGGGGGTGGGGAGAACACACTCCTTCCTCTTTCCCCCACCCCAAGGCTTCCAGAGAACAGATGTCCTCAGGCCCTCCCCTTCTCCTGCCCACACCCAGGGTGCTCACATTGCTGCGGGGACTTCGATGGCGGCTGGAGGGCAGACATTTTTCCTGAACTTCTAGGAGCTGCTGGGCACTAGAAAGAGGCGGGGGGGAAGAGAGGAGGGGCCATGTCATGTGTCCATAGGGCTATGAGGGGCCCCTCTGGGCTCATGGACTGCCCCGAGAATAGAGAAAGTTTGCAGGAAGGTGCCAACCCTGCCACCTGGGCTCCAGCTCCAGGCTGTTAGCTCTGTGTCACCTCTGATAGTTGGGCACGGTGCCTCGGTCCAGGTCCCGCAGCGTGAGGGGGTCCACTCGTGCACAGAACCACTCCTGCCTCCGCTTGTACACCGGGTCCAGCAGCCGCAGGATCTCCTGAGCTTTCACGCACAGGGCGTGGGGGTCGGCCCGCTCGGGCAGGGAGAGGTTGGCGCGAATGTAGAAGGGCTCCGTGCCTGGCCCCTTCACCCAGGCCTCCAGGGCCTCTCGGAAGGTCTGGCAGGCTGGCCGAGGGCGGGACAGGGGCAGCAGAGAGGAGAGAAGAAAGGTGAAGCCAGGGATGGGCTGGTGGACCCCACCGCCCCTCTCAGAGTGAGTCTGAGATCCGGATGGGCTGGGGATTTTCCCAAGGCGACCCAACCCATAAGGAACACAACCAGGACCTGAACCCAAGTCTCTGGACTACTAGCCCAGTGCCTTTTATGTCACTGTCTACTGAGAAGAGGGCAATCTCACAGGAGGCCAGATGGCTGGGGTGACGTTTCCCATCTACCCCCAGGGCCACCCCCAGACACCACACAGAGCCAGGCTTACCCTTGGAGTCTAGCAGGTAGGGGAATGTGGACCCCTGGCTCCAGGGCGAGGGTCTCTGCAGGGTCTCGGCATCCAGGCCAGCAACTTCAGCCCTGGTCTGGGGGAAAACCCAAGCAGGGAGGGACAGAAGTGACTCTCCCAGGTCTAGGCAACTTGGGGGTGGAGTAGGACCCGAGTGTGAGGGAGGCCATGTCTCATAATTCAGACACCCCCACATCAGGGGACATGCCCCACACCCTCAGCTTAGTCAGCCCTCATATCATCAACTGGACTTTCCAGCCTGCCTACCCATCCAGGTCAGGGACGGTCAGTCGGCCCGCCTTCAATCCCACCCTGCCCAATCACAATTTCTACCAACAGTGGCTGGGCAGAGCAGTCGGCAGCTCAATATTGGATCTCCCTCTGCTCAGGCCAATCCCCAGAAGCTCCGCCCAGTGTCCATGATGTGCCAGAGGGCGCCCCGCCCAGAATGATACCCTGGCTCCACCCCCAGCCCAGCGGGGAGGGACCTCACCTCTCGGGGTTCCACTGGGGCAGACCCTGGTCCAGAGAGCACCCGCCGTACCACCGTCCCAGACCAGCTCTCCCCAAGGAATGACTGGCAGTCTGGGCTCTTGTCTTGAGGCTCAGGGCCCCCTAGGGGGTTCCAGCCAGACAATCGGATCGCCAGTGACCTGAGAAGGCAGGAGGAGACCGGAATCAATCCAATGGCACTTCATTCGTTCCTGGAGGAGGGCAGGAAGCGCGAAACTCCCCAGGGCCTTGCATGTGCAGAGCCTCGGCCCTGGGATGCCCTGCCACTCTTCCCTGCCCCACCCGCTGGCTGGTCCTTCCACAGCCAGATCAACAAAAAGGGGCTATTCCCTGAGGAATAAGCCATTGCGCTCAGCTGCTGACTTAAGAGTGAGCGGTTCAAGTCCACCCAGAGGCACTTGTACAAAGGGCCCGGCTTTCGTACAGACTACAGCCCAGAAAACCCCTAGGGAGCAGTCGTACGGGGGCAGGAGGTTCCCGGGAGATGGGTCCAGACTCCACCGCAGCTAACACTAAAAATCAAATGCAAAAAAGGAAAAGTCATTTTTACACCCAACGATAAGACTCTGAAGCCTCTGAGGCAGCCAGGGACAGGTCTGGGGCCGGGAGAGGGGCAGGGTAGGAAATTATAGAGGGCAAGAGGAATACCAGGAGGGGGAAAACCAAAAGCCTCACATTTATATGGGGTTAATGGGATATTATTACTGACTTCATTTCATTGAGATGGCCTGTGGAGCTGTATAGAATATGCTTCTTTAAGAAAATAAGGGAAAAAAAGAAAAAATTTTAAAAAGAAAATAAGACAATAATGTCTGAAGACGAGCGTGAAGACACAGCCTGGAAACCCCAACAGACTCCTTCCCCTCGGAGATCAAAATATGAGTCCGAGCCACTGACAAAGGAAGAAACACGCCGCTGGCATGGGCTTGGAACCGCTAGTGACAAACAAGTTCACTTCAAACAAATGAAAGGAAAAATAAATACCAAGCAAAAATCCTGAGAACCAGCCCGAGGTGGTACCCAGCTCGGTCCCAGTGGCAAACCGTCCCCGCCCCGGTGATTCAGAAAGGGAAGGGTGTTGGTGACTGTCGGAGTGAAAGCCCTGGGGTGAGGGATTCCCGGGTGATGGGGTGCCAGGGCTGCACCTTTCTGGAGAAAAGCTACAGTCACCGTGGCCCCTGCCGCCAGCCTAGGAATCCGCAGAGCGGGAAGGATATGAGTCCGGCAGCTTTCCTGAGGAGCAGGGAACTCGGGCCTTGAGGAACCCTGGTCTCAGACCCCATCCCCTGGCTCTCACTACCTCCTCCTCGGCCACAGACCAGTCACAGAGAACCACAAAGGGGGACTGAGGCTGGACGCCAGGGCTGGGGCTCCTTCGGGCTGGGGATCTGCCCAGCTGGCTTGGCTATCTGCCCTGTGGCCGTAGCTCAGGCCTTGGTGGCTATGAGGGGCCTGGAGGTCTGACCCTTGGAGGCCAGTCGGGGCCACGCCACTCACCCAGACCTGCCTCCAAATGCAGCCCTGAGCGCCCTGGACTCAGAGCCGAGGGGCTGCTGGATTCTTGAGGCAGCATTCCGTCAGGTGAGGACGGCCTGGTCGCCCAGTGCAGGGTGACAGAGGGTCTAAGAACATGCAGGTGGATCAGAAGGCTGGGGGGAGGGGGTTCACATGGCAGGCCTGCCCCTCAGGGGTATGCAGTTAACTGACCGGACTGCCCCTCTGCACTGGCTCTTGGTGGCAGGTCAGAGAAAGCACACACCAGGCCCACACCAGTGGCATGGGGGAAGTCTCGTGACCATGACTGTCATCCCATCCAAGCGTCTCACTGTGGGTTGTGGTCAGAAAACCTAAGCAGCAACAACGCAGAGGTCACCGAAAGGGGATCTGGGATCAGGCTCCCTTAAGTTTCTGTCCCTCTGAGTACCCATTGGCACCCACCCACCAGGGCACAGTCAGTACACCACACAGCATAGCCCTACTGGCATCTCAAGATTCCGGGCAGGCCCGCTCTCTCCAGCCCTCGGTTTCCCACGACCTTCACACTCACAGAGGATCCGTCACAGCCATCCCCACCCTGCCCAGATCTCCCTGAGGGAGCCAAGTGTCCACCAAGCCTCCAGGGCCCCTGCCCTTGGCATTCTCAAGAGTGCCCAGCAGTCAGCTGCGGGTAGGGTGCAGGGCCTTTGCAGGCCAGCAGGGGGCTAGTGAGAGTTGTGGAAGGGAGCTGCCCTCCCAGTACTCCCCCAGCTGGCCAGTGAGGGCTCTCAGCACTGCCACCAATTGGGTCAGGAGGTCAAGTCACAGGCAGATCTGCCCCCACTTCCTGCCCACTGCCGCAGGGTATGGTGGGAAGATTTCTTGGCAGTATAGGAGGAGGCTTTAAAAAGTTCACGGGGAAAATAAATAAATAAATAAAACGTTCACGGAAAAATCCCATTATCTTTTCATTCCCATTGTCCAGTTAGAGGTCGCTTCTGGAAAGCAAGGTAACCTCAGTCCTAACCCAGTCCAGCCCCACCAGCCCCTGCCAGCCCAGCCAAGGTGACCCCAGTGTGAGTGAGTCACCCCCCCAGCCATAAGAACGCCCACAGGGCAGATCACGTGTCTTGAGCCCAAACCCAAGGGTTCAACCTCCTGTCTAGCCACCCCTCCCACCACCCCACCCGGAGGCCCAGTCACCCTCAGGGTCTGGTTCTCTCGGCTTCCAAGTCACATGCACACGCTGTTCCCTCTGCCAGGACGCCCCTCTCTACAAGGCTGCCCACCTTGTTCTCAGTACTTCCTCTCCCTGCTTTCTCCAGGAAGCCCACCGTGATCAGCCTGGCTGAGGCATGGGGCAGATGGTAGTCAGGTAATGACCCCACTCTCATCATCCGGGGTCCTAACCTACCTAAGCCCTCTGTGAGCAGAGGGGTGGCCAGAGGAGTTGGCAGGGGCCGAGGGGAAGTGACGGGCAGAACCCAGAAAAGGGACAGGCATGAGACACTCGGTGGTGACTGGGCATCTGTCTAAAGCAGGCGCAGAACCCCCCAACTGCACCACACTGCCCGGTGGCCTTGCAACCCGACAGATTCCTGACCCAGCGCCTCAGTTTCTCCATCCGTATCCTGAAGCTACAAAGACCAGTCCTGGCAGCTCCCAGTCTCTTCTCATCCGGAACAAAAAAAGGAATGAGGAAACCAAGGGGCTGATGAGACTAGTCCACAGGACGAGCCGTGTGTCCCAAACGGGAGAGGCGGCTGGGGGGCCCTGCTCTCTGGGAGGGGTCCTGGGATGATCCTGGGGGGCTGTGAAAGCCTGCTAGGTGATGGGTTATGGAATAGAGCACAAAAGTGTTTAATTTTCAGGGAAGCACTGAGTCTTTTTTTCTGGAGAGGGGGAGGTAGATCAAATAAGTTTGGGAACCTATGGTTTACATAAGCCGTGGCCTCATCTACCCCAAGGCCAGAAGAATTAGACGGGGTCCAGGTACCATGAGACTACCTTCATCAGACCACAATAGACGTAACCCTAAAAGGAGAGAAAAACATGAACAGAACTCCAATTCCAAAAAAGCCCAGACAACAGGCCGACTCAGACTAGAGGCCTCTCCGAGATGATCCCCCTTCAATGGTCCACAGACCAGGAACCAAAATTACCCGTGTCACCTTTTACCTACATACCAGACTGGCTCATAAAATAAAGACAATGACCAGTGAGGACCACGCACCTTTGAAAAATCATCTGTACAAGACCAAATGGTCGACAATTCCGAGAACAAGGAGGAAAGAGGGCAGGAAATTGTTTGCACAGTACTTGTGAGTAAGAATCTATCTGCTGCTATATGAACTTCACTCAAAAAAAATGGGGTAAAATGCCGTTCTAAAAGCTCTTTAGAACTCGGGCTCTGGTGCTCGTCCCTCCTCCAGGTTTGGAGTTCATTACTGACAATCCTTAGATCACACAGGCGGGTGTGGTCTTAGAGCTGACACTTCACTTAGAGGGTTGCTTGTTTTGAGGGGAAAAACAACACCACAATCTTTAAGACCACAGATGTGATTTCTTCCAGTAGCCAGGCTCCATCTGATTTCCTTCACCCCACTTTGCTATAGCACTCCTATCTTCAGTCATCTCCTCATGAAGGGGGCTATCGTGTCACAAAAACTAATTGTTCTTACATTGGGGCTACAGTCAAGGAGTTCAAAACCCACTCATTCACATATCTACGGTTCAGTTTGCAGAACATTACGGGTGATGGCGGAAGCCCCAAATCCACTTGCTGGGTCCCCACATGGATTGGGTGTCCAGTGAACCCCGTGACCACAGTCTAGGAAGGTGAATGACCTCAGCCTCAGTCAAAGTGGATTTGGGAGCTGTCGTGGGGCTGGAAAGTAACACCGCATCCCGAGATTTCCTTTTTGACCCATTCTGAGTTTATTCTGGTTTCTCAATAGTTCCTGCTTTCTTTTTGATGGAGCTTTCTCTGTTTCAGTTGTTCGTTGTTGCTGGGTCCTTTTTTGCTGTTTGTCTTTGTTTGACATGTTTTTTCTGTACAGGGAAGTCAGGATGGGTGGATCCATAAAGACAGCAACTGGATGAAAAATTACTTGGGGGTACAGAAAGGGAGGTGGGAGGGAAATGGGGAGTCAACAGCAAAGAGCACAGGATGGGGGAAGAAATGGCCCAGAGTTGATACGTGGTGAGGAATGACCAATCCTTAACGCGGCTGAACTATCAAATGGTATGTGTTAATGATCTCAATGAAATGAGCTTTTAAAACATTGACGGTTGCTCTCAGTTAAATAAGAGTATCGTGAAGAGCTAACGTGCAGTAACCACGCAGGCCCAGGAGCCTGGATGGTGCCATTGGGTAAACGGTGGGCTGCTAGCTGTAAGGTAGGCAGGTCAAACCCACCAGCCACCCCAAGGGAGAAAGATGAGGCTGTCTGCTCCCACTACGATTCAGAGCCTCATAAACCCCCTCCTACAGCTATGGCTGCTGAGTCGGAATGTACTCCATGGTGTTGCGTAGGTCTCATCACCCAGACAAGGAGCCCTGGTGGCCTATGGTTAAGCACCTGGCTGCTATGGAAAGGTCAATGGTTCAAATTCACCCAGGGGCTGAAAGGCCTGGAGAAACACGCCCACAAAGATTTCGGCTTAGGAAACCTCCTGGGGTAGTTCTACCCTGTCCTCTAGGATCACTAGGAGTGGGGACCGACTCAGTGGGACACAACATGAGCCTGGCTGAAGACAGGCAGGCACAGTTCAGATCCCCACGAGGGACCTAGGGGCAGGTACTACTGCGAGACCCATTTTACAGAGCAGGAAACCGAGGCGTGGGAAGACTCAGTGACTTAGTCACAAGACAGCCAGCCTCGGGGGTGGGCTCCTAAGCCAGCTCTCCCCACAGTCCTTGAAGCACCCCACTCGGGTACCAACAGTTAGGTCCCCATGTATGCATCGCTCCTTCCCGAAACTCCCTCCTCCTGGGGCATGGCCTCACAAGTGGGGGCTGGGACAGTCTCCTGCCCACTGGGCTGCATCCCAGAGGCCCGTGGACAGCAGCCAGGGCCCCTGTTGTGGCCGGGCTGGAGGAAGGGCCTGGGGAGGCAGGCAGGAAGGGAGGTGCCTCCTCCCCTTCCCCCAACAGCACGTCCTGCGCTGAGAAACAATGTCACACTGGCCAGGCAATCAGAGAGGTGGGGGCAGGGACCAGGCCAAGCTGCTTCCAGGAGGGAGCTGGCCCTGCCGCACATGCTCCTGGCTGTGTTGGCCCCGCTCTTTCTGGATGCCAGCAATCCCCATGAGCTCTGCCATGCAGTGCTTCCCAGGCCCTGGTCTGCAAGCCTCTTCTATCAGTTCCTGCCAGACCTTGTTTCAGGTACCCCCCCAGCTGGGCAACCTTGGCCAGGGTACCTCCCTTTCCTTCTCCCTAACAAGAATAATGCGATTTAATTCCCACATCCCCAGACAGAGGGAGTGCTGTGGAGCAGCTGGGAACGGCTGGCCTTGGGTTTGAGGCTAGTTGACGCCGCCCAGCTCTCCCAAAGTCCAAAGCCAAAGTCCACCCTTTCCCTGCAGGGCAGAGTCTGAGGTGGCCTGGGTCAGCCTTTCCCCTCACTGGTCCCGTGCTCTACTGTGCCCGCCTGGGAGCCGCTGACCAGGAGGCCGTACCTTGACCCTGAATAACAGAGTCCAGCCCGCCCTGGGAGCTGAGGTGTTTCAGGAGAGTCACGGGGCAGAGACCAGCCCGAGCTCACACACAGCGCACAGCGCACGGCTTGGCTGGACAGTTCAGTTCAAGCCTGTTGGGAACTCCCAGCTGGGGAGACAGGCCTGTCCAGCGGGGCTGAAGATACAGGGGGTAGCTGGGTACTAAGCGTCTTCTGGGTACCCTGGTGGGGCCGTGGCACGAAGCCCTCGGCTGCTAACCTAAAGGTCAGGGGCTCACACCCACCAGGGGCTTTGCCTACGGGACAAAGACAGACAGAAACCCCATGATGAGGACCAACTGGAGGGCAATGGGCTGGGTCGTCTTGTTGGCCTATGTGCGGCAGGAGCCCCGGTATGGGGCTGGGTATGGAGTGGGTTACGTGGTGCTGGGCTGCTCACCACAGGGTCAGCGGTTCAAGTGCATCAGTCGCTCCGCAGGAGGACAATGAGGCTGTGTGACCTTAAAGATCGACAACCTGAAAACACCCCGGTAGCAGCTCTCCTTTAGGCTGAGTCAGCAGCGGTGGGGCTGGGGGTGGGTATGCGTTTGGTGCCTGGCAGAGCAGGAAGCTTAATTTCTCGGAACCTTGAACTCCCACCGATAGCCTTTAACCTATGGGGAAACTGAGGCCCAGAGAGGTAGCATGACCAGCCCACGTCACACAGACCATGAAAAGCAGTGGTGACAGGATTGAAACCCAAGGTCTGTATGTGTCCAAAGACATCACTGCTCTGGCACAGACTTCGTTGCTCCCTCCACCTCAACCCTGCTCACCAAGCTCCCAACGTCGCTCGACCCCAGATGCTACAGTACCTGTTAAAGAGGTCCAGGCCGCAGCCCCTGGCCAGGAGGCCATCCGGCTTTCCCAAGGGCCACACACTGTCTGAGGAGGAGGAGGAGGACAAGCCTGGGGACCAGGGCTTGAGTGTCACACTCCCTGGAATGGGGGAGAAAGGGTGAAGAAGCTCAGAGAGGGTCCTGAGAAAGGGGAAATGGGGAGACCTGAGCACACAGCCACGACAGGAGCGAAGCCCCTGGGGGCCTCGGTAGGTTGAGGTCCCCACTGGGCTCAGAGCTGCCCAGGTGCCTTCAGAGTGAGACCGTGCTTCCCCGGGGAGGGGGAAGAGAAGAGGACCTGAAAAGGGGCCTGTACGGCAGTCTGACGGGGGCTGGGCTCGGGGCCGCAAGCAGGAACCAAATGCTGGGGGCACAGGGTGGCTGCTGGCCTTTCCCAGCTTCACCCCAGCCAAAGCAGGTGCACGCCCCCAGAGGAGCCCTCCCCCCACAGTCCTCTAGAGTTACCTGTGATATCAGACATACTGCTGAAGGACCTGGCAGAGAAGGGATCAGAGGAACAGGTCAGGTGCGGCAGGCCCTCTGTGCGCTCCCTCCTGTTCTGGGACCACTACCAGGTCCCGTGGCCCCAAGTCAGGCAGGGGCCTTGACACCCTGCTTCCCCAGACTCACAGGGCCAGAAGTTAACCCTCAGGCCATGGCTGCAGACCTAGCCTGTCCCAGGCCCCCTCACCACCCCCATAAACCTTACTCTACCCCCATCTCACTCTCACCTTGGAACCTGAATGGCCACTGTGGTTCTGGGGTCCACCTCCCCACCCCCCACCTGGGCATCCTCATGTCTCTAAGACCTCCTGGTGCCTTCCAGAGAGAGCAGCGACAGGCAGGCAGTTGTGGCCACCAGCGGGCTGATGAACCTGGAGCTGGCTTCCCTGATCCCTAATCCTGACCAGAGCGGTTTCCCCTGGGGGATCCTCAAGGCTGGATTTCCAGCAGTTCTCCAGCCTGTCGTAACCCTGACCTTGGCCCTCCCAGGACTCATGGGGCCTGGTGTCCAGCATTCTGTCTGCCAAGGTCAGCAGAGAGCGGTGGCTGCCCAGACAGGGCTCTGCAGAGGGCAAGTGGAAGGTGGTCCTCCAGGGAGAAGCAGCCCTGCCTCCCCAGGTCCCTCCTGCTCCCCGGGGTAGGGGGTACCCGAGCACCTCTTTGCAGGCGCGGGGTCCTCCTCACGCTGCCGGCGTAGAATGGAGCCAGCACTGGGGGGGAAGGGCAGGATGGAAAGCCGGTTGATCTCCTTCTCGCTGTCCGTGGCCTCTTCCTGTAATGCCAATCACGGCCCAGTCACCTCAATGGCCAGCACCACAGAGACCTCAAGGACAAGGGGGAGCCCACTGCCCACACAGGGACACCCCAGCTCCCCTGGCCCCCTAGGCTCAGCACCGCGCTGACTCTGCATGGGACCGCACTTGATGTCTCCAGCAGCCCACCCACCAGTCTGCGGCAGGTGGGCGTCTTACCGAGGTGTGGGGCTCAGATCCCCCTGCGGCCACCGCCTCTCCCGCTGCATCCAGGGCCGCCAGGGGGGAGGTGAAGTCACTGAGGCTCCAGGTGCTGCTAAGGTTGGAGCACAGGGAGTGGGAGGAGGTACAGGCCTGGGAGGAGAGAGGAGGGGTGAGCAGGGCCGGCCCAGCCCAACACAGCCACCGTCTAGACCCAGGACACAGGCTCAGGGAACCAGCTGGTGGCCCTGGGCACTCAGTCTGAAGGACCAATGCAGACAAGCTAGCACGTGACAACCATGACCCCAAAAGGCAGTGAGAGCAGAATCTCTGGGTGGGGAGCACGGTTGCTCTCTGGCCCTAACCAAAAGGGGGTACCTTGGAAGAAAAGTCTAGTACCGCCTCCCAAAAACCAGGCCCTGATAACCCGGTGGACTCCCATAAACTCGATCTCCACGAGCACGCGTAGACGCAGCACCTGCTGGTTAACTGGTGACAGTCCTGGATGTGGCAGCTGGGGGCAGTGCCCGAGACCAGAGGGAGAGGGCCTAGGGCCTGGGAGGGCTAGTCAAACTCAGGGTCTGGGCTGAGAAGGCAAAGCTAAGTGCATGCCAAGTGGGTCAATGAGAAGAGGCTGTTCCAGGTAGAAGGAAGAGCATGTGCTAAGCCCCCGAGACAGGATTGTGGCAGATTCTAGGACTGATGGCACAGTGGGCGGCTAACCTCAGGATCAGCAGTTCAAAACCACAGGCTGCTATGCAGGAGAAAGATAAGGCTGTCCGCTCCTCTCATGATTTACAGCCTCGACAACCCACGAGGGCAGTTCTGCTCTGTCCTATCTAGTCAGAATCAACTGGGGGACAATGTGTGTGAGGATTAAAAAGCCAATTTGGTTGGGAATAAGGGAGGGTGGGTGTGCTAAGGGGCCATCTGATGCAAGCTAGACAGAACGGGAGCTCCAGCCCTGCTGGTAGAGTGGGGTACGTGCTGGGCTGCTAACAAGGTGAGCAGTTCGAAAACACTAGTTGCTCCACAGGAGAAAGATAAGGCTTTCTATTCCCTTAAAGTGTTATAGTCTCGGAAAACCCTGGGGCAGTTCTGCCTGGTCCTATAGGGTCACATTATGAGTCAGAATTGACTCAAGGCAGTGAGCTTCTTTGTCTGTCTGTGTATTTGTTTGTTTAGGGGCAAGCCACTCCCTCTAGAGCTGGCCGGCTGTGGGATGCTGGGCGAGCCCCTGGCCTCTGGGACAATGAGGGAACTGGACTAGCTGGACTCCAAGGAGCTCTGAGGCCCTGTGTCTATTCTGCATTCCAAAATGCTCAGCCACCTCACATGGCCAGGACACACACATGCTCGCTCTCTCTCGTTCACTCACTCACTCACTCACTCACTCACTCACTCACTAAAAGTATCACTGCCCTGGAGCCATCCCAGAAACCCAGAAGCCCACAGATTGTTCACTCCATGACATGACAAGGCATCTCCAACCCAGCCTAGGTCCTGGGGCTCCTACCAGGGCCCTTGCCTGCCTCATCCTGCCAGAGACCAGGCTGTTCCTGACTTGGGATGAGGACAATATCAAGGCCCACGTTTCCTTCCCTTCCCGGCAGGACCTGCAGGCTTCCAGCCCAGGGCTCCCCCTGAGCATGTCCTCACCCCCAGCTCTTCTCCACCCCACCCCACCCCCGCCCAGAGCTCCTGCCAGGCCCTGGGTCCTCTCTAATTCCCAGGACAAGTCCAGGACCCTCTGCTCCGACCTTCTGACCTTGAGGCAGGGGCCGCCCTGGACCCGCTGCAGCTGTGCTTCCAGCAGGGACTTGGTGCCCTCCAGGCTGGTGAGTGTGGTCAGCAGCTCATCCCGCTCCACCTCCAGGCCCCGCACCTGCTTGCGGTACTGGTCCTTCTCAATGAGGCTCTGCGAGTACTGCAGCTGGACCCGGTCCCGGCTCTGGATGGCCTGGGGGCAGGGGGCAGGGAGGAAGTTGGGGATTGGCAGCCAAGGAGCCACGCTGGCTCAGCTGCCCTGGCCTCCCCACCTGGTGATAGGGCGACAGCAGCCAGAGCTGTGGTGGTCAGCGGGGCTGAGTCTGCTCCGACTCCTGGCAACCTTCCAAGTCACCCATCCCAGGACCTCAGCTGGAGACGAGGCCAGGAGACGGGGGTGGGAGTCAGAATTTGTGAGAAGCTTTTCATCGGCAAGTATCTGCCAGCACCACCCCTGTGCAGGCCTTGTCCTAGACCCAACAGAATGAAGCACTTGGAAGTGAAGGGCACAGGGACCAAGGCAGTCACAGCCGCATAAGCACGGGTGCGTTCCAGGTACCAGATCTGTGTTTCTCCTGGGCTCCCTGCCCTACCCTAAGCCATCAGTGGACTGGGGGGCCTTTTCTACAATTCCAGTCCTGCCCACTGCTCTTGCACCCCTGAGAGATGGCAGAGCCACACATGCACACACGCGGCAGCCAGCCTCACCTGGTCCCGCTCCTTCTCGATCTCTTCCAGCTGCGCCAGGACAGTGGCCATGCGATGCTTGTACAGGTCACAGTCCTTCTGCAGTGTGCGGTGCTTCAACCGCAGGTCCTCCATCTCCTGCAGGTACTGTGGGTAGGACTGGCTGGTTGGACCACAGTGCCAGCCACGGAGCCCAAGTGTGTGTGTGCATGGCGGTGGGGAGGTTACCCAGCAGGTGACCACATTCCCATGAGAGAGACCAGGCTCTAGGGGCAGGTAGCCTTGAGCCCAATTTCAATCAGCCAGCTGGACCTCAGTTGTCCAATCCAGCGAGTGGGTAAATAATAAGCTACTTCCACTCTCCTGGCTACTGCGAGGCAGTCTACCAGCTCGCTATCCCTTCCCTGGGCTCTCCAGAGCTCCTCTGTACAGCACCCAAACAACGAGCTCTCTTCATGTGCATGTCAGCCCCCATCTCCCCTGTTGGACTGTCCCCCACATGGAAGCGGCCACCTTTGCTGTGCTCGCCGATGTACCCCTGGGCACCCAGAACATTTGATTAAGCATTTGAGGATGGGTGAATGGCTACTTCTTAGCACAGGGTCTGGCACCCAGTAGGTAGCTCAAGGATTCCTACGCAGGGGCTGGGCTGCTAGCAGAAGGAAGGTGGGGGCCGTCAGGTGGGGAAGGGGCACGGGGAGCGACCTTGTCCCGCAGCTCCTCCGCCCACTGCAGCTCCCCCTGCACAGCATGCAGCTTCTGGCACAGCTCCTGCCGGCTGTCCTGTGCCTCGCGACAGTCGTGCTCCAAGATGTCCAGGAGGATGCGCTCCGAGCCCGGGGCTCCCGGCCGGCCTGCCTCCTAGGGGTCAGAAGTCAGGGCTGCATTGAGTGTGGGGAGGAAAAGGGAGCCGGAAACCCTGAGCCCTGTGCCCTGTCCCACCAGGCCTTGACCTGGGGAGACCTGGAGCTGCACCAGCCCCACCCAGCCTCCAGGAAGCATGGGGACCCGTGATGCAGGAGGGTGTGTGCAGGAGGGTGTGCTCCTAACAAGTTGGGTCAGGACCATATTTTTAACTCGATCCAAGCCCTGCTCTTTCTTGGCCCCCACCCAATGCTTAAAGCTAGCAAAAGGGCAGCCCATCCCAAAGCTTGAGTCTGGCCCCGGAAGTGGCCCCTGGGTCCAAGGACCAGCCCCCAATCGCACACCCCAGCCAGGGAACCCACAACCGCACAAAATACAGCAGGCCCCCACTTCCCAGGCCCCCACTTCCTGGGTTGGTAAGAGGAGTTCTGAGCAGGAGGCAGGCCTGCCAGGCCACCAAGCCAGGTTGGGTCACCCAGAGCTCAGGGGGCTCTCAGATGGCTGGCACCCATGTGCATCAGAGTAGAACTAGGCTGCTATTTGGGGGAAGGAGCCTGCCATGTCTTTCTTCCCCAGCACCTCGAGGTCCAGCCTCTAGCTGCTAGCCTTCTGTTTCGAAACTGAGCACTTAACTGTTTGTACCACCCAAAGACTCCTCCTCCAGGGTCACAGACTACCCAAAAAACCAAAGGAAAGCTGGGGACCCTCGTGCCAGAAAAGCACTCACGCACAAGAAAGGAGGTGTATAGTTTCTGGGGATTCAGAGACTTCTGAGAGGCGGACCCCAGACTCGGACCCCAGACCGGAGAGGGTACACAGCGGGATGCTGACCAGACCTCAGACCCCCCACTTCTGGAATCCTCACCTGTCCAGGCCTTAGGGAGATGGAGTAAGGAATGGGAGGAGCCCCAGCAAGCACCCCCAACACCCCACCTGCCACCCAGGTACCTGCCGCAGGCCCTCCTGCAGCTCCTGCAGGGATGTGGTCAGTCGCTGGTTCTCTGCCCGCAGCTCCGAGACCAGGTCCATGCCCTCTGGTTCCCTCTCCTTCTCCTCAGCCCCAGGGTGCGGCCCCCGAGTCCTGCGCAGCAGGGTGCACTCCTCCTCCAGGCGGCTCACCTTGAGCTTGAGCTGATCCACCTGCAGCCCAGGACAGGGGTCAGCCCGGGGGACACACTAGCAGCCACCAGCTGGGCCAGCTCCCTCACTCCTCCCAGATTCCTGAGGGGCCAGAAGAGGCATCCTCCCCCAGACTGAACTTTGGAGAAGGGACAGCCTGGGTGAGCACAAAGGGAGGGTGGGTTGCAGCGAGGTCAAGGACACCCCGCTTCAAGGACTTGGGGGTGGATAGGATATGTCACAGCAAGCTTGCCTGCCCAACAATCCTGCAGACCCCAAGGCTGCCTGGGTTTTGTTTCCTTTTTCTAACTCTTCCTGTCACTAACAGGCACTGGATACAAAGTTGCATTGCAGGGCTACTGAGCGGGGCTGAGGATGGAGAAGGGGATCCCAATCAGGATATAGTGGGATTAGAAGATGCAACAAGAAATGCTGAAGGGAAAAATCCACATGTTCAGAAACCCACGTGGAAGGGGCGCTCAGGATGCTGTACCGGGAGGCTCGCCTGAGCCCACAAGTACCTGTACCTGTACCACAAGACCCCCAATGAAGCGCAGCGAACTGCCCAGGAGAAGAAGGAGCGGCTCCGGCGTGCTCAAAGAGAACTGCCTGATTCCCACTGAGTGAGGCTGTAGCGCTACATGGGTCCCTGGAGTTTGATGAGGCTGGTGGTGAAGGGGTAACCAGCCATGCGGATGATGAATATCGATGGGCAGGGCTTACAGACCCCAAGGTCATGACCACCACCTCCCGAGATCCCAGTTCCCGCCTCAAGATGTTTGCAAAGCAACCGAAACTGGTGTTCCCAGGTGCACAGCGCATGAACCGAGGCTGGCATGAGGTGGGCGCGCTGGTGCGAGCCTGCAAAGCCAATGGAGTAACCAACTTGCTGGTGGTTCACAAGCACCGTGGCATGCCAGCGGGGCTCATTATCAGCCCCCTGCCGTTCAGCCCCACTGCACACTTCACCCTTTGCAACGTCGTCATGCGGCACGATGTCCCTGACCTGGGCACAATGTCAGAAGCCAAGCCCCACCTCATTATGCACGGTTTCTCCTCCCGCCTGGGCAAGCGGGTCTCTGACACCCTGAAGTACCTGTTCCCTGTCCCCAAAGATGACAGCCGCAGGATCATCATCACCTTTGCAAACCAGGATGACGCCATCTCGTTCCGACACCACACCTAGCAGAAGGCGGACCACCACAATGTGGAGCTGACTGAAGCTGGACCTCGCTTTGAGCTAAAGTTGTGCATGATTCGCCTGGGCACGTCGGAACAGGAGGCTACCACGGATGTTGAGCGGCGCTGGCCCCCATACCCCCACGCAAGAGGGTCTTCGTGGGTGCTGACTGAGCTCTGTTTATTGGTCAGAGACGTGGGCTTGCAGCACAGAAAATGGCATTGTTACAGACTCGTGGACGTGTAGCTATGTATCTTTATTTTTTAGGTCAGTTTATTGGGACCTCGTACAGCTCTTATCACAATCCATACATCCATCCATTGTGAGCTATGGGTTCTGTAGGAGGAATCAAAATAAATCCTGTTTGCCACTTAAAAAAAAAGCTGAAGGGAAAAAATATACCAAGAAGAGGAAAAAGATGTGGAAGAAAAGTTTTTACAGTGAAAGGATGACTTAAAAACCCAAACTCCCTGCCGCCCCGGGGATCCCAGCTCACGGCGATTCTACGGGGCAGGGGAGATGTGCCCTGTGGGTTTCTGAGACTGTAACTTTTATTTTTTAAGATAATTTTATTGGGATCTCTGACAGCTCTTTTAACAATCCATACATTAGTTGTATCAAGCAAATTTATACACATGTTGCCATTTGAACCCTTGGTATCAGCTCCTCTTTTTTCCCTCCCTCCACCTCCTCACCCTCATGACCCCTTGATAAATTATGAATGATCATTTTCATATCTTACACTGACCACTGTCTCCCTTCCCCCATGGTTTCTGTTGTTCGTGCCCCTCGGGGTGGGGGGGTGGTTATGTGTCGATCATTGCAATCGGTTCCCCCTCCCTCCTCTCCTCTCCCCATCTTGCAACCTCCTGGTAGGGATATTCCCTCTTCTGTTCCTGAGGAGTTTCTCTGGCCTGGATTCCGTGTGCCGTGAGCTCTTATCTGTACCAGTGGACATGCTCCGGTCCAGGCAGAACTGAAGGGCAGGATTGGGATCATGATGTGGGGTTGAGGGAGCCTCAAGGAACCAGAGGAATATTGTGTGTTTCATCGGTGCTCTACTGTGCCCTGGTTGAGGCATCCCTTCCTTGTGACCCTTCTGGGAGGGGAAGTCCCATGGTCTACAGAGATCACTCAATGGGAGTAGAAGTCTCTTTTCTGCCACGAGCGGCAGGCGTGGTCACTGTGGGCCTTGTGGGTAGCAGCCCAACTCGGAACGCACAGCGCCTCCGGGGCTCCTTCGTCAAAGGATTCGCTGGAGGTTCGGGGTTTGCGTGTTTGTTTCTAAAATGAAATCAGGGGTTTCAATGGCATGAAAAGCTGAGCCCCGAACACTTACCACTTTGCTAACGACAGCAGGGAGGCAGGGGGGAGGCCAAGCATTGTGACTGTGAACTGTACCATGAGAAACCCCGGGGAGGGCCCGGGTGCTCCTGAGCCTCCCAGCCGTGCGATCACAGGTACAGTGACCAGACGCCCACGTTGCCCAGCTTGGTGTCATTGTCGGGGGACGTGTTTGTGATGCCAGTGTGGTTTTTTTTAAACGTAGATATTATGTATTAAGATGTGTCTCACATGCGTGGTATGAAAACCCTTCAAGGTGGGATTTATAAAACAAAAACAAGATAGGATGCAAGAGGATGCTGATGAGAAAAGGCATCAAAACACAAGGAGAAACGAGGTCCTCACACAACATCAGACCCGGCCTACAAGGGGTCTCAGGGGAGTGGGCCTCTGGCATCAAGTGGGGGCCACCTGTCCAGTCCACGGGCCGAGTATCAGGGTGTCGGAGGGGAAGGAGGGCTGGACCATGGACAGGAGGCATCAGGGGTCTGCCTCTGACTTCATGTGTCCTTGGGCAGCTCACGAGTCCACCCTGTCCCTGGGCCTCCTCGGCCATACGGGGGACGGGGCAGTGGCTCTGAGAGCACACATTTTCTAAGCTCAACACACACTGTCGGATAGCCTGGAGTCTCATCCCCCGGGAAGAAATCCTTATCAGAGCCTTGCCTGGGAACGCCTGTGTCTGCACCAGTACCACGGGGCCCTGCCAGGCCACACTGCCAAGGGCAACTTGAAAGGTTAGATGAGACTGCGGCTCGGGGGCTGTGTGTTTATCCTCCTGGTGGTGGAGCCGTGTGTGTGTGTGTGTGTGTGTGTGTGTGTGTGTGTGAGAGAGAGAGAGAGAAAGAGAGAGAGAGAAGGGGGGGAAGTTGGAATGGTTGTGCCACTTAAAAGCATGCCAGCAGTGTCACACACTTGTCCCTGCAGAGTTGGGGCCTGTCCTGTGGTGCGTACTTGCGTGGGCACAGACAGACACACACACACAGACACACAAAACAGGCCCAGTCGATCCCAGCCCGATGCCTGCCTCCCAAAGTTATCTGCAAGAACCCAATGAGGGAGCGGGTGGACAGATGCCTCAGGCTATGGTACAGCTGAGTGCTGCCAGGGGCTGACTGTCATCACAGAACCCCGGCTGTCACCAGTTCAGTCAGTGTAGAGGCGGCCCGGCTGACGTAGTGCACTCAGGGTGGAGGGCTACAAGCAGTAGCAGGTGGCCAGGAACGTGAAGCCAGCGTTGGCAAAAGTCGCCCTAGCCAGGCGTAACGGTACTGCGCTCTGACGCACCCAGGGTCTGTCTGGTGACCCCGGAGAGTCCCTGGCCGCTATTGGAAAATGGCTCACAGCCCCCACTGCAGGCAGGAGGCTGAGGCAGGCAGCGTCAGGAACGAGGGAGCCATCCGCCCCTCCTCTGCAGAGGACTCCAGAGAAATCCATGACTCCGCATTCCTTTCCCCTCACAAAATATGCTTTGTGAGCGTTGAGGCGGACAGCTAGTGAGGGCCAGCGTGGCCACACCCTCCCAGCAGGCTGCAGCCGCATGCAACCACAGCCGCCTTGCCCTCCCCTGGGGGAGCAGGGGACAGGGCACCAGGCGTCGGCATCGCCGCCGCACACCCAAAAAGGAGGATGTATTTAATCCTGGCGTACAAACTCACTTAGCACAAAATTACAGCGCACGTGCCTGAAGTTTATGTTGCTGAGAAATACCAGCTCATTAAGTTTGCACCTTATAAAACACGGTATTAAATCCCAGCCACAGGCACACCTGCGGGATGCGGGGTGGGGGGGTGGGGGCAGGCCCAAGCTGCTGAGGCGGTGCCGTCAGCTGCTGCGTGAAGAACCAGCTGCCGTGCCTTTGTTCGTGTGTGGCGGCAAAGCTCCAAGAAGAGAAGGCCACTGTTCCGGGGTGATGAAGCCCACCGAGACAGGCCCTCCTCCAATTCAGCAGTGTCCCCACGGAGCCCCCTCCCCAGCTTGCTGGGGGTTCAATCCCACCCAGTGGAGGCGCCTTAGACCGAGTCATAGGCTCAGCAACCCTGCAGAGCCGCTGCTCCTGCTTCTCCACCCTGCCCGCGGAGCTGAGTTTGAAGGAGAGGAATCTTATCGATTCATTTCATATCATTTTCTCCCTCATCCTCTTCCCTGCCCCTCCCCCCCCACCCACACACACACACTCCTTCCGCAAAGAGAGATGTAGCCCTTGTGTGATTCTAGAAGCAGCCTAGCCAACCCCCAGCCAATGTGCTCTTCTGACGTCCAGAACAGACCCTGGGCACCCAGCACACTCAGATTCTCCCCCCAGGGCATACCCTGACCCCCACCAGTCAGGCACCACCTCAGGGGCCTCAGCTTCCTCATCCATAAATGGAGGGTATAGCAGCACCCCTCCTCCGACCCCCACGACCTGGGAAACTTATGAGGGTCATAGCACCCTTGGGAAGCTCACTTCAAAGAAGAGGAAACTGAGGCACAGGGAGGAAATCCTGGCCCGTGTCACTGTCCAGTCACCACAGCAACAGCCTGGACCCTGAGCCTGATGGCCACTGCGGCCCTCAGGCGACTTCCACTTCACACCAAACACCACACCGACGACCCCCCAGGCAACAGCCTCACATGCGCCTCTGCACCCCAAACTGCCTACTTACCCCCTCAAGCAAGATCAGCGGCCCGAGCCCTTCCACAGTCACCCCTAGCGCCGGCTCATTTCTCCCAGACACCAACCTGCCCCACATGGACACAGCAGTGTGCCCACTGTCACCGTGGTCACACACCGCAGCCACTGGCCAGGCTGCGGGGGAGAGGAGCAGGGCTACACATTCCACAGCCCCCAGAGTGGAGCTCATACGTCACTTTTCCCTTGGCACACACTCGCTCATTAGCAACCTGGGGCAACTCCCCACGACAGTACATACCACACTCCCCCACGCCAAGGCCAGTTAGCCCAATGAGTCCAGCCGGGTCGGGCCCAGCTTCTAAGAGACCGGGCCCCACTTGCTGTCCAAGGGGAAGGAGGGAGAGTCCACCCCCCGGAAAGGGAGCGAGCAGAATGACGGCCCTGTTAGCCAGAGCGGCACCACGAGGACCCGGCTCAAATCGGGGCTGTGCCCCCGGCGCTCTGCACGACCTGAGCAAGTCCCTTCTGTGTCTGCGTGGACTGTTCAGGGAATAGCATGCGCAGTGAGGAGGCGAGGCGCTGCGTGGAAACGGCGTGGCGCGCAGTCAGCCCTGGCTGATGAACCCGTCCACAAGCCCGGCTAGTCGCCACACACATTTTGGGCTCCGGGGACGCACAACCAGGGTTTCTTAACGCAGGCCCCTGGACCATTTGGGGCCGGATGGTTTTGGGTGGTGGAAGGCTGTCTTTTAAAACCCATGGGATGAGTAGGCACAGCTCTGGCCTCTCTTTCAAGGTGCTGGGTAGCACGGTCCCCTCCTCTCCCCACGGTGAAAACCACACGTTTTCAGATATGGGCAAATGTTTCCACGGGGCAAAACGGCTCCAACTTGGGAACTGCTGTTAAACACCAATGAATGTTAGCAGCCTCCCCATGTTACAGACCAGAAAAGCGAGGCGCAAGGGACTTGCTCCTAGTCCAACAACCAGAACATGGTGACTGTGGGATATGAACTGACCAGTCAGCTTGGAAAAACTCAGACTCACTGCCTGAAGTCCATTCCGACTCATAGCAACCCTAGAGGACAGGGTAGAACTGTCCTGGAAGGTTTCCAAGATGGTAACTCTTTACTGGAATAGAAAGCCTCATCTCTCTCCTGTAAAGCGGCCGATGGGTTCGAACTGCTGACCTTGTGGTTAGCATCCCAATACATAACCCGCCACGCCACCAGGATTCCATGAGTGGGCTACTATAGCGCCATTATTTTCTGCAGAGACTTGCCCCTCTCTGCCTGTCCACCCACCCACTCAACCAGGGCTTACCGCCAGCTGCAGGTCCCGGCTCCGGAGCACAGCCGAGTTCTTCTCCTCGCTGAGCTGTGCCAGGCGCATGGCGATCATGTAGTTCTCATCCTTGAGACGCAGCAGCTCCAGGCTGCCGGCTTCCCAGTCCTCCCGCAGCCGCTGGCAGCGCTCCTGGGCCTGCTGTTGCTCCCGCAGCCGCTGCTCCAGCCCTGCCCGTTCTTCCTCCAGCAACCGGCCCCTGGCCTGCAGCTGCTGCTCCCGCTGCAGTTGGCCCTTTCGGGCCTCCCGCAGTCGCCGCACCTCTGTCATCAGGAACTGGGTCAAGCCCTCGGGTCCCTCTTCATCTATGTGGTTGGGCGTGGAGGGTTTGCAGGAGACAGGAAATCCAGGTCGGGTAAATGAAATGCAAGGGGATAGCAGACGTTACAGAAAAACACAAACCATAGACATGCTAGAAGAAAACTCTGGACTATGTTTTCATAATGCTGAGGGTGGGGGAGACCTTCCTACACAGGCCACAAAATCCAGGAGCCCTCAACGATGGGCAAATCCCTAATCCATACGGGCGGAAAAAAGGGAACCTCTGAGTGATGACAGATACAATCAACAAAGTTAAAAGACAACGATGGAGCCAATGGAAACATTCATAAGATATAGAACAGAGGCTCTGTCACTTACAATCTATAATATAAAGAGTGCCTACAAATCAATAAGGAAAAACGGTAAGCAACCTAACAGCAATAGGCAAAAGCTATCAATATCTCACAATATAAATGTCTAATCAACAAAGGAAAATATGCTCACACTCCTCAGCGACGATAGCAATAGCCACTAACGTTTGCTGACTTCATCCTCTGCGTTAGATTCATGAACACACTTATTTAAGCTGCATGCCAAGGCTGTAAGCGTAGTACTATAGTTACACCCACTTTGAAAGACAGAAACTAAGACTCAAAAAAGGTCATTGGCCCAAGATTCGCTAGCCAGTAAGCAGTGAACTGCATCTCTCAGGCACAAATTTAAAGCAGTGATACATATTATATTTTCTTATACTGGTCAAAATACTTTCAAGTGATACTCAGTTTATAAGAATAGAGCAGAGGAGGCTCTCACACACTGCTGGTGGGAAGTACATTGGTTTCACATTTAAAACACACATACTCATGAACTATACTTCTCAGCATCCCTGTTATGGTTAATATTATATGTCACTTTGGTCAGGCTTTGGTTTGGCGATCTGATGTAAAGAGTTTCCCTGGGGGCTGGTTTCCATCCAATATAGGAAGATATGCTGGCCAAGCTCCCTTGAACCTGTATCCAACTCATCATCTGTAAGGGGATCCTCAGTGCTGGATTCCCTCAACCCCATCTATGAGTCTACAAACGCAAAGAAAAAGGGGTCTCTCCTAACTCTGGCAGCAGTGCAGAGCTGGGGGAAGAAGCGCAGGGCTGCTTAGAAGCCCTTTTCTATTTCTCTTGAGCTCTTCTTTAACTCGCTGCCATTGAGTCAGTGCTGACTCACAGCGGCCCCCTGTGGGTTTCTGAGGCTGCAGCTGTTTACAGGAGTAGAAAGCCCAGTCTCTGCCCCCTACCCCCAGGAGGTACAGGTGGTTTGGGTGTTTTCGAACTGCTGACCATGTGGATAACCTGTCAATTTCCACATGTGTGTGCGTTTTATCTTCTGATGCTAAAGTCTCCTGCGGTGTTTGACTATTTTACACAAGAAACATATCCCTAAATCGGAGTGAGTGCCCCCAATACATATACGTCTGAGAATATTTGTTTTTTGAGGAAGAGAGTCAGGTTAAGCCTGGGGGCCAGCTGGGTTAGGACGCCAGCCTCATGTGCCGTGAGACCTTGGGCAGGCTGCATCAGCTCTCTCTGTGCCTCAGTTCCCCCTGTTTGTTAAGCAGGCATAATGGGAGTGCCCCCCAAAGTTGGGGTGAGGAGCCTCACCCAGGATCATGGAGCAGCGCTGGGCGGCCTCCTGGCCGGTCAGCAGGGTGAAGTGCTCAGGGTAGTAGAACTCCAGGGCTTCCAGGAAGGCCTCGTAGCCCCTCTTGCCCCGGCAGCGCAAGATGTCCATCAGGCGGCCTGGGGAGTATTGGTAGAGAATCAGGATCACCAGAGGTCAAGGTGGGGGCTCCCCCCACCACCACCTGGCCACTTCTTCCCTGGGGGCCTGCATTCCCTACATTTTTATGTCAATGACACACAGACACAGGGGCCTGTTTGAACACATCAGGGAGGGGAGCTGTCTGCATAGCCAGGAGATCCCTGGGGGCTCTCTGGCTCTCTCTCTCTCTCTCTCTCTCTCTCTCTCTCTCTCTCTCTCTCTCTCTCTCTCTCTCTCTCTCTCTCTCTCTCTCTCACACACACACACACACACACACACACACTCACACACACCATGTGTCAGAAAATGCAGCCTTGGACCCAGCCTGTGACGTTAACGCACAGCACAGAGAAAGCCCCATTCAGCCCCAAAGCAAAGAAGTATTTTTCTCTCAGATGCAGAAGGCATCCTCAGACCGACAAACCTGTGCGAGAGGGGCTTGGGTGACCCCGAAATGACTTGGGGCACTTGAGGAAAAAGGAGCCCTGGAGGGTGTGGGGCCCAGGAGGGGGGGAGGCAGACAGAAACCAGAGGATCAGAGGGTACGGCGGCCACATGCAAGTCCGGCTCTCACGAGGGCCCAGGAAGTGGGCAGAAACCCCCAAAGGCAGGCAAAACCCTGGCGCCAGTGTGGGCACGGAGTTCCCGCGGGGCAGCTGGCTGGTGGGCACAGCCAGCCTGCCGGCCCGAGACAGAGGTAGCGCCGGCGGCCCTGGGAAGCTGACCCCTGGTCTCGCTCCAGGGCGGCCACGGGAGGACAGCCCGGCCGGCCCTGCAGTGGGCGCCCGGCTCACCGGTGCGGTTCACGCGGCACGGGAAGCGGTAGGTGCTCAGGACCTCCTCCTCGTCCTGCTCGTCGATGACCCGGCACTGGCGCAGATACGGCGTGAGCTTGGCTGGGTTCAGGGCGCGCGTCAGCTTGTGCCGGACGCCCTCGATGCGCTCCCACAGCGCGTCCTCCTCCGCCTCGGACCCCGAGCCCGCGCCGGCCTCCTCCACGGGCTCCCCGGCCTCGGCCCGGCCCGGCATGGCCGCGTCCTTGGGCTCTGCGGGCGGAGGCGCGCGGGGATCAGCCGGCTCCGGGGCCTCGGAGGGGCGTCGCCCCGCGGCCCCTGCCCGCGCCCCGCGCCCCAGACTCACCCCGCGCACCGGACTCGCCCTGCGCCCCGGACTCGCCCTGCGCGCCGCCGCCGCCGCCGCCTCGGGCTCCCGGCTCTGCGCTCGGGCGGCGGCTCCGCCGGCGCAGGGGGGCGGCGCCCCCGACTCCGCCCCTGTCCCCGAGGCCACCGGGGCTGCCCGGGCCGCCCCACATCGCCGCCGAGCCCGGGCCCGCGTCCACCGCCGCTGTCCGCAGGTTCGCCCGCACGCCCGCCCCCGGCCGTCCGGCCGCGCCTCCCCCCCGCTTCCTGTTTCCCGCCGGCGCTCCCGGCCCGGCCCGGCGCGGCGGGGACCCCGAGCCCGCCCACACCTGCCGGCCCGGCGTCGCGGGGCGGGGCCTGGAGGCCGGAGCCACCTGGGGACGCGCGCCCGCTCCCCGGGCCCGGCGGGCACTGAGTGCGGGCGCCCGACTACGCCCGACCGCACGGACTCAGCACCAGCCCCGTCACCCCAGCTATGCATGCACCTGGCGAGCGCGCGCGCGCGCACACACACACCAAGACCCCCCTTCACCCCCTGCACTGGGCGTCGGGTTCCACCTGCTCCTTCCCCCAGGAAATGACCATCCAGACCTCCCTGTTTCAGGAACCCCTCCCCACGGCTGTGGGGAGTCCTGCCGGGAGCAGAGAGACCTAATCCCTGCCTGGCTGCTGCCCCCCTGGCGGCCAAACTGACCTCAGACCAACCCCTGACTGGGCAGCACAGGGCAGAGGTCATGCCTACCTGTTCGGAAGGGAGAGTCTGCTTCCAGGCTTCCATGGCTCACTCTTCTCTATAAAGAAAGCCCCCGCGGGGAACTTGGGGATCAGGAGCCTGAGATTTCCCCAAAGAGGTTCCCTCTGACCTCAGAGATGCAGGGGTAGGGGTGGGGGGAGGGGTTCGATGGAAATTCGTGATTGCTTACTCTGATGAGGGTTGTGGCCGTGTTCCTATCTGCCGGCAAGAGATTCCATCTTGCGGGGCATTAGATACTGCCCACAGCGTCTGCTGGATGGAGGTGAGGGGCAGAGGGCACGTCGTGCACAGGCGGGAGGCCCCCCCAAACCCTTTCCAGACCTGCTGAAGCAGCTGCAGGAGGACTGACACTCCCTCCCCACGCCAAAAAAAAAAAAAAGTTGGTTCATTAATTGTGACAAATGCCTCCTACTAATGTAAAACGGTAATGAGTGGGGAAACTAAGAAAGAAAGAAAAAAGTAAGCGTTTTCCACGGGCAGAGGCTCTGAGAAGTCCTGCGATCAAGACACGGCCATTCCCTGGCCTCCTGAAGCCCAGAGGCTCTTTTGTTTTTGTTTTTGTTGTCAGCGGGAGGGAGCAAGCAGCAAGCGCAGATTCCTCAATGCACAGAGGAGGAAGCAGGGGCGCAGAAAGGGCAAGACACTTGTCTCAGTGCACAGTGAGGCGGCCAGGGTGAGGTCAGAGCCCGTCCCTCCCAAGCTCTGAGGGACCTGCCACCCACCCACCCATCCACCCACCCACCCACAGGCACCTCCCCTTTCTGGACCTCGGCCGCCTGCTGCCCTCCCACAGGGAGCAGCTCCTCCCGCCTGCCCCTTTGTCAGCGTTGTTCTCTTGGCTCGGAGAGCAGAATGGAAGCTTTGGAAAAGGAGTCTGCGGTTAATCATTTTCTCATCAAGAAGCCTCAGCAGGGCCTGGAGATAAGGCAAGGAAACAGAGGGACAGCAGATAAGTGAAGGGGAAGTGAGGGGCGCTGGGTGGGGCTCAGACCCGTGGGTGCCCGTCTCTCCTGGAGAGGTTGTGCAATTGCTATGGTCACCACACTCACCCTGACACACACACTCACATGTATCCACTCACACACAGTCTCTTTCTCACAAGACAATACACAGTCATACACACACTCACACAATCGCACACTTCCAGACACACCTACCAGGGTCACACACATTCAGGTATGGCCACCCCCACATGGCTGTGCCCGCTCCCACACACAGACACGCATCCGGCCACATACACTTACACTCATTGGTGGTCACACACTCCCACTGGCTCACCTGCTCAAGGACACACACCCGCAGGCACACGCGCATACTCACACAGGCTCGGGCTCACGCGCGTGAACACCCAGTAGCACACACACAAACACATACTTGCCCGCTGTGGCCATTGAGCCGGGCGAGGGCCCTCCCAGTGCGATGCGGTGGGTGAACCTCTATGTCCCCGGCGCCCACAGAACGAGGCTGGAAGCCGGTAATTGAGCCTTACCTGAGTTATTGTGCTCTTGTGGGTCTGCTGCCTTCATCTTTCACCCTGCATCCATGCCAGGAAGGCAGGCGCCTGGGTGGGAGAGGAGGGGTCTGGATCTCAGAGGAGGATGTGAAGAACTCTGCCCTGCCCCAGGCGTGCCTGTGAGCATTGTCCTTCCCTAAGCTCAGGGTCCCTTCTCTGCTAGAGCCAAGGGCTGCCTGGCAACACAAAAGGTGTTCCAGGAAACCGGCTCTGGCCTTAGCTGTGTCCCTGTCTCAGTTTCTACCTCCACAAATGGGAAGAAAAACTGCCCCCTCAGGGGCCTTGGGAGCCCCCTCTGAGAGCAGACCCACAGCTGACGGGTAGGGAGGCTGAGTGGCTTGTCCCAGCCCTAGCCCTGCCATGGTAAGGATGGCAGAGGGGCCAGTACAGTGGCTAGAACTTTAGGGTCTCCCATAGCCCACCGTACCCACCTCCAGCTCCCACACGCCTCAGAAAGTGAGGCTAAGGGGCCCAGCTGCCCACTTCCTCTCCCTGCCCACTTCTGAGAGTCCTGCCCTCTTCCTGCCTCGCTGGGAGAGCCAGTTGGAGAAGCACCTCTCAGATTGCTCCCCTTTCCACCTGAAGCCCTCCACCACCACCACCACCACCACCACCACACCTCCATCCTCACCTCCCACCCCTTCCTCATGGGGCTACAGGTGATGGATAGCCCATTCCCCACTCTGCAGTCCAGGACAACTCTTTAAAACTCAATGGTCTCTCCCTTCTTAACACCTCCCACCCCACCCCCCACCCCCCACAGCAGTTCCCCACTAGAGTGGAGTTTGGGAATAAAATGCCAACTTTGCCCCCAGGTGCTGCCCACAGCCCACTCGACTCCTGCCACTTACGCTCCAGTCTCCTCTCTTCTTGGACCCTGTCTCGGCACTCCTCCTGGCTGCTCCTGCCGTCTGGGATGTTTGTCCCCAGCTCCTGGTAGGGAGCACTCCTAGTAGCCATTGGGGTCTCAGATGAGTGCCCCTCCCTTAGGACGAGACCCACACACCCCCACCCTCAGACCCCTGACAGAGCTCTCTCTACTTGGCTTCCAAGCGCGGTGCTTAAGAGCCATCTTCGGTCAGCAGGAACAGGCCAGAAATGTTCTAGAAAAGGGGTTGGCAAATTTGAGAGGGAAGAGATAAGCCTGTCCCTCACAACAATTTAAAAGTTATTCAAGAGTCATAAAAAATATTTTGTACAAACAAATGAAATCACCATGATCTGAATGATAAGCTTTGACAATTTTTCAAGTTGACTTTAGAGCCACGTGTACAAACTGAAAGAGTGGCTGGTGGCTCTCAAGCTGTAGTTTGCTTAGCCCTGTTCTAGGAGCAGTGAGACGGGGGTGGCAGGAGGGAGGGGGTGAGGGGTCGGGACCAGGACTTTGGCTTTCCCTTTGTCAGTCACAAAACAACAATCCAGTTGTCGTCTCCCCAAAATGACCTCAATCCCCACAGGAGCAGGGATCCCCTTTTCCTTTGTTTCAGGGTGTCCTGAGCCTAGCACCTTCCCGGTTTTTCACTGGCAGCCCAGCAGCTTGGCCCTTGGTTGATCTTACCCACTGGACGATACATCTGGACACCCGGTGGTGACCCTGGGCTCCCCACCCTGGCCCCCACACTGAACTGGCCTTCACCAATGTCTCGGGTTCACTTTAGGGGGCTGTATGGCCTCCTGCCAGCACTGCCCCGAGGCCTGTGCCCAGCGGGCCCCTGCCAGAGATGCAGCTGTTTCCTTCCCTCCACCTTTCCCAACCCTCTGACTTGAGGTACATGCTGCCCTTTTTTTGTTTTGTTTTTTAATAATTTTAACGGCATATACTTCACATATCATACAATTGAATCATTCATTCATATTAAGAAGAGTTGTGCTACCATCACCTCAATCAATTTCAGACCATTTACTTCTTGTTTGCGTTCAGTTTCTCCCCATCTTCCCCTCCTATGCTCCTAGGTAATTGTTAATCCAGTTACTGACTCTATAGATTTCCCTACCTTGGATTAAGTATACAGGAGATCATATAACACACAAACAGGAAGCGCGCGCGCACACACACACACACACATACATACCCACACACCGAAAAAAAAAACCTATACAAAAAAATCAATCAAAACAGAAAAGATTAAAAACTAAAGTAATTTAAAAATGGGTGGGTCAAAAGGGAGATCAAAGAATAAGGTATGACAGTTTAGCCTAGCTACACCTGCCCTAAAGGACTTTACAATGTTCTCTGAGATAGCCAGCCTATTCACAGAGGAGATTCACCAGAGACTAGATTTGATCTATGAGTAGACCCTGCAAACGGAGATTTGGCATCCACTACCATCCGTACCCTTCTGAAAACTGGGTGTTCATCATTTAAACTCTGATACCATTCCCTCCTTCAGATTTGGATTTTATTATTTATAATCCTTGGATCACACAGGGTGTTGTGTGTCTTCCTGTGAACTTAGTCGACGCCTCATTTAGATGGCTGCTTGTTTGAAGATAAACCTTTCAGACCCCACGTGCCACTTTTTCTGATGGCCAGGAACCATCTGGTTTCTCCATCTCACTCTGCTGTGGAACTCATATCTTCAGTGATCTCTTCATGAGGGCAAGTATGAGTATGTCCCAAGAACTAATTGGTCATAGATTGAGGCCACAATAAAGTGTGAGCCCCAAACCCATCCATATGCCTGTGGTTTATATGTCTCTGGATCACTTCAGAGACATCATGATCACTTTATGATAGAAAATGAGATCAATCATCAATCATCCCCCTGTGGCAAAAAGTCATTCTACTGATAGTGTCATTAATTTAATCAATGGTATAGAATTAAAACACAGTTGAGAAAAAGGACATTATACAAGTATAGGGTGGCTTCAGACTGTGTTACATGAATCATTGACTTGTACAGATTAAAGTCTTAAGTGGCTGGACACTTTACACACACAATGGGGTTGGTGATAGGACGAAACGTTTAATAGCCCTTGTTCTCCAAGGGAGAACCATGCTTCCCAGACTAATCCATGTCATAAGAAAGCAATGAGGGCATTAAAATAGTAAATATATGATAGCTCCAGCCACTTTTCCTTGAGTACCCTCAAAGCCAGAGATCTGAACCACATAGTCAAACAACTTCCAATTCCATAACCTCAGGATAGTGCTCATCTGCCCAGTGTGGCCCTCACAAGAAATGGACATTACCCTTGCATTCCCCTCCCTGCTACCCAGGTCCCCATGGCCCTTCCTGGGTCCCATTCCAGGAGGGTGGTCCAATCACAGGAGTCGGGTTGGGGAAGATGCATAGAGCTACCATTTTACATTAATTAGGGAAACTGAGACCTGAGTCTAGGGCCCCAGGAAGCAAAGCCAAATAAAAACCCAAACTCACAGCCATGGAGTTGATGCCGATTCAGAGAACAGGGTGGAACTGTCCCATAGAACAGGGTGGAACTGCCCCATAGAACAGGGGAGAACTGCCCCATAGAACAGGGTGGAACTGCCCCATAGAACAGGGGAAAACTGCCCCATAGAACAGGGTGGAACTGCCTCATAGAACAGGGTGGAACTGCCCTATAGAACAGGGTGGAACTGCCCTATAGAATGGAGAACTGCTCCATATAACGGGGGAGAACTGCCCCATAGAACAGGGTGGAACTGTCCCATAGAACAGGGGAGAATTTCCCCATAGAGTGGGGGAAAACTGCCCCTGTAGAACAGAGGAGAGCAGCCCCATAAAACAGAGAAGAACTGCCCCATAGAACAGGGGAGAACTTCCCCATAGAACAAGGGAGAACTGCCCCCATAGAACAGGGTGGAACTGCCCCATAGAACAGGGTGGAACTGCCCCATAGAACAGGGTGGAACTACCCCATAGAACAGGGTAGAACTACCCCATAGAACAGTGGAGAACTGCCCCATACAGGGGGAGGACTGTCTCATGGAACGGGGGAGAACTGCCCCATAGAACAGGGTGGAACTACCCCATAGAACAGGGGAGAACTGCCCCATAGAACAGGGTGGAACTACCCGATAGAACAGGGTGGAACTACCTGATAGAACAGGGAAGACTGCCCCATAGAACAAGGGAGAAATGTCCCATAGAACAGGGTGGAACTGCCCTATAGAACTGGGGCAAACTATCCTATAGAACGGGAGAACTGCCCCATAGAATGGGGGAGAAGTGCCCCATAGAATAGGGTGGAACTACCTGATAGAACAGGGTGGAACTGCCTCATAGAACAGAGAAGACTACCCCATAGAATAGGGGAGAACTGCCCCATAGAACAGGGTGGAACTACCCCCATAGAACAGGGGAGAACTGCCCCATAGAATGGGGGAGAAGTATCCCATAGAACGGGGTGGAACTACCCTATAGAACAGGGAGGATTGCCCCATAGAACAAGGGAGAAATGTCCCATAGAACAGGGTGGAACTTCCCCATAGAATGGGGGAGAAGTATCCCATAGAACGGGGTGGAACTACCCTATAGAACAGGGAGGATTGCCCCATAGAACAAGGGAGAAATGTCCCATAGAACAGGGTGGAACTGCCCCATAGAACAGGGGAGAACTGCCGCCATAGACCAGGGGGAGAACTGTCCCCATAGACCAGGGGGAGAACTGTCCCCATAGACCAGGGGGAGAACTACCCCATAGAACAGGGTGGAACTTCCCATAGAACAGGAGAGAACTGCCCACATAGAACGGGGAGAACTGCCCCATAGAACAAGGTAGAACTCCCCTGTGAGTTTCCAAGGTGTTAGGAGTGGAAAGCCTCATCTTTCTCCCATGGAGCGACTGGTAGTTTCGAACTGCTAACCTTTCCAACCACTGCCCAATGGGTAACCATGACACCACTAGGGCTCCTTCCGGGAAGCAAAGGAAGGGAAAAGCAGCAGGAGTTCTGGGGCCCCAGCAGTGCAGGGAGAGGGAGAGGGAGAGGAGGGGGCCCGTTACAGAGAGAGCACCGCAGGAGCCTGGGGCTGGGCTGAGGGATGCAGGGCAGGCCCTGGGGAGGGGCACAGCTCCTGGGGCAGTCAGGAATGGAACAGGCTGGAAGACACAGGGGTAGTCCAGGGCTCAAAGCTGGGGTTTCTCTGGCCTGGCCGCCCTTCCCTGTGCCACCGTCCTGCAGCCATGATGCCAGTCTGCTCTGTGACTCTACTGCCCAAGGACACCAGTAGGCTAAGAAGGAAAGCCTCGGAGCTGCTGCTCCCGGCCTGGCCAGTTGCCAACCTTCCTCCTCAGAGAGGATGATGCTTCCATCAGGCCCCCATACAAGCTAGAGCCACAGCTGGAATCTCCCGGGAAGACTTCCCAGGAGAGGAGGCAGCCTCCCAGGAATGCCACCTGAATCCCTGGAATCCAGAGAAAGGCCCTTGGAATCACCAGCGTGAGTCATCAGGAAAGGCCGGGCCTGGGGGCCCTGTGTCTGAGTCACTGGGGCCCTGCAGACTGCCATGTCTTTCCTAGCCCCAGCTTGGGGACCCTGTGGTCACATAGGGCCGGATTCAAATTCCAGCTCACCGCTTCCTTGAGGTCATGACTCTGGGTGGGCCTCCCTGGCCCAGGCAGAGAGGTGAGGACAATAACAGCAGCATCTGTGCCAAGTCGGTGACAATCACACGCATATTTCTGATCGCTTACTGTGCACCAGCTAGCTCCCCAAATCCGCTTAGCAAACCTGTGGGGTTGGTCGGTCTTCCTTCTCATTTCACTTTTCAAATCGGGACACCAAGGTTTGGAGAGGCTACACAGGTAGGGCCGTGGAGCTGAAAAAGTAATTAAAAAAAAACACTCACAACTGCCATTGAGCCCATACCGTCTCATGGTGACCCTAGCCGGCAAGGTAGCGCTGACCCCGCTGGGTTTTCAAACCTGGTCTTTCTCTGTGGAGCAGCTGGTGGGTTCAAACAGTTCACCTTGCGGGTGGGCAGGTCAATGTGTAACCACAAGGCCGCCAGACCAGGGCTCCTGACTGTGGGGCGAGGGAGCCCGGGGGGTGCAGTGTTTCCATGTTGGGATGCTAACCCATTGGAAAGGAGCAGCCCCTCTGCGGGAGAAACTCCCACAGAGTTACCGTCTCGGAAACCCTCAGGGACAGGTCTACCCTGTCCTATAGGGTTGCTATGAGTCAGCGTGACTTGATGGTAGAGAGTGAGAGAGTGCAGGACCTGATGGTTGGGCTTGTGTTAAATAGAAGTCTGGACTTGCCCTGCCCTGGCCCCCAGCCTGCCTCTGGCTGACCCTCCCTCCCTTGCCAGCCTAGTTCTTAAGCCAGTGCCTGAGCCCAGCACGGTGTGCGACCCTGGGGCAGGCCCTGCCCTGGGAACGACCACTCCAAGCTGTGGGTTCCTCGGTTTGCAGCGATTAAAGGAGGTGACCCTCCACACCATCGGTCCAGGAGCATCAAAAAAACAAAGGCTCAGGCCAGAGGGGGAGGATGTCGAGGCAGGAAAAACACAGAGGCCCTGTTTCCTCTCGCTTGCTTTAATGTGTACCAGTCCAAGCCATCTTGCCTGTGTGTAGTATTGGCCATGACTCAGCGGCACCGCTCATCCTCTGCCCCCCTACCCCCCAGGAGAGGAGCTGAGTGAGCGGCCCCTCCCAGAAGGCCGGGAAATACTTCTTTCTCACTCTCGTTTTGGAGGGAGCACGTACTCGGTGCTACACTCCTTCCATCTCCCGCAATCCCAGGGGGTGGACCTGCTCGTCCAGCTACAGCTCAGGAAGCCGAGACCCATGTCAGGGTAGGGACAGAGTCTGTCACCAGCGTGGGCTTCACCCCGCCCTCAGGAAACTCGAGCATCCTCCACAGTGACAAGGACACCTGGGGGATGGCCACCTCCCTTTGTGGCTTCGCTGCCTCCACCTGTGCCATAGGGAGTGGTCTCAGTCGGAATGCATGAATGAGTCGGGCCCAGGGCATGAACTTCCGCCAGCGTGCACACGCTCTGAGCCCGCCCCTGATGGAGCAGAGATAGAGAGCCAGAGGCAGATGTAGACCTGATAGAGTCACAGCCCGGGCTGGGGACACAGACGTTGCTGTGGACGTTAGGTGCCATCAAGTGAAGTCCAGCTCACAATGACTCGATGAACAACAGCACGAAGGACCGCACCGTGTGATATTGCGTCTGTGCCCTGCAGTGAGGAGTCCACTGCCCAGGAGTCCATCCTGTCTCATACAAGGCTTCCGACCGTTAAAGCTTTATAGAAGCCAAAAGTCTCACCTTTCTCCCACAGTGGATTCAAACCACTGGCCTTGCAGCTGGCAGCCCAGAGGAATGAATCTAATGAATCATCACTCCAAGTGGAATGTAAACCAGAAACTCACTGCCATGGGGTAGAACTGTCCCTCTGGGTGTCTGAGACTCTAACTCAGCAGTTCTCAACCTGTGGGTCGTTTGAAAATAATTTTATGCTTGGGCGGGGGGGGGGGTTGTCACCACAACATGAGGAACTGTGTGAAAGGGTGGCGGCAGGAGGAAGGTTGAGAATCACTGTTCTAACTATTTACAGGAGTAGGAAACTGTATCTTGCTCCCGAGGATCGGCTGGTGGTTTTGAACTGCTGCCCTTACTATAAGTAGCCCAATGTGTAACCCACTGCGCCACCAGAGCTCCTAAAAGTGGAACATAGGGCGAAAGGGCTTTATTAGGAGGCGAGCCAATGAAGCATCCTACAGCAACGAAAATTGCTTGCTGAATGCGTGCCTGACTCCAATTTCCAAGTGATATTTATACTAATTTATTCTAACAACATTAATCACACATCGTATGCAGGTGGGATAGAATTCTTACAAGACACGACAGGCTCCCGGAAGCCCTAAGATGCAGTAAATCCAGAAAACATGGTGAGTACACAACAGAAGCATTCTAGAATCCATTATCTTGACGTCTACTTTCCAACTGATTGCTCTACTGTTCTACAGTGACCGAGAAAGCTGGAGGGGTCAATGTGACTCCAAGCAGAATTCAAACAGTAATTAACATTCCAAATTCTTGTCAGAATCCCGGGAAACAGTCAAAACATCCAGTGATAAATGGATTTTGAAGGCGGTGATGCAGAAACATGGCTGATTGCAATCGAAATGGCTACAGACTTGCTCCCAAGTCTGAGTCCCAAGTCACACTCAGGCCCCGCAGCCATCCTCCCAGCGGTCATTGTCTCTGAGACCACTGTTGCAGGAACCCTTGTGTCCCCCCACCTCCATGAGGGTCTTCTCCTCCTTGTCAGACCCTCTTCTCTCCCAAACACAAAGTCCTTCTCCAGGCCCTGGTCCCTGCGGAGAACATGTCCAAAGGACTTTCCACAATGTCACTTCCAAGGAGCATGCTGGCTTGACTTTGTCCACCACACATTTCTTTCTTGAACTTCCTTGACAAGACTCTTAAGTCAAAGGTACTGGTATTTCTGCAGTCCTCCTGACTCACGGGGCAGCTTTCATAGGCACGTGGATTGATGGGGGGGGTGGGGAGGAAGGAACATGGTTTCGGTCTATGTAGCTATAGATGTAGATATAGCTGAAGGGGGGTTACCTAATTCATGGGGGAAATCCCATTGTCTTTTTGTCTCTGGTTTTCCCTCCACATTTTGGAAGCCCCTACCTACCTACCTACTCGGTGCTCCCTTGTTCCTCTGAGTGAGGATGACAGGACTGTGCGCCCACAAAGGGTGAAATCTGCAGGGGAGCTCCGATGCTGAGCCAGGATGATGCTCAGTGCACCCCTACCGGAGCGCTCAGCTCCACCTTTGGGTTGGCAACCAACCTCAGCACCTGTGTGTCACCAGGGCTCCGTATTGTACACCCAACAAGGGAACGATAGCATAAACAACCATAACTAGGAGGGGGCAGGATGACAAGACGTGGAAGCAAGTATAAAAGAACGGATTATTATCGGTGCCGGCTCACTGCGACCCCGCGCGCACGTGACTGAGTGAGACGCAGCCTGGTCCTGCTCCATCCTCCCACTGGATGCTCTGTTGGCCATGGCGGTGGCCAATGTGTCCATCCATATCATTAAGGAATTTCCTCTTTTGTGTTGACTTGATCGAGCATGACCTTCTCCAGGGACCGGCCCGTCCCAGCAGCATGTCCAAAGTACACCCGTCTCACCTTTTACTTCAAGGAATGAGTTCTTTTTTTTTAATTTAATTAATTAAAACATGCCCTTTGAAAGCCGTATGACTCGAAATTTCCAGGCGAAAGGTAAGATTGGCAGGCTGGATAGAAAATGGCAAGCCCTTTATTTAGACCTCTATAAATGCCCTTTGCCTCCTAGAGGTTTAGATAAAGGCATGCACATATGTAAATATATCTATATATGAGGGTGTGGAAATTGATCTATGTGCATATATGTATAGGTTTAGTATTAAGGTAGCAGATGGACATTGGGCCTCCACTCAAGTATTCCCTCAATGCAAGAACACTTTGTTCTATTAAACTGGCATTCCATGATGCTCACCTTCCCGACACAATCGCTGAAGGCAAAGTGGGTAGATGAGCAAATATGGTAAAGAAAGCTGATGGTGCCCGGCTATCAAAAGATACAGCATCTGGGGTCTTAAAGGCTTCAAGATAAACAAGCAACCAGCTAGTTCAGAAGCAACAAAGCCCACATGAAAGAAGCACACCAGTCTGTGATCACGAGGTGTCGAAGGGATCAGGCATCATTCAAACAAAAAATCATATCATTGTGAATGAGGGGGAGTGTGGAGTGGAGACCCAAGACCCATCTGTAGGCAATTGAATATCCCCTTAGGGAAGGGTCCAAGGAGGAGACGAGCCAGTCAGGGTTCAGTGTAGCAAAGATGAAAACATACAACCTTCCTCTAGTTCCTAAGTGCTTCCTTCTCCCCACCCCCACCCCCCACCACCACTATCATGATCCTAATTCTACCTTACAAATCTGGCTAGACCAGAGGATGTACACTGGTACAGACAGGAACTGGAAACACAGGGAATCCAGGGCGCATGATCCCTTCTGGACCAGTGGTGAGAGTGGTGATACCGGGAGGGTGGAAGGAGGGTGGGGTGGAAAGGGGGAACCGATTATAGGGATCTACATATAACCTCCTTCCTGGGAGACGGACAACAGAAAAGTGGGTGAAGGGAGATGTCGGACAGTATAAGATATGACAAAATAATAATTTATAAATTATCAAGGGTTCATGAGGGAGGTGGGAGCGGGGAGGGAGGGGGGGAAATGAGGAGCTGATGCCAGGGGCTTGGGTGGAGAGCGGATGTTTTGAGAATGATGAGGGCAAAGAATGTACAAATGTGCTTTACACAATGGATGTATGTATGGATTGTGATAAGAGTTGTATGAGCCCCTAATAAATTGATTTTTTTTTAATGGCAAGTCCCAGCTATGGCAACGCCACTTCTCAGAGACATCCTTTGGACGAGGGAAGGCTGGAGAGGAAAGGAGAGACTGAGCTCCCACACCCAAACAGTAACCAAAGCAGGCAGCTGTGGCCGGCCCAAGGCTAGAGGGCAGAGGATCCCTTTATGATCTTAAAGGGGTGGCATGGTGGTTAGGCCTTGGGCCGCTCCCTGCAAGGTCAACAGTTTGAAACCATTAGCCGCTCCATGAGAGAAAGAGTTAGTCTTGGAAACTCACAGGGGCAGTTCTACTCAACTTGGTGGAAATGAGTTAGCTATAAGTTAAAGGGGGGATATCAACAGGAAGATATTAAACTCCTGAGCCTGTGGTGCCCCATAGCAGTGTATCTGTGTGTAAGGAGAGGTTCATGGAACTGACGGGAGGAACGGCCAATCTTTCGTCATGATGGGCATACATCCTCAATACATTGCTATGGCTTTAGCAAAGCCACTCGGTACAGGCTCTGTTAGGGTTTGAATTGTGTCCTCCAGAAGTAGATGTTGAATCCCAATCTGGAGAAAGGTGAAGCTAGGGGGTGAATAAGAGAAATGTGGGTGAAGGGAAACAACAGACAGTGTAAGATACGAAATAGTAATAGCAATATATAATTGGTCAAGGATTCACAAGGATGGGAGGGGGAAAAAAGAGGAGCTTATACCAAGGACTCGAGTAGAAAATATTTTGGAAATGATGATGGCAACATAGGTACAGATATGTTTGAGACAACTGATGTATGGGATGTTGTAAGAGCTCCCAAACAAAATGATTTAAAAATAAAGTGACGCTTTCTACTCCCTTAAGGATTTATTCCTTGATGACAGAAGACCACAGAAGCAGCAGTACGTTTGGGTGGTGGAGCTGGAGAAGACTGTTGGAGGCCCCAGGCACTGCTGAAAGAACACACAGCTCTGTCTCGGAAGAAGTATGCTCCTTAGAGGCAAGTATGGCGAGACTTTGTCTCACATACTTTGGACATGTGATCAGAAGAGACCGGTCCTTGGAGAAGGACATCCTGCTGGGTAACAGAAGAGAGGGCAGCGGAAGAGAGGAAGGCCCTTGGTGAGATGGACGGACACAGGGCTGACATGATGGCTCAAGCACAGAACAATTGTGAGGCGGGTGCGGGGCCGGGCAGTGTTGGGTCCCGTGGCACACGGGGTCCCTGTGTGCCAGGACAGACTCGATGTCACCTTCCAGCAACAACATAGAGCAGCGGTTCTCAACCTTCCTCAGGCCGCGACCCTTTCAGACAGTGCCTCCTGTGGTGGTGACCCCCAACCTTAAAAATTATATTCGTTGCTACTTCATCACTGTCATTTTGCTACTGTTATGAATTGTCACGTAAATATCTGATAGGCAGGATGTATTTTCATTGTTACAAATGGAACATCACGAAAGCATAGTGATTCATCACCAAAACTAGATGCCATTATAACTGTGGAATATTTGTTTCTAATGACAAATAAATGAAATGTTGTCTGGAAGCACGGGTCACAGTCTTCACGCCGGGTACTCGTAGGTGGGTGTATCTTCATGTGGGTGAACCCCCCTGGAGACAGGTAGAGGAGTGGTGTCTGGGTTCCTAAGACCATAGGAAGTAGGTGTTTTCTGATGGTCTTAGGTGACCCCTGTGAAAGGGTCGTTCGACCTCCAAAGGGGTCGAGACCTGCAGGTTGAGAACCGCTGGCATAGAGCGCCCATCTTGTGAACCTGCAGGGGCAGCTCCCCTGTGCCCTGTCGAGTCACTGAGTCAGACGGAATCAAGTCCGTGGCAATGAATGGAGTGGGGGGTTGAGTTCCTGGAAATCTGGGCTCCCGGGGGTTGGGGGTAGTCATCTAGTGCTCGGCCACTTAAGGACCTGAAAGAAAGGCCTGGGGATCCCCTTCCCCTAAGTCCTCGCCAGGAAACCCGGAGGCATGCGGTGCCATACCGATGCTCATGGGGTCCCCGTGAGTTGAAATCGGTTCCGTGGAGACTGGTTTGGTTTGGGGACCTGCCTGACATGACCCTGGAGCCCTGCAGTACTGTTTACCGAGCTGCCATGGACCCAAAGGTCAGCAGTTTGAACCTGCCAGCTCCTCCTTGGGAAACAGACGTAGCATTCAGCTTCTGTCCCCCTGAGAACCGTCGCAATGATCGACCTACAACCGCCCCCCACCTTCCAGGACGGACAACAGAAACGTGGTGAAGGGAGACAGCGGATGGTGTAAAATATGAAAATTAAAATAATGTATAAATTATTGAGGGTTCACAAGGGAGGGAGGGGAAAAAAGACGAGTGATACCAAGGACTCAGGTAGAAAGAAAACGTTTGGATGTGCTTCATACAGTGGATGTGTGGACTGTGGTAAGAGCTGTATGAGCCCCCAATAAAATTATTTATAGAAGAAAAGGCGAGCCCTCGCCTTAGATGCCTTAGGGAGCTGGTCCCTTCTATCCTGTAAAGTCACTACGCATCGGAGCTGACTCACACACCATGTTTAGTTTTTGTTTTGTTTTGTCCTTTAACATGCCCTTTTGTGGGGAGGGGGGGTTGATGAATGAGGCCATCCCTGTATGGGGTAGATCCTTAAATGAATCCTTTCTGAGAGGCCAAAAGGCCGAGACAGACAGAAAGACGCACAGAGGAGGAAGACAGACGCCGTGTGGCGCTTGTCTGCAAAGCAAATGAGCCCCAGAGATTGCTAGAGACGCCAGAAGCTGGGCAGAGGGGAGGGACACCAGCCAGACCCTGATTTGAACTTTCAGCCTCCAGAGCTGCGAGACGGTACACTTCCATTCTCCAGTGCTGTCCACCTGTGGTCTTTGTGTTACGGTGGTAGCACTTGGAAACCAAGACGGGATCGATACAGAACATCGACCCTCTTTCTATCTGCCAACCACAGACAGACACAGCATTGAAGAGAGAAGACCACCTCCAGGGGCCTCAAAAAGCATCTACGTCCCAGGAGTAAACCCAACAACCAGTGTGCAAGGCAGGCCTCTCCCCTGAAGACTAGAAAGCATACCTGCGGGGCACTCACCTGGGGAGAACCAGTCAAAACTGCCCCGCGCACACCTCCTAGGGCGACTTCTGTCGAAAAGACGGACTGACCCTGCCTCGTGCCGCTCAGTGTCTCCGTGATCTGGCATCGCCAGGACAGAAGCCACGCAGACCGACGTTTCCTCTCCTTGGTGTATGGAGGCAGGAAGCCTGAATCCAGAGTGCTGACCCACGGGGGAGGCTTCCTCTCGGCGTTGAAGGAAGGGCTTTGTCTCCTCCGCGCTGCTTCCTGGGAGATCTCCCGGTGTCTTGGCTTCCATCTTGGCCCACCTCTCCTCTGCTCCCGTGTTGAGGCTTTGCCTGTACCCCAACAGAGACTGCCTGGAGAGGCTGTTGGGATCAGGGTCCGTCCAGTCGGTTCCGACTCAGAGGGACATCATGAGGACAAAGCACAGCCTGGTCCTGCGCCGCCCTCACAGTGCTCTGATGTGTGAGCCCAGGGTGGCGACAGGCCCCGGACCAGCCCGTCTCAATGTTGCTGAAGGGTTTCCTCGTTTTCGCTGCCCCTCCACTTGACCAAGCGTGATGTCCTTCTCCAAGGACTGGTCTCTCTTGCCAACGTGTCTGGAATCTATCAGACGAAGTCTCTCCATCCCGGTCTCTCGGGAGCATTCTGGCTGTACTTCTTCCAACACAGGCTTGCTTGGTGGTCATTTAAATGGACTTCGCGGGCGCCACAAATCAAACGCATCCACTCTTCCCCAGTGCTCCTCATTAGCGGCCAGTGTTCACATGTACACGAGGCGACTGGAAACGCCATGACTTGGCTAACCCCCTCAGTCCTTGGGAGGACGTACTTGCGTGTCAACATTTCGAAGAGGTCTTGTGCAATGCGTCACCCGATCTCTCCGCCGCTGCTGCCACGAGCACTGATTGTGGATCCAAGCAAGAAGAAATCCTCGACAACGTCACTCTTTCCTCGGTTGACCACGATGTTGCCTCTTGGTTCAGTGGTGAGGATTTGGGTGTTCTTGACATTGAGTTGTGATCCACACTGAAGGCTGCAGTCCTTGATCTTCATCAGCAAGTTGCCCCAAGTCCTCCTCACTTTCAGGGGGAAAAGTGGCACATCGAAGGTGCTGGACTCCAGAACCCCCTGACTAATCCCGTCCCAAACTTGACAAAGATAACTTCCTGCAAAGGGAAAGTACTTACCTGCGATGCTTCTATCTCTTTCTCGATCACGCGCACCAAGTGATTAAGTGAGGCCATGCGAGTCGGGTGTGTGAAACACTCAGAGAGGGGACGTGGGTATCAGAGAGCCATTTCAGAAGCAGAGAGAAGATTCCTGGGACCATCAAGAAAGAAGACAGCTGGTACCAAGGGCTCAAATAGTAATTGTCTAGAAATGGATGACGGCAACATATGTACAAATATGCTTGATACAACTGATGTATGGAATTAGAGCTGTGCGCGCCCCCTATAAAATGATTTTCTTTTTAAACAAAGAAAGAAGAGCCATCGGGGAGAGCATACCAGGTCCCTGTCTAGAGTGGCAGCCACGTGGCCGAGCAGAGGAACAGGAGGAAGGGGACTGGGAAGCCGAGCAGCAGACTCCCTGACCCACGGAATCAGGCAGAGTCCAAGGGGCCACGGAGCTGGGAGGCTGAGGACGAGAGAGAAATGCATCCACTGGCTGAGAAGACACGCTGGAAATGCAGGGCTGTATCCTTGACGTCTTCTGATCCTGACTTGAGGCTGGTTGTCACCTTCCCAGATACACGCCCATAGTCGTGAGGATGGGCTGTCAGGTCTGTGTCGCCGTCGCAATGGATTATGGGACCCGGCTGGCTGAGAAGTTGCTGAGGGAGGAGCAGCCTTGGGTCAGAACAGGGTACAGAGGAGGGAGGAGGGAGGCATGTCTCCCCTCTGCCTTGTGTCAGTCAACCGTGGGCTGGTGTGCAGATGAGTCCTCCTTCCCCCTACTGACTGAGACCAGGGGAGGTCGGATGTGACCCCACTCCGTTTCCTCAATAATTCATGTCAACCACAAGGTAGAAGTTAGGATCTACAGCTGTGTGTGTGTGTATATTTGGGTTTTTTGGGGGGTGGGAGGTAGCCATAGCAGTGAGGATGTAGACACGTAGCAACTTTGTGAGCCACAGATCTCCAACTCCAGTCCCCGCTGCCACCAAGTCCTTTCAACTCCAAGCAACCCTAAAGGGCAGGATCGAACTCCCCCTGTGGGTTTCTGAGATTGTGACTCTCTACCAGTGTAGAAAGCTTGATCTTTCTTCCTCAGAGCAGCTGGTGGTTTCAAACAGCTGACCTTGAGTTAGCAGCCCAACGCATAACCCACGATGCCGCCGGACTCCGAGTCCCCACGGCAGGTAGGAACATCAAGCGAGCAGCTGTTTGAGAAGACAGTTTGGCAGTCCCTAGGGAAGGTGCAGAGAGAAGAACCACAGGACCCAGCAGGAGGACACCTAGAAATCCACCCAACAGAACCAAACCCATATGTCCGTACACAAACATGCACACAATCAAATCCAAGAATCATTTGAAATAAACCCCTAAAGCTTCCTGGTCAGATAGAGGCGAGGGAACATCCCTTAGATGCCCTTCAAGTCTGGAAAGAAGCTTCACTTTCAGCCTAGAAGGTGAAAGCAGCAGTGGGAGGTAACAGCCCTCCTGAGAACAACCACCAGAGAAGAGCCCAACGGCGGCCCTGGCCCAGGGCTCATGCTCCAGAGGCCGGAAGGGACAGACACAAAAACGAGTGGACGAGGAGAGGACAGCGGAGAGCGAGCTTGTGGGGGTTGCAATCAATGTCCCAAATGTGTCTGAGTCGCTGAATGGACAGTCACTGTGCTCTGTAAACCTTCTACCCAAACCAACTTGCGCACAAAAGAACGTTGTACACAGAAGTTCAAAGCAGCGTTTTCCATAAAACCCCAAAGTGGATACCAACAAAGTGTTCATTCACTGATGAACGGACAGATAAAATACAGGGTCTAAGGATCGATAAAACACAGTGCTGAATGGATAGATAAAGTACAGTGTCGTGAGGCCTAGCACATGCTGGTATAGGACCCTTGGCAGCGGGCGGGTGGAAGAAGGCAGGTACAATATCGGTCACACCTGGGAGGTTACCAGGAAGTCCAGAAGGAACAAATCACAGAGACAGCAAACAGTAGTGGTTGCCTGAGGTCAATCTGCTGCACAAGACCCTGCAGAGGGTGGAACAGCCAGGACGTGACTTTGAGGACAAAGACGCGCCCGCCACAAGCCATGGTAATTTCCATTGCTTCCTATGCCTGGGAAAATAGGACCATGAATGAACGAATGAACGAATGAGTGAATGAGCAAACAAACAGATGGACCAACTGAAGAACCGATGCACTTGAAAGGTGATGCCGGAGAAGACTGCTGAAATCCCGCGGACTGCTGAAAGTATTGGGAGCTGTCTTGGAAGAGGTAAAGCCAGAGTGCCCCTTAGAAGCAAAGACTGCAAGACCCCTTCTTAGCTACGCTAGACATGTTGCCAGGAGAGACCAGACCCTGGCGCCATGCTTGGTAAAGTGGAGGGGCAGCGAAAAAGAGGAAGACCCTCAAAGAGATGGGCCCGGTGGTTGCCACTATGGGCTCGGGCATGGAACCCAGTGTTTTGTACTGCTGTGAGCCTGGTCACTCTGCGTCGGAGCTGGGACTTTGGGGGAGGGCAGGGAATTGGGGAATTACTGCTCATGGGCCGGGGTTTCTTTTGGAGATGATAAACCTGTAAGAGAAGCACAGAGTAGCATCAGCTGCACCATTTTGTCAATCTGTGAAAAGCCAACAAGTTGTACATTTCAGACAGGTGAATTTTGTGACAATGTGACCGATTGTAATAAAGACGCTTTGGAACTTTTTGTGTTAAAATCTAGTCAGGCCTAAATAAGTGGAAGGCTTTCCCGTGGGTTTGGACTGAAAGACTGATAAAGCGATCAGCCCCCGTTCCCCCCACCCCCGCCCCCGGAGGTATGAATTCAATATGATCCCAATCGAAACCCCATCCGTGATTTCTCCCTGAAATACATAAGATGACTGTACCATGTCTATGGAGATGCCAATGTCAAGAAAAGGTCATTGACATGAAATACAAAAGCAAAGAACAGAGCTAGGAGACTGGCTGCCTCCAACATCAAGAAGTTTTACAAGTTGCGCAATGTAGACCAGGTGGCATTGGTACAAGAATGGACAAGCCAGAGGAGTAGAGACAGACACACGGGCAACTGCCTGAGTTATGGCCCAGGGGGTAATGCCAGGATAGTCTTTTCCATTGCATAGATTCTGGGGGGTGGGGGTGAGTTCTATCATGACTTGTCAATTTCTGGTGTCTGCTATCACAAATCCTCACTCACGCCATGGCTTTAAAGCAATAGAACCTCATTCTCCCACTGATCTTGGGACAGACCAAGGTTTCCTACACCAAAAACAGAGTACTCACCAAAAACAAAGTAGCAGCAGCAGCTGGCTTGGACCCTGATTACAATTAGAGACTTGTACAGTTATCAGGCATCAAAGAACAAAAAATCATATCATTATGTGCTCATCTCCATGATACGATCGCTGAAGACAAACGGGTGCATAAGAAAATGTAGCGAAGAAAGCTGATGGTGCCCAGTTATCAAAAGATATAGCATCTGGGGTCTTAAAGGCTTGAAGGTAAACAAGCGGCCATCTAGCTCAGAAGCAACAAAGCCCACATGGAAGAAGCACACCAGCCTGTGTGATCACAAGGTGTTGAAGGGATCAGGTATCATCAGAACAAAAAATTTTATCATAGTGAATGAGGGGGGAGTGCGAAGTGGAGACCCAAAGCCCATTTGTAGGCCACTGGACATCCCCTTGCAGAGCAGTCTCAGGGAAGAGACAGCCAGTCAGGGTGCAATGTAGCAACGATGAAACATACAACTTTCCTCTAGTGCTTAAATGCTTCCTCCCCCACCACCCCCACTATCATGATCACAATTCTACCTTGCAAGTCTGGCTAGACCAGAGGATGCATACTGGAACTGGAACTGGAAACATAGGTAATCCAGGGCGGATGATACCTTCAGGACCAGCAGTGTGAGTAGCGATACTGGGAGGGTAAAGACCAAGTTACCACTGGCCTACCCTCTAACCCGTGATGCCCCCTTTTATAATGGCAGTATCAGACAAGATGTATCTGTCTGTGACGGACATGTTTCACTCAGCATAATACCCTCCCGGCTCATCCTGGCTCTAAGGTGGTTGACACGTCTGCCGGTATTCTCTGAAGTGGCGTGGAAGTGCGCGTGTGTGCCCGTACCAAAGTCCATTTCTCCAGTCTCCCACTGATGGGCATGTAGGTGATTGCCTTCTTCATGCAATAGCCTTACTTCAAGTGTGCAAAAGCTAAGGACCAGGGTGCGCCTGACCCAAATCAGGGTGCTTCCAATGGCCTCTTATACATGGCCAGGAAGACTGGAGCAGCATCGGTACATGTGGAGGATGGTGTGGGGGAAGCTATTGGAGAGTCCCATGGACCGCCACAGAACAAACAAGTCTGTCTTGGACGAAGCACAGCCAAAATGCTCCTTATAAGCCAGGTAGGTGAGACTTTGTCTCACATACTTTGGCTGTGTGACCAAGAGGGATCAGTCCCTGGAGAAAGATATGAGCTTGGTCATGTTCAGGGGACAGAGCTTGGTCATGTTCAGGAGACAGAGCAGAAGAGAAAGGCCTTCGGTGAGATGATTGACTGGAGTGGCTGCCACGGTCGGCTCAGACATGGCATTGATGGGGAGGGTGCATAGGGCCAGGCAGTGTTTGGTTCGCTTGGACACTGGGCCGCCATGAATTGGAACCAACTAGATGACACCTAGCAGCAGCAACAATCTATCTGGAAGCTGACTGCTACCGCGTTGTCCCTTGGAGTGGCCGGTGAGCCACCGACCCCCAAACGATAGCAGCTGAGGGCTTCACTGCTGTACTGACCAATGTGGTATACCCACACCTGGGCACACTGCCCAACAACGTGAGTGGATAGCATACAATGGCAGAAAACGGCCTTGGTGGATCCCAGCGGCACAACGTTGAGCAGGAAGAAGCTGCAGGCAACGGAGAAGGTACAAATGTAAGAGTCCATTTACGTCAGGACAAAATTTTTGCGGGGGGGGGGGGAGTTGTTGGCAAGGGTCCAGAATATGGGGAGGAGGAAGCATTGGCTGTGTCTTTATCTGGGTAATTACCACACAGTGTGGCCACTTGTGGACACGCAGGATGTGTGCTCTTTTATAACGACTGTGTTAGTCCAGGTTGACTAGGGAAACAAATTCAGGCACTCGTATATGTGTAGGAAAGAGTTTTATATAAAAGAGCACTTGTATGTTGAGAAAACATCCCGGCCCAGCCCAGTTCAAATCCATAAGTCTAATATTAGCCCATATGTCTGATATCAGTCTACAAATTCTTCTTCAGACTCGGGAAACACATGCAACGACGCTGGATGCAGGCAGATCACAGGTCAGTAGGTGGGAACGTCTTGTGGATCCAGTGGCAGTGGAAGCATCTCAGCGCTGACGTGGGTCTCCATGCAGCATCTCCAGCTCCAGGGCTCTGGCTCCATCAGTATAGCTCCACGTGTCTTGTCAGCAGAGAGACAAAGCAGAGAGTGTGTCTGGCCTCCAGTGAGCTATTTATCTCCATAGCACCTCCAAATGAGGTCATCAAGCTGCCACCTGATTGACATGCTAAACCCCACTCTTAACAGTCTCAAGTTGACACCAGATTATTTAACTACCACAGCTATATACTACCACAGCTATATACTGTTTAATGGAAACTTGGCTGTGTTGCCCCAACCAGCGAACTCTGTGTGTGGTTGTTGGCTGCCATGAGTCAGCCGACTCATAGACATCCGCCACACCCCCACCTCCCCCCGGCCCAGTGAATGGCTGTGGAGCCTACAAGTCAAACAGAGCTCTGTTGTGATCCGTGGGATTTTCATTTACAGATTCTCTGGAGCAGACAGCCAGGCGTTTCTTCCTCCACTGAAACCTGTTAGCATCATAGCAACCGGCAGGCCTCCCCTGACAGACGGGAGGTGGCTGAGCTTAAAGTGCGTGGCCTGGGACTCCACGTGGACAGGTAAGAACTCAACTGCTAAGCTCCCGGCGCATCCTGAAACGGCGAGCCATCTACGAAATCACTGCAATGATGTCTTTGGAAAAAACAAGTGTAGGTCAGCAGACTGTGTGCCGATGTTTGCTTTAACACGGACCAAAACAGAGATACACACACACACACACACACACACACACACACACTGCATGAAGCTCACCACTACGGAGTCAATGCTGACTCATAGCAACCCCGCTGTGAGTTTCCCAACACTGCAACTGTGTACGAGAGTAGAAAGGCCAGTATTTCTCACTCTGAGCTGCTGGTGGTTTTGAACTACCGACCATGGGGATGGCAGCCCAATGAGTATCCACTACTCCACCAGACTCCTCCTGCATCGGTGTTTCCCTAAGGAACAATACCGCCCCCTGGAGGATGCTGGAACGATCATCAAACAACTAAATTCACCGCTGTTGTCAATTCTGATTCCAAAGACCCTCTAGCGCAGGGCCTCTCCACCTTCCTCACACCGCGACCCTTTAACCCAGCTCCTCCTGTGGTGGGGACCCCCCAAGCATAACATTATTCTAGTTGCTACTTCATCACTGGCATTTTGCTACTGTTATGAATCAGGCGATCCCTGTGAAAGGGTCGTTTGACCCCACAGGGGTCACGACCCTCAGATTGAGAACCGCTGCTCTAAGCCTTAGAGTCTAAGGGGCTCTCTGAGAACGCTCCAGGAAGTTACAAAGGCAGATGCCCACACTTTATCATGGATTATGGGCTATGGAATGAACCATTTTAATTGCCAGGGGTGGGGATTAGGTCATTGTTTTGTGCAAAGGGGACAGTCAGCCATATACCTTTGGGGACCTGTGGCATCAATGCTGGAGGAAGTTGTAAGAAACTGCCATCATAAGATAGCCTTTCAGAGGGGAACTAGAGACCGACATTCACTCTAGCCACGGGAAACGTGGCTTCTCAACTTTCACACACAGGAAAATGTTCAGACAGAAAATGAACGCCCAGACATCCACATCAGGCCAATCTTTGGAAGGTAAGCGAAAGCCACCAAGCCCACAGGACACCTCACCCAAGGGCTGGCTGGGTCAGGGCGGAAGGGGACTTGCCTGTCCCCTTTACAGATCAGGAAAGGAGGTCTGGAGGAGCCCGCCCACCCCACCCACACTCCAGCTTTCTGCCTGTGGGTTCCCGCTCTGCTGCGTTGGAGCTGATGGCCCTCAAAGCCTCAGCCTCCTGGGTCTGACAAATGGGAGATGGGCCCCCACTTCGTGGCAATAAATAGGGAAGACTAAAGAAGAATTGGTGCGTTTGAGGCACGGTGTTGGTGAGGAATACTGACTATACCACTGACTGGCAGAAAGACCAACGGATCCGTCGTGGAGGAAGTACAGTCAGAAGGTTCCTTAGAAGCCAAGACGGAAATACTTCGTCTCTTGAAATTGGGGCAAGTCACCAAAAAAGGAGGGCCGGTCTCCGGAGAAGGATCTCAGGCTTGGCCTGGGGTCCATGGGAACAAAAGAGGAAGATGCCCTTATGAGCTGAATTGAAACAATGGGCTCACCGGGGCAGGGCAATGGCGTGTTTTGCTGTGTTGTCCTCTGGGTTGCTATGGAGCAGACTGGGCCTGGAAGGCCTTTAGCAAGGCACAGACCGGCGGGAGTCCCTGCCGCACTGCTGCAACATGGACACACGGTGGCGCCCACTCCCTGCAGGTCCAGCAAGGCAGGTGAGTGGTCTGGGAGGCAGCCCTGTTACCAGGAGAAAGCGGGAAGTGTCTTCCACAAGGAATAGAACTCCAGCCTGGAAGGTCCAACTCCTCTTCCTGCTGCTCAGCCTGCTGACCTTCCATTCCCACAGGCTCCAGGATGGTATCGAGACCCTCTAACTGCTGAATCTATTTCCCTCTTGAGTCCTAACTCGGCCCCCCGCCCTACCCCCAGCTCTCTGAACATCCATGCTTTTGTCTGTGGTGGGCCCTCTCTGGGCTGCCCATCCCACAGAGGTCCCCCCAGAGAACTCCTTCACAGCCTTCAAGACCCTCGGACATGCTCTCCTTCTAAGTACATTAGTCTATTCAGAATCTGAGGCCCGCGTGTTTGTTGTCCCTGCCAGTTTAGCTGCATGCCTCACCCCAACTCTCCATCCCCACAGCTACTAGTCCCCAAGTGCAGGCAGGCCTCCTCACCCCTCACCAGGACCTTGTGCCTTACTGGCCTTCATGGCCGTGTCCAGCCTCTCCAGTCCACGGCCACTGTGCAGCCTGGGCACTCAGAGCTACCATGGCCTCCCTGCTGCAGGGAAGAGAATGCCCTTTCCGCCCTCCCCCTCCTCTCTCCCTGTGGGTTCCAGCACCTTCACCTGGATGCTGCCCCCCCCCCGCTCCGCTCTCCCCTCCCCCTGCTTGCCCATCCCTGAGCCGCAGTGGCAGCAGCTAACGGTGTCATGAGGCTGACTACATGCAGGCACTGTGTGCAGCCAGCCCGTGACAGGTGACACTGAATTCTCATGACAACCTCAAGAGATAGGGCCCGCCCTGAAGTCAGTCTCTCCAGTCCACAGATGGGCGACTGTGTGGTCCGGGTGAAAGAAGCCCCATCCAGAAGGGACGTGAGCCCAACCGCCTGGCCTTGCCTCCTGGTGACTGGGACCCAGTGTCACGGAGTCAGCTTGGACCCATGGTGACCCTGCAGATAACAGAAGGCACCTCTGGTTGGTCCTGGTCATCCTCGCCGCTGGTGTTAGGTGCCATTAAACTGGTTCATGCCCTTGAAAGGACTCACAGTGACCCAAGCTAGGCAAACAGAAGGACGCCCGGCCCTCCACACCACTGTTCTTAGGTTTGAGTCCATGGATGCAGCCACTGTGCAAGTCCATCTCATCAAGGGTCTTCCTCTTTCGCTGCCCTTCTATTTTCCCAAGCATGATGTCCTTCTCAGAGACCGGTCACAGCTGTGAGCAGTCCCTCCTGATAACAGTCCTTGTGGAGCCCTCAAGTCTTTGAACTAAACTGTCCAAACACCCACTGACTTGAACTCCAACCACCCCATGCTGAGCTCACCTCTTAGATCTCACAGCCCTGACCAAAACCCTACCTTCTTCCTTCTCCAGGTGCTGGAAAGTAGCTCAGGGGAGGGCTCAGTAAAGGAGAGCGAACTTGGCAGTGTTTTCCTGGGAGTCAGATCCCAAGACTTCCCAGCCTTCTTGAAGCAAGGAGTAAACCATGTACCTTCTCTGCAGGCTCTCTGTTCCCATGCCCCAACACACATACACACACACACACACACACACACATTTCCTCCTCCTCTGCCCCGCCCCCTGAAGGATTCCGGGAGGGCAGGGCTCACCAGAAAGTGCCCCAGGCTCTCCCGTGGCCCATTTCCTGATTACAGATGAAACTAGGGCTTAAAGTCAGTGAATCATCTCAAACCACCAGCCAGGAACGGTTGGGGTGCTAGGCTCCCAACAACAGCCCCCACCCCCCTTCTTGTAGCTAGCCCCAACCCCTGGGAAAGGCAGAAGGGCAGGTGAACGTCAGCAAATCCTCACTGGCCCCTTCCCGAAGCCCACCACCCGATGTTGCTCAGGATCCCAAAGCCTAAATGGTGTACAGCCTCCCTTCCCATCCCTGGTCTCCGATGACTCCTGAGGACACCCCGGAGGCGCCAGCTCCCCATTTCAGAGAGAGGGACGCCGAAGCTAGGGGAATGGGGGAGTGGGGGAGACCGCTGCATAGCAAGGAAGGAGGCCCCAGGAAACAGAAGGGCGGTCTTCTGTTTCCAGGTGGAACTGGAGAGGGACTGACCATTCTTGGCGCCCTGGTGATGCCCGCATTCAGTGCTGGTAACAAAAGGTCATCAGTTGAACCCACCGACAGAAAGCTGGGGCTCCCACTTCCCTAAAGACCCACACAGTCTTGGCAGCCCTACTGCGTCCCACGAGGTCTCTGTGAGAGGGGATGGACACATGGCCATTGGGTGGCCTGGGGGCCGTGTCTTGAGTTGGGGTCACAACCTTCAGAGGGGCACCAAAGGACAAGTGTGGATTCTCAGCTGCAACCTCAGGAAGTCGGGAGTCATTTTATGGGGAGGGGTCGTGTTACTGAGGCAGGTTTAGCACCCCTGTCCAAGTCCAAATCCCAAGTCACGCCTTAAAGAAGACTCGAGCCTTTGTGACCTTGGCATGGCCAGCTAACGCACGCCTCCATATCCCAGGCAGGAAAGTGGGACCGGCGCTAATACCTTCCCGGGCACAGCCTCCTGTCTCGGAAGTTCCGCTGCACATGCTCAGTAAGGAGGCTTCCCCCAACCCCACCCCTGCTTGTAAAGAGGCACTTTAAAGAAATCCTTTCCAAGGAGGAAGTGTTCTCCGAGTGAATCCTTAATGTCATCAGAGAGGAATGTACCCCATACCTGTCTGGTCTCGGGCTCAGGCCCTGAGGCTTTTGCTGTAAGTCCCACCCAGACTTGCCTGTTCAAAGTCTGAGGGAGGGGAGCCAACATTTACAGCAAGCTCCCACCCCCTGGGGGTGGTGTGCTTCCCTGGCTCAGGAAGTGTGGGAATCCCAGGCACTGAAGACAGATTTTTTTTAAAACTGTGGCCAAGACCCCTTCTACCCACCTGTCAACATGTTCTTTGGGCCAGAACCAGCTTCCAAAAAAAACCACCTGCTGACTGGCATTGCCCACCAGCTGCCCCCCAGGAGAAAGACGAGGCTGCCTGCTCCCGCAAAGGAGTGTCGGGTAGTGAGGTGATGTGTTGCACTGCTAACCACAAGGTCAGCAGTTCAAAACCGGTAGTCACACTCCGAGAGAGAGATGAGGCTTCCTACGTCCAAGAAGAGTTGCAGACTCAGAAACCCTGTCCTGTAGAGTCGCTCTGAATCAACTCCATGTCAGTGAGTTTGTAGATTTCTTTTTTTAATGGATCCCTGATGGTAATGCCAGGTCGCCTGCTAATCGCAAGCTCAGTAGTTCAAACCCCATGAGCTGCTGCTCAGGAGAAAGAGAGGCTGTGTGCTCCTGTAAAGACAGACAGCCTTGGAAACACTATGTAGGGTCACTCTGAGTCAAAGTCAACTCAGTGGCCATGGGGTTGGTCACTCAGGGTTGGGACCCCGTGGCAGCAGGCTGTATTGGGTTTCACCTGGCAATGGCACGCTCACCAGTGCCGACGTGCTACCATCAAGTCAATTTCCACTCATCCTCCGTCCTGAAGGGGGCAGGTTTCCATGACTGTATCTCTCTCTTTTGTAAATCATTTTATTGGGGCTCCTACAACTCCTATCACAATCCATACATACACATCCTTTGTGTCAAGCACATTGGTACATTTGTTGCCATTGTCATTTTCAAAACATTTTCTTTCTACTTGAGCCCTTGGTATTAGCTCCTCATTTTTTCCCTCTCCCTCCAGACTGTGTCTCTTGACACAAGCAGAATGCCTCATTTTTCTCTCACACGACAGCTGGTGGTTTCGAACTGCTGACTCCGTGGTTAGCAGGCCAACTCGTAGCCCAGGATGCTACCAAGCTCCTGATCGTGACTCATGGAGACCCCTAGCGACCACACAGGGTTTCCAAGGAACCATAGTGGTGCAGGGGGTAAAGCACTCCCAAGAGAACAATGTGGCCGGTGCCTTCCCTATAAAGATAATGGCTCTATTGGACATCCACCCTACACAGCCCCTCCAGTCTCCCCAGGGATGGTGGATGGATTCGAACAGGCTACTTTTCGGTTAGAATCCAAGTGCTTAATCCCTGAGCCATCCCAGGGGAGGGGCTACATCAAGGCATTCCGTCCAGAAACCAGGACATTGAGGCTCACAGAGCAATGGGCCCTCCTGAGGTCCAGTGGCCCCCGCAGGGAAAGGACCTTGGGTGCACAGAGAGGGCAGCCGGGTCGTGGTCTCCGTTCCTGGCTCTCTCTGGCCCTTGCGGTTTGCGGTGACGATGGTGACCAAAGAGGGGTGGGTCCCATCTGGGTGCTTTGTGGGCCCTTCCCCTCTGCTTACTGGTCCGGCCAAGAGAGGGCGCTGGGTAGCTACAATGGGAAAGCCCCTTCGCCAGGCGGGGGTGAGGGGGAGGGGTGTATGATCTCACCCTGGCCCGGGCCACCTCGACCACAAACTGGTCCTCCCTCCCGCCTCTACGCCCAGCTGCGGCCCAGCATCCCGCTAGCATTTCTCTGGAAATGGCATGCCTCTGACCAGGCTGTGTACTGGGCCTGGCACACCCTGTCCCAACTCCAGGCTGGCACTAGGAGCTGGTGGCCTCCTTGGGGAAGTCCTCTGCTGGGCTCCCTGCCTCCACGCTGCCCCCACTGCCCTCAGCGGGACAAATGCCTCAAGGAGGACACTGACCACCTGGAGCCCAGCGACATTCCCATACCACAGCCCACTCCCTCTCTCTGCCCAGCATGACCTTCAGGCCTCGGTCAATACCTGTTGAGCAATCTGAGGGCGGGCTGGCCGGGCTGGCCTGGAGCAGGAGGGCGGACAGGTCTTCCCCTGTCCTGGAGCACAACTGGCCAATCCATACCTCCACCTGCCCTCCCCGCAGAGCTCCCCATGTGGAGCGACCCCGGAAGGCCTGAAGAGATCATCAAAGAGCTAGGCTGGTAGCCTCCCCACTAGGTGGGTTGAGAAACTGAGGCCCAGGCAGGCAGGAAGGGATCCGGTCATCTCTTTCCAGTTTCCTTCAGACCCTCCTCCCCCACGTAAGCAGGGGAAGTGCCCTGGAGGGGGGTGGAGGGGGCTTGGGGAGGATGGGAGGTGGGTGGGGCACCCAGACTTGCAGGGGGGGGGCAGCAATAGAACTGCAGTGGCTTCCTGTGGACATTCAACTCCCACATTCCTGACCATTCCCAAGACTCCTCATTCCTCCCTCCCCATCCACCCCCCACGGGGGAGGGGCGGCCCACTGGGGCAGAGCCACTGCCTTGAGCCTGTGGGTGCTTTGGGGGGTGTGGGAGAGCCTCTGGGCTCTGAGTGGGTCAGGCGTCCAGACTCAGAGGCTGCCCTGGGAGGCCTGTCCCGGCCCCGCCCTGGGGGTCTGTGTGCTTCTCATAAACAGGAAACCCCCCTCCTCGCTGCAGACACTGCACTGGCGCAGAGGCCCCCGGCCTGTGACCTCCTGGGCTTCGTTTCCTGTTAGCTGGGCCAGAAGGGAGAGAGGGAGACAGCAGGGCTGGGACGGGATGGGGGAAGAGGCCGCCCAAGCAGGCCCGGGACCTCGGAGGCACTGAGGAAATAGCTTGCGGCCTGAGGTTGGGTAAAGGGAGGTGGGGCCCTCGGGAGAACAGCTATTCCTGACCCAGCGAGCTCTCTACCCGGGCACCCTGGCCTCCAGTGGAAGCTGACTCGCAGTGACCCTCCAGGACAGGGTGGCCCTGGCTCGGTGGGTTTCCGAGGCTGTACCTCTAGGAGACTAGAGGGTCTCATCTTTGTCCTGAGGAGTGGCTTCCTACTGACACATAGTAGGTGCTCTGTAGATTTAGGCTGAGGCGTTCGGTTATCCAGTGGGCTGCTAACTGAAGGGTCAGCAATTTGAAGTGACCGGCTGCTCCTGGGGAGAAAGGAGGAGCTTGTGGCTCCTGTAAACATTCAGGAACTGGGGGGGGGGGGCGTCCCCTATCGCGTAGGGACACTATGAGTTGACATCAACTCTATGGCTGTGGTTGGTTTTTTATGTTTGGGTGAGGTCAGGGTGGGGTGTTCTTGGGGTAGCAGCATGGTTGGGAGCAACAAGCAGGCGCGCGCGCGCGCGCACACACACACACACACACACAGAGTCACAGAGGTACAGGCAGCACCCAGCCTCAGCGGCCCCTCATATGATCCCTGTCTGGCCCCCACCCTGGCTCAGTTGAGCCAGACCACCGTCTTAAGGCCCTTCATTTTTAAAGCCCCTGTGGTGTTCCCTTCCCGCCCAGAGCCCAGGAGCCATGCCAGCCACAGCCAGGCCCTGAGGCTGAGTGCTCGGCCCAGGGCCTGGAGGCGCCGGGGATGGGGCATCCGGCCACCTTGCAGCTGTCGTGGAGGGTGGCCAGCTAGCCGGTCTGCCTAAGGGAGCAGGGTAGGGCAGCCTCTGGAACATTCCCCTACACTTGGGCTGAGGGGCCGTGGCCACTAGGCCAGCAACCGGGGGTTTTGTTAGGCGGAATCATTCCCCGGTGGCTTTTCCCCCCCCCCACTTGCCAACCGATAACCAGCCAGCCAGCACCAGTGTGTGTCAGGAAGAGGGGCAGGGACATGGAGGAGGAAGACCAGCTGTCTAAGGAAGTGGGGCCAGCAGAGGATGTGACAGGGCCATTGTGAGGGGGCTTCCCGCTGGGTGGCCTTGGGCAAGTTGCTTGACCTCTCTGAGCCTCAGCCAGGTCAGACAGGCACTGGCCCTGCCTTCACAAGCCTGAGGCCCTTGGGGGTGGGTGGGGGGGTGGATGGTCCCTCTTGTGAGTAGGGGATTGGGGGCAGGGTGGAACTGGAAGTGGGTGCTGGGGCCAGGTGAGGATGGCAAGGAGGAGGGCATTTTTGTGTTTGTCCAGGTAGGCTTCTGGGTTGATGATGCTTGACCTGAGCAGGCAGGACCGCCTGAATGGCAGAGGGGTGTTCTGGGCAGAGGGAGACTGGCTCCTGCCAGCAGAGGGCTGCCCGTGTTGCCAACCCTCCAATCAACCACTCCACCTCCAGAGTGCCTGGCGGGCAGGTCAGCCACGTGTGTGGGGCCTTGAACTACAAAGGGTGTTCTTGCCAGTTTCCTCCTTTGATCCTCCCATACTCTGTGAGGCTGGGTAGACAGCGGGCATTTTCTTTGTGCCCATTTGATTGGTAAGGCAACTGAGGTGGGGCGGGGCTAGTGAGTGTCTGAGACCACCTGGCTCATTACTGACAGAGCTAAACTGGACCCCCAAGTAGGCCAGTTCCCAAGATGGCCAGTCCACCCCATGGTGGCCCCTTGGGTGCCCAGCTGTGACCCACCCCTAAAAAGTTCACTTCCAAGCCCCACTGAAACTTCTTACCCAGTACCCACAAACAAGCGCGCTCCTCTCCCGCACACAGCCTCCACCAGGAGGTGCCAGCCACCCCCCCACCCCCCATCCCAGGCTCCAGCCGAGAAGAATGTGGCTGGATCCTCCCCGTGGGCGCTTGGGCCAGCAGGCCTTGGCAACTGAGTAGCCGGCTGAGTCAACAAGAGGCTGGCAGGGGCTCAAGCTGCCCACCAAGGTGGATTCCTGAGGGGCCTGCCCACTCCAGAACCCTGCCCTTCTCCGTGGGACTCCCCCACCCAGGTCATGGCAATAGTCAGCCCAGTTAACCCCTGCAGAGAACAACCTGATTGTAATTCATTGATCAGCCACCAACAACAGAAAGGGGCTCTGGGACCTCAGGGGGCTTCACATCTTTCTGGGCCGGCTCCCCACCCCACCTGCCAGGATGTTACCAGGACAGCTATCGGTGTCTGCACACACAACCAGAGGAGCCACTGTGCCCTTCCTCTGCCAGCTGGGGGGTGGAGCCTCCTAGGTTCAAAAGCAGTAGCCTCGCCCTGCTTGCTGGGGTGTGACCCTTCAGTGCATGGCATAGCTCAGCAAAGTACAAGGAACCTGAACCTCTGCAGTGATGCCCCTCCTCGCCCCCCCCAAACACACACCCTCAAGTTTGTGAAGCGTCTGCCCCAGCCATCTTCTTTGATCGCAAGCATCACTGCTCCCATTGTATGGATGAGAAGACTGAAACTTGGGGTGGGGGGGGAGGAGGCTGAGGAACTTGCTCAAAGTCCGAGCAGCTTGCACCTGAGTTCTACTCGGAGAATCCTTAGACAGCAAGTGAGGTTCCCTCCCGCACTCTGAGACCAAGAGAGAACCATCACCCCCTCCGTGGGTGGTCTCAGAGCCTTCGCCCTCCGGGGAGCAGGACTCAGCGATGGCCCCCCCAAATCTGAGTTCTTGAGGGTCTCTTGGGCCTCGGGTTCCTCCTCTGTACAATGGAAGTGTGAGGTTTTAAAGCAAGCCCGGGGCTCAGTGTGGTGTGTCTCACTCCCCAGGGGCGCTCCGTCCCGCTCTTCCCAGCTCTTGGGTAATCTGACTCTAATGGGCAGTGCAGGACAGGGAGGCCGGAGAGGGGCTCAGAGGCAGGAAAGGAGCCCACAGGGCACCATGGTGAATCACTGGCTGCTCACCAGGCTGGGGTTCAGCCCCACCAGTGGCCCCACGGGAGAAAGGGCCTGGGGATTCTTTCTCCGGTGAAAACGACAGTCTGGGCAGCCCCGGGGGCAGGTCTCCTCTGCTCTCCAGGGTGGGTCCCGAGGAGTCTGAACCGGCTCACACGCACAGCCTCAATGACGTGGGAGAGGTAGGAGTCATGGATGAACCTCAGGTGTGGATCCCGGTTCGACTCTCAGCAATACAACCCGCAGGCTGTGTGATGTGGGCACAATGCTTTCCCTCTCTGGGCCTCCACCACCAAAGGCAGACAGGGGCAGCCCTTCACCTACCAACGCCTGCCGGCTTTTGTTGAGGTGGACAAACAGAGCTGTGTGTTCAGGAATTCACTGTGGTTGGGGGAGGAGGGAGCAATTAGAAAGGAACACACACGCACGCGCACACACACACACACACACACACACACACTCACACACTCAGGGTCATGTGAAGCCCCTCGGGCCAGGCTGGAGACCGTCATCAGAAAGCCAGGCTGGCCTCCAGCCCTTGGCCTATCTCTCAGGCCAGGCTGGACCTCAGAGAATAGAGCATTGTTTAGGCTCTCTGCATACTTTTCCTGTCCCCCCCACCCCCCTCCTTCCCCCTCCCACCCTGAGAACAAAGATCTCCTGGGAGACACCCCCCCCCCCTCTTCCCCAAGGCCCCTCTAGGCAGGCCCATGTGGAGAAACCCACCCATCCCTGGTCTCTGACATGATAGGGTCACCAACCCTGACCCCTTGGCTACCTCTCCCCCCCTCCCACCACTACAGGCGCCTCTGAGCCCCATGCCCCTCGCTGTCCACCCATCCCTTCTGTCCCCCCGCAGGGGGGCTAGGAGGAACTGCCCCCATATCCTTCCTCAGGTTCTGTCTAATGCCTTGTCCTGTTCTCCAGGAGAAAGGGAGTCCATGGGGGTGGGGAAACCTTCCCTGCAGAGCTGGGAGGGGTGGAGGGGGGGGGGACAAGGAACCAACCGGATCTAAGCCGGCCTGGAAGGCTCCGCCTAAGAAATCACTTCCACAGGGCCCTTTTCCCAGTGCCTGAAATTCCAGAGGCGTTTCCGGCCCCAGACAGCTGTCTCCGGAGAGAAATTCTCCCTGTGGCCTGGCCACCACTCCCTCCCGAACACCCTGAGTCTTAACTCCCAATCTGACCAGACCCAGAACCCACTCACCCCAAGGCAGCACCCCCAGGCAGTCACGAACTGGTCCACCATCACCCAGTCCCTAGCCCCCTCCCCATCCACACACACCCCTGCCACCCCCCAGGGTCTCAGTAATCTCACCCATCAGTGACACCCATGTCACCCTGATACCCCTAGACCCCAGCCCTCTGTGGAGAAGCTCATCCCACCTCATCCAGGCAGCCTTCCTGGACATACTGCCCAGTGGTCTGGGAACCATGAGCGAGGCTGCCACGTCCCTAATGCAGACACACGGCAGGCACACCACGCATGCTCAGTCCCAGGGAAGGCAGCATGGATGTCCGGCCTCGGCCTAACTTCCTCGTGCAACCATCCCCCCAAACCCCAGAGTTTCCCTTTGGAGGCTCTGGTGCCAGAGAGCCTTGGGGGAGGGTCTCATGCCTGGCACAGTCCTATCTTCCAGGCAAGCGAGAAAACACGAAAACATGAGGTCAGGCTGCCCAGGGCCTCTGCTGCTCCCAAAGCCCAGCAGCCAGGTTTGCCCCTAGGGCTAGCATTCCTGAGGGCAGCCATTACTAGGGTCCCAGGCCAGTAGATACCACAGAAGGTCCTCCCAGCCCACTGGCCCTCCCTCCGGAGGACATTCAAGGCCTCCCTCCCTGAGTCCTGACACCAGGGCACTCAGCCTCCTGTGGGCCAGCTCCGGCCTTCCCCCGTGCCTCCAAGACGCCAGGCCCAATGCCACCTTCTCCAGTGGACGTTCTCCATCTGCCTCCCTGTCCCCTTGGACTGCTGATCCTTCTTCCCCAAAGACAAGGAGGCTTGGTGACGCAGTGGGCTAAGCACTGTGGGGTCCATCCCGAGGCGAACACGCCAAACTCACTAGCCATTCCTGAGGAGCAAGAGGAGGCAGTCTGCTCCCCTAAAGAGGTACAGTTTCAGGGACTCAGAAGAACCATTCTACTCTGTCCTGTGGAGTCGCTGTGAGTCAGAACCCACTCGGCAGTAGTGGATTTGGTGTTTGTTGGGCACAGGCACCTTGGAAGAAAGGCCCGGCAAACTCCCAAAATACCATCTTTCGAACAAAACGCTACAGCGCACAGTTCTACTGTGATAACGTTCGGGGCCAATCATGACTCTGAATTGACTGCGTGGTACTGGGCTGGGCTACCCAGTGATAGCTGGCCCCTGTCTCCAAGCCTCCCCCACCCCTTCCCCACTACTATAATGCTCTCAGGAGAAGGTTCCCTTATTCATCACTGTCCCCCAACAAAGCTCCGAGCCCACGCCCTGGTCCCCGCACAGGTACTGACTTCGTGTGTGTGCTCAGTGACATTGCCCTCTGGGGAGAGGAAAGCTGGAACAATAGTTGCACTAACAATAGCCACCTCTCCCTGTCCATCACCCACAGGTCCAGCGGCTTCCAGCTCCTAAGAGACAGCTTCACGGAGGGTCGGGCCTCCGAGGACTTACCCAAGGCCATCCTGCCGGCGAGAGGCAAAGCTGGAATCTGGCCACAGCTTGTCTAAAGTGAAACGTGCTTTGGGCAATGCCCGGCGAGCAGTAGGTGGTCAGGGAGTGAGATGCTCCTATCAGCATCAATGGAGGGTGCTTGCCGTGATCCGGCTCAGCCACCCCGTCACCTCTCCACCCCTTGCCTGTCCCCCTGTACACACACACACACACACACACACACACACACACACACACGTACACACACGTAGACACCTTGCTCCTCTCCGTCATTACATTCTGTTCTCTTTTGCTGCCACATCTGTCCCTCATTCCCACCCCACGGTGGCATGGACTGAACGCAGACAGACAGGGCCCTACATGTGTTCATAGTGTCGAGAGGATCCAGCCCCGACCCCACTGCCAGTGCATCTGGGAAACCCATCTGGGATCCCCAAGGGCAGCTATTTCAGCACCACCACCTCTCAGAAAGCCCGGCCCTGGCCCACCTTCCTCCCCACCAGCACCACGTGGGTCGGCCTCTGCAAGGAGTCCAGCATGGGCCAGGGTCCCTAGAGTGGTCCCAGGAGGAGAGGTCCGGGTTTGGTGGTGGTTGCAGTCCACTTGTGGGGACCAAGCTGCCCGAATGAAAACTCATATGCCCCAAATGGGTCAGGTGTCAGGCACAGGCACAGACGTCACCCACACGTTGCCCTCACCCAGGGGGTAGGTCCCAGTTCTGGGGCTGACCAGACTGGGAGGATGCTTTGCCCAAGGCTGTCTCTCTGTTGGAGGGCAGGGAGGTGCACACCTGTGAGTGGGCCCTGGGGGATGAGCTCCCGGGTCTCATGGGCAGAGGCCAGGTGAGTGGCTGTCGAAGGAGTAACAGGGTGGAAAGGGAAATGAAGGGACAGGGGAGTGATTTGGGACAGGGGGTGGGTGCATATGTAGGTAGGCAGAAGGATGTGGGAGTGGGCCATGGGTCAAGGGAACGTGCATGGACAGAGAAGGTGAGTAGAGATAGAAGATAAATGGATAGCAGTGGACAGGTGGGTAGATGGAAGGGTGGGTGGGAGCAAGAAGAGATAGGAGCAAAGGTCAACACATGCATAGGTCCATGGGTAGATCATGGAGGCGGATGGAGGGATGAGTAAGAGCATGATGGATGAACAAGTAGGGGTATACGTAGAGGGTGGATGGGTCAGTGGGTAAGTGGAGAAGGATAGATAGATGGATGGATGGATGTTTAGAGCTGTAGGTATTGGATGGGTAAATGGGTAGACTATGGAGAAGGATGGATGGTTGGACGTATGGAGAGAGAGAAAGAGAGCAGTGGGTGGATAAATGGGTGAATAGAGGTATAGGTATTGGATGGGTAAGTGGGTAGACCATGGTGAAGGAAGGATGGATGGATGCATGGATGGATGCATGGATGGATGGAGAGGGAGCAGTGGGTGTAGGATGGATGGGTAGGTGTGCAGGCAAATGGGTGGGTCAAGGGGTAGGTAGGTGGAAGAAGTAGATGGATAGATAGAGGAGCAGTGGGTGGATGGATGGATGAATTGAGATATAGGTATTAGATGGGTAAGTGGGTAGATTATGGAGATGGATGGATGGATGGATGGATAGATGGATGGATGGATGGATGGATGGATGGATGGATGGATGGATGGAGAGGGAGCAGTGGGTGTAGGATGGATGGGTAGGCGTGTAGGTAATGGGTGGGTTAGAGGGTAGGTAGGTGGAGGAGGTAGATGGATGGATAGAGGAGTGAGCACTGGGTGGACGGATGGATTGGCAAGTGCCCAGATGTGTGGAAGGACGCAAGAGAAATAGGACCAAGAAGGTCAATCAATGAGCCAGTGAACCAATGCCTAAACTGAACAGAATTCAGCCCTATTTGGGGAGGAAAGAGTGCATGCTCCCTCAGGAGGGGCTGGAGTAGGGCTGATAGATGTGGCCAAGCCAACCCGCTCACCAGAGGCTCCCACTCCAGACCTCACTGGAGCCTGGTGGGCAACCGCTGGCATCCTCCGCAGCGCCGCCTGGCTCGGCGGCAGAGCCCTGGCTCCAAAGGCTCCTTCCGGCCGGGCCGGCTTGGGCCCACCCTGGCTGCAAGCAGGGCTGAGTGGAGATGCAGCTGCGCTCTGTGGGTAGGGCTCAAGAGGCCTTCTTCCCCCAAGACTGGGGGGAGATGGAAGTTTCTGGACTCCGGACAGCCAGTCCCACCTAGCACCCCTCGTCTCCAGCTGGGAGGCATTGGTTCTGCATTCTGCACGGTGATTACAGAGAGCGACCAGTGTTAACCCCTGCATTCCTGGACATAACCTCCCGGCAAGGCAGCAGAAAGAAGGACCCAGGAGGGACTTGGGGAATGGGGACTACCCATCCCTGTACCCTACCAGGGATGGGGTGGGGGACTGCCCCATTTCTCAGAGGGAACTGCTTTTAATCAGTAGTGGAGTCAGAGGCAGAGATGGAGCCTACATGGGGAGGAACTTCCTGAGGACGGGCTGTGACTGAGGGGTCAGAGCTCCTCTGAACCTTAGTTTACCCATCTATAAATAGGGGGAAAGACTTCCTGGCTTCCACCGTTGGTGTGGATCCAGTGGGCCGGCAGAGATGAGACTGGCTGCCACTCAGCAAGTAGCTTCTCAGCCACTAAGTGTCCCTCTCCTCCCCGGGGCCACCTCCCAGGGCCCAGGGTGGAGAGGGACAGTGAGGCCACTGCAAGCTGTGACCTCCTCCACCAAGGCTGCTTTCAGAGCCATCTCGCTGGGCTCACAACACTCCTGCAAGCAGTCGATGCCCACGCTGGACTTGTACGCATAGCCTCAATGAGGCCCAGCGTCTGGCCCACAATCACACAGCAGAGAATCAGAAAGTCCAGGCTTTGGGCTCAGAACTTTCAAGATCTCATAAAACGGCTTCTTTTGGCAACTCCTCCCGGGACCCGGACAAGAGTGACGTCTAATTTATTGTCTAGCCAGGTCACGTTTGAGAGTGAAAGGAAGTGCTATTAATACCAGGCTGAGACAATAGGCATGATCTGGGAATGTTCTGGCCAAACAGGGGAAGATGGTCATCCGGCCACAGAAGGAACCTTCAGGCACATTGGCAGTTGGCACTTCTTTGATGGGGTCACTTCTCCGATGGCAGCTTCATCCTGCAGGATTCAGGGAGGGCTGGTAGGCACTCGGTCGGTACCCCGGATGGCGGCTGCTGTTCCTGATGAGAATTACGTTGCCACGGGTCCCCCTGCCTCCCTCCCAAATGCACACCTGAGCCAGCCACCCTGGTTCCCACCCCATCTTAGTGAAGCTGGAGACCTGGGCCCCTGTAAGCCGCCAAGCCTTAGCCCAGTTCCCTGCCAGCCTTGGCCTTGGTGCCCCACGACCCTCTCCCTGGTCCGTGACACTGCAGCAGCCCTTCTCATTTCCTGCTCTGTGTGGCCTCTGAGACTCTGCAGACACTGGTCCTGATTCTCTAGGGGACGAAATGCTGCCTGCCCAGGGGGAAAGCCCCTGACTGGCGTCGGGGGTGCCAGTTCCACTTTGTTGCATTGCAGCCAATGCTGACAACGTTGGTGCCTCAGTTTCTTCATCTGCCAAACAAAAGAAGCACTTCCCTTCCCTGCCGGGCTGGCATGAGGATTCAGAGACCTCCTCAGGCTCTCCCCTCCAGTCACACCTGTCGCCATCCTGTGCCCCAGCCGTGTCTTGTGCTGCATGGACTGTCCACTGCTCTCTCCTCTGCCCAACTCTGATAGCACCCCCTCTAGGAGATCTGCTGGTACCTCTTCCTCTCTCCTGCACGTAGGTGAGGTGGGTGAGGGGGTCTCTCTCTGGGTGTCCTGGCAGCCCTCAGGACCTGTTCTCAGCAGGGAGGACCCAAAGGAGGACCTACCAGGAAGCTGGGCCAGAGATCTTGCTCCTGTAATCTTGTGAGGATGGTGGAGGGTCCAGGCACAGGCTCAGGCATATGGGCCAGGGGTGGGGTGGTGGGTAGCTTTTGAATCCATCTGAAGGGAGACCCCATGTACCCATTCCAACCAGCCTCCCAGGTGCTGACAAAGTGGGGAGCCCCTGACAGCATAATGCTCGACACTGCTGTGGACTACCCTGTTCTACAGAGGTGGAAACTGAGGCACAGAGCAGCTAAGGAGTCCTCAAGGCAGGACAGGGACCCTGGAAAGCTGTCAGACTACAAGGAGTCTGGTACAGCCTGTAGCCCCGGTCTGGCTGGATCGGTGTCCTGGCCCCATGAGGTCAGCACAAGACATCGGGAGAGAAGGGGCGTGGGCACTCAGGCCTGAGATCCAGTGCTCTTGTCCCCCAAACTCGCCTAGGGCGTCACTGCAGGACCCAGAAGCCAGAGCTCCAGGGCTTACCAGCCCCACAGCGGGTGCTGGTGTGCGTGGAGGCCTGGATCCCCTCCCGGGGGCAGCCCGCAAGTCCCCCCTTTGCCCTGCACTAGGCAGCGGCCGGGGCCGGGCCTGCGTCTAGTGCGCCCCCCTCCAGTTGGGCAGCGGCTTGGGGCGGCCAGGTCGGTGTCCGGGCGAGGGGGTGGGGTGGGGGTGGGGGCGGCCCCGCCCGCGGGGCGGAGGGAGGAGGCGGAGGGAGCGCCCACAGCCCGCCCCCGCCCCCGGAGCCAGCCCGGAGCCCGCGGCCAGGGCGGCGCAGACCGGCCCGACGACTCTGGGGCTGCGAGCCGGGACGCGCCGCAGCCGCAGCCGCCGCCACCGCCACCGCCGCCACCGCCACCACCGCCGCCGCCACCGCCACCGCCACCGCCAGCGCCACCGCCAGCGCCACCGCCGACGAGGCCCCGTCCAACCCCGCCCCGGGGCTAGCGGAGCGAAGGTAACCGCGGGCCGGCCGCGGGTCCTCCGGCCCCGGGTGGGCGTGGGCGCCGCCGGCGGGCCGGGGTGCGCCGTGGCCCCGGGGTGGCACCCTCCTAGGCCCTCGGGGCGGCGGTGGAGGAGGGCGCCCAGCCACAAAAGGATCCCGGGCGCCAACAGGAAGCCCGCTCCAGCTGGCTGCGGGAAGGTTCCAAGTTTGGGGGGCTCTTGCGGGGTTCCCAGCGGCGGAGAGGCCGCCAGCCGGAGAGGCGAGGGTGAAGTGGGGGTACTGGGGGGCTGAGGAACGGGGCCGTCTGTTGCGTTTTCCTTGCGTTGGGCGAGGCGCGGGAGCTGGAAGTGGGGGCGGGGGGCGCGCTGGGACACGGACCAGGCCCCCGGCCACCACCCCCGCGCCCCCCCCCGCCGCATTCCAGTCCGGAGCCGCGGGTGAGGTCATCCTGTCCGGTTCCCCTCCGGCCAGGCAGCCGGCTGCCCCCTCCCTGGGGAGCGACCCCCGCTGGAATGCTGGCCCCAGGCCTTCGCAGAGTCCCTCTCTCCCCTGCCCTGGAGGCCAACTTGCCCTCGGGCGTGCCCACCACGCCAGAGCCGCCCGCGTGGAAGCCCGTTTTGTAGACGGAGAGGCGAAGGGACTGGGTCTCGGTGCTGGGGGAGCCAGGGCAGGGGCCTCTGGTCACCCGAGTGAGGACAGATTTGGCTTTAATTTCTGCTGGTGTGGCCCCTACTCTCTGGGGTCCTTCCAACTCCCCACCTGCCGGCGCCCTGGGGCCTGGGCCCTCGGTGAGGCATCCCGCCAGCCCTTTCTGGCTGTTTCCTCTGTCCACCTTGAGGTGGTTGGACTCAAAGGCCAATGGAAAGTTGGCCGGGGGGGGGGGGAGAACCCATGTAATTTTGGGGAAGCCCTGGGCCTGACCCTAGTGGAGACCTGCTGAGGGGTCCCATGTCACCCGGCTGGACTTGGACGGGCAGTGGCCTCGAGTTAAGACAGGCAGGCACTATAGGCAGCCTAGGGGCCAGCTGGCCCACACCACTCTCCACTCGGCACCTGCTTCCACACCGCCTCTGCTGGCCTGTAAGGCAAAGCCCCAGGCCAGGCCCCAAAGCTTGCCCTTGGGGTCAAAACACCACTCTTGGGTGAGCACCTCCCCTGCACCGAGGTCTGACTGCCCTCCCACAGAGTAAATATTAGGGTTCCATTTGAAAGACGGGCTCCAGGGCTTCAGGGTCACAGGCACTGGACATACGGAGCACACGCTGTCTCTCTCCTGCCTCCCGCCTGGTCGGCTCCCTTGGGCTCTGTGGGTTGACACTAGGCAAGAACACCCCCTCCCGCCTCCGTAGTCTTCACCCTGCCCCTCACTGCCCCCCAACGCACCACCTTAGCTGTTGATACCCCTGAAATCCTGCCAGGGTTCTACCACTGCCTCTTTGTCTCTCCAATCTGGTGCTGCTGCTGGACCAGTGGGGCCGGTGAGCCCTGGTCAGGACCCGAGCCCAGGTGCCTCCAGTGTCGGGGAGGCAACCAGATCGCCAGCAATGCCCTGCGGTCCTCACCAGGGCCCGAATGGGACGAGTGACCATAGCATAAGGAGATTGAATTTGAACCCAGGGCTGCCCTGTGTTAGGATCCACAGTACCTTCCACTATTGGGAGTGACCCCCCCCATCCCCGCGGGGCTGTTCCCAGTTTCTACATGGAGAAATGGGCCTGAGAGGCAATGCCCTGCCCTTATGTCTGCCACCTGCACAGTCTTACCTGGCCCTCCCAACACCCAGCCTCTACTGCAGCTGAGGCACCCAGAGGCTTTGGAGAGGTGGCATCGTGTTGCGATTGGGGAAGAGACTGGCGCTCCAGTCAAAGGGGCCTGGAGGGGTGGGGGTTGGGTGGGGGCATGGGTCCCCTTGCTGGGGGAGGGACAGAGGAGAAGTTCTGTCAAGAAGCCAGAGAGGCGGGGCTGAGGGCACGCAGGGTGACCACACAGCAGCCACGGTGACCGCGAGCAAGTGGCATCTTCCTTCCTCGACAGCGTCCCTAGCTCCTTGGTATGCAGGGACACCTGGCCCTTGACACCTGCTGTATGACCTAGGACGAGTCCCTTCCCTCGCCATCCTCAAAGAGATGTTGGAGAATTGGGTGACATCATGGAATGGTTGGCGCTCCGTAACTTCAACAAACATTCCACGTGCCCTTCTGGGTGCTGGGGTGGGGGTGGGTACCAGGAAGAGAAATGATTCAGAAACACCCCCCAGGAGGAGGAGCTAGGGTCAGTGGGAAGGGAAGAGAATGTGGTCGGAAAACAAAGCGGGCTTTGTCTCGTGGCCTTTTTTGTTTTTTATCTGGTTATTCAACCTATTTTGAATTTCAAATAACATTAGAAGGGCAGTGTTTGAGATTTTTCTACTGGGAAATGGCAGCAGAGATTAAAAAAAAATTATCTGAGGCACCTTGTAGGTGTTCTTGTTGAAATCTTATCAAGCCTTATCCAGGCCCCTGGAGGTGAACGACTTGTCCCAGGTCACACTGTGAGGACATGGAGTCCCCAGCCTGCCACACTAAGAAGGCGGGGAGGGGGTGGGCCAACGCCGTGGTGTGAAGGTTATCGCATAGGTTTCTGGGGATTGGGACTTGGCTGTGTGCGCACTGGAGCCCAAGCAGGCCAAGTCAGGCTGCGCTGCAAGGCTGCGGCCCCACCCCTCCACGGGTGTTGCCGACCTGGGGACACAAGGCTGGGCTCCATGAGTCAGAGGCTCTGAGTTCAAGTCCCGACTAGCTCTTCTGATGGGACCCGAGTAAAGCTGACCCTTCCCTGGGCCAGGGACAAACCTGGGGCCAGGCCACTGACTCATGGTGACCCCTCTAGCTTGGATTTTTTATCATATGGGAAGGGAGGGGGTCAGATGGAAAGGACCAACCGTGGGACCTTAGTCCAGGATGGGATTGGGGAAGGAGACCTGGAGGGGGCTCTGGACCCCTGCTGAGCTTTTCTTAAGACATGTTCTCTGATAAGGTCCTTTGTCAGGGGCCGCTGGAAAAAGCCACTTCGGTCAAAGGATCCTATTATATTTTGGGGGGAGCACCTTGAAGGTGGAGGGTTCTGGGGGGCGCTGTACATAGCAGTTCACCTTCCCTCTTGGCTGCACCCTCCTGACACCTCGGGGTGGGAGAGCTTACCCACAGGCCAGCCAGAGACCACGGAGCCTGGAGCCCAAGGGCTCTGATGCATGGGGTCACCGGTCCCTACTTAATGGCCGTGGGCAAGTGGCTCCACTTTTCTGCCCCTTCCTTTCTCTCCTCTGTTAAGGCTGCCTCCCTCCTTCAGGGCACTCCGTGTGTACTGCGAGTGAGCCCTGTATCATGGTACAGTAGGTCCCCAAATTTATTTCGCCTACCACCCCCTTTGTAGATGTAAAATAAGTGACAGCTACCCCCCTGGCAATGACCAACATTTGAACTGTAGCCTATCATCCAGCACAGCGGTTCTCAACCTGTGGGTCGAGACCCCTTTGGGGGTCGAACAACCCTTTCACATCACAGTAGCAAAATGACAGCGATAAAGTAGCAACGAAAATAATTTTATGGTTGGGGGGTCACCACAACACGAGGAACTGTATGACAGGGCTGTGGCATGAGGAAGGTTGACAACCGCCGATCTAGCCTAAAGTGTGGGCATTGCTTTGGCCCCCCCTCTCGTCCGGTCCAGTGCCCCCTAGGGGCGACATCCCCTACTTAGGAATACACTGCCATATACACACTTTCCCCCAGGAGCCCGGGTGACTCCTAGTAGTGGTTACACGTTGGGCTGTGAATTGCAAGGGCAGAAGTTCAAACCCACTTAAAGCCGCTCCTCTAGCCAAAGAAGGATCTTTCTGCTCCTCTGAAGAGTCTCCCAGTCTCAGACACTCACAGGGGCAGTTCTACCCTGTCCTGCCGGGCGGGGGTGAGTAGGAACCCACTCAATGGCGTCAAGGTTTTTAAAGAGTCCTATAGTTCTTACCTACTCAGCAGGTGCTTTTAGGGAGGGGTGGGGTAGCGGCTACACATTGGGCCGTCAACCGCAAGGTCGGCAGTTTGAAACCCCCAGCCGCCCTGCAAGAAAGATGACCCGTCTTCCTCCCGTAAAGATGTTCAGTCTCAAACCCACAGGGGCAGTTCTACCCTGCCCGGCAGGACGCTCCTGAGTACCACGCCACTCGATGGCAGTCAGGGTTTTCTGTTTTGTTTTGTGCTCCTTGGAGTCCGGCTTCTGCTCAGTATTTTGTCAGCATGAGCTCTGCCTGTCACCTTCCTCTCTGTCCTTCCAGGTCTCCATCCGCAGCCTGGAGAGGTGCCTTCTACACGTGGCCTACCCTCTGCCCACTGTCCTAGTTGGGACAGCTGTTTCTGCAGGACCCGAGGCAGGGGCTCCGGGAGATACCAGCCATGGGTGCCCCCCAGCCTCAGTCTTTGGGGGCAGCACCTTAGGACAGCCTCCATCCAGAAGAAGCTGAGGCATTGGGCTCTGGGCCCCGTGGGCATGGACCAGCTGCTGTGAGCAGCCCGCTCAGATGCCAGGCCCCCAAGGGGCCGGAGGGGCCCCAGCCATGAGCCTTGGCAAGCTCTCGCCAGTGGGCTGGGTGTCCAGCTCACAGGGGAAGAGGCGGCTGACGGCTGACATGATCAGCCCCCCGCTTGGGGATTTTCGCCACACCATGCACGTGGGCCGAGGTGGGGACGTCTTCGGTGACACCTCCTTCCTTAGCAACCATGGCGGCAGCTCCGGGAGAACCCACCGCTCCCCCCGGAGCTTCCTGGCCAGGAAACTGCAGCAGGTGCGGAGGGTGGGGGCACTGCCCCGGCGGATGGCCTCTCCACCCGGGCCCTCCCCTGCCCCACCCGCCATCTCCCCCATCATCAAGAACGCCATCTCCCTGCCGCAGCTCAACCAGGCGGCCTACGACAGCCTTGTGGTGGGCAAGCTCAGCTTCGACAACAGCCCGGCGTGCTCCACAGACGGCAGCTCCAGCTACGGTGAGCGCCCGGTTCCGTGCCTGCATGTCCATGGTTGAGGCCTGACACTTCCCATGATGCTGAAACCCTGGGGCCTGGGTGGGAGGGATCTGTTGGAAACCAGACTGCCTGCCCGTTCCCCACCTCATACACATCCAGGTGGATAGGGGACTTCGTATGTGACTCAGGCAAACCCTCTCCCTCGGGCCCTTCCCGCTCCCTCCAACCAGAGCAGCCCCCTGTGTCAGACTGATGAGAGGGAGAGGTTAAGAGCCAGCGCTCTGGATCGGAATCCTGGCTCTGTCCAGCGGCCTTGGGAAAAGCTGCAAGGCCTTGGGAGGAGGCATATCGTGAGCAGGGCCCAGACCCTGGTACATGGTAGGTGCTCAGAGCACGTGAGCCTTTGTTATTTGCACAAAGGTTTCTGTAATTGACAATCTTGGAGAAGCACTCACGTGGACGACAGCAAAGGCCCTTCCCGCCCTAGCAGGAGTAGCAGTGGAGTTGTTGGCCCAGTTGGAAGGAGAGAAGCCAGGACCTGCGGGTTCATGCTGCCACCTGGTGGCCACTCCCTTTCCTGCAATGTCCACATCAGAGATGACCTCCACTGTGCCCCAATCCCCCAGGGTGCTGCCCAGCACCCCATAGGGCAGTGGCCCCCAGTGTCCATTAGGTCTCAAGCCTGGCGGCCCAGTAGGCAAAAGGAGGGGCAAGATGACGTGCTCTGCTTCCATTCTGATGTGTAGGCAGTCCAATTCCAATGCTGCTGTCACTGGGTGGGTGGGTGCAGAGGTGAGGAGCGCGTGTCCTCAAGCACAAGTCCAAGGGAGCACCCAGTAATCCCCTCCTGACTGTCCATCCGTGAAGCTCCCTGGTGACGCCCTTCCATCCACTCCAGTGGGGGTTACAAACTTAGAGATTCCCTAGTCCAGTCCTGTTCCGCCCCGCCTCCAGACAGACTCCCGCCCCCAGGGCTGATTGTCCACATCTGCACGTCTCTTCCAGGTCTGGACTCAGGGTTCTGTACTATCGCCCGCCTGCCTCGCCAGGAGAAGACCCGGGACCGGGACCGGGAAAGGGAAAGCTCCCTCCCCGCTGAGCCCCAGCTCCGCCGCTCAGACTCCCTCCAGTCCTTCCGCCTGGACCTTGACCTCGGGCCCTCCCTCCTCAGCGAGTTCCTGGGGGTCATGAGCTTCTCTGACGACCCTGCAGCTGAGACCCCCGCCCCTGTTCCCACCTCGAACCCCATAGCACCTGCCACGAGTCCCCGGCCCCCCCGTGGACACTGCCCCAATGGGGTGACCGCTAGGTCCAGCCCAGGGACTGAGGCGGGGCCCAGCCCAGCGCTCCAGGGTCCCCGTGCACTTTCAGGCAGGCGTTGGGGAGCAGGCTGTGGGGACAGCCGTCCACACACTGAGGAGGGTGCCCGGCAGGAGCTGGTGGAGGTGCTGCCCAAAGCCGAGGCCTCCTGGGAGGGCCTGGATGGCCATCGAGGAACCTCCCGCGGCAGGGGCCCCGTACCCAGCACGGTCCTAGCTGACACCTTTGTGCTGAGTGATAGAGAGGAAGATGATGAGGTCAAGGTGTGAGGGGCCTGGGGCTCAGGACCTTGACTGGATTGGCCACACCCCCCACAGCCCCCTGGAGAGAGAGGTGCTGCCAGATGAGAAAGGTGAAACCTGAATTTTGCCTAAGCCCTCCCGGCCTCTGCAGGATGGACTTGGGAAGGGATACAGAAGGCCCAGGCTTGTCTGGGTTCTAGCACCCTGCCAGACTGATCCCCTCCCCCCACTGCCACTCTGCACCCAGTGGCCACTCCTTGCATGTCCCGTCTCCTCTCTCCCCGCCCCCTGGCCACCCCCTTTCTGGCCAGCCTCACAGTGCAGCCTTTGTGCAGAGCTGTCCTCAGCAGCGGGGGGCCCCGGGCACACAAGGCCATTGTCTTCTCTCCCAAAGGGGAGGTTGTCCCCTTCCCCTCCCAGCCCCTGCTGGGCCTGAGCACCCACCCCCTGCTGGGCCTGAGCACCCACCCTGACCTGCCCACCCTCCCAGAAACCTGGAGAAAGGTCTGGTGTGACTTCACAGGGGAAGGCACCCACCTTCCTGTGCACCCCAGGCCACCCCTGAGGCCTGATTAAAGAGGGATTTTTGATAAAATATGCTTTGTGAGATGCTTAGAGCTTGGGGACATGCTGGCTATTTGGGGCAGTGGGGAGAAGGGGTGCTTCCAGGCCCAGCCTTAGCAGCCTACTCTCCAGGGAGTATAGGAAGCCCTGGACCCCTCTCAGGGCCTCCAGTGAGGACCCTGGGCAGAGTAATGAGTAACCCAGGTGGAATGTCCCCTTGATAAGAGGCCCAGGTGGGGGCCCTTATCTGCAGTTCCGGGAACAGCCCTGGCCCAGCTTCTTGCCCCATAATCCCACAGGAGTAGCTTGGTCTGTGCCCTGGGGTAATAGGAAGCTGGCATGGAAGGATCACTGGATGGTGCAAAGGTTAAGGTGCCCGGTTCTTAGCCAACCAGCCAGCAGTTCAAACCCACCCAATGGCACTTCAAAAGATGCCCAGCAGTCCCCAACCCCATCCTTGAAGACCCAGGGGCAGCCCTGTCCTGCACCCACGGGGTCCAGGTGCTCTTGAGCCTGGGCTCCCTCTGTCGGGTGTTCTGTATCCTTGTGCCTCGATTTATCCGTTTCCGGAGGGTGCCCTCGGCATCCACGTGCCTCTGCAGTACAGACTGCCTGTCCTGCCACAGCAAGGCATGATCTGGGCAGGTTCTCTGGTTCTCCCACACCCTTGGGAAAGCGAGTGGGACAGGGGGCCTGGAGGGAGTGGGGGCAGGGCCAGGTCACTGGAGCAGAGTGGTCAGGAATGGGAGACATTTTATTGAGGTGGGTACTGTCCACTCATTCAATCTTGAAGGAGGAAACCTTGAACCCCCCCCTCACATTCATGTAACTCAGGTGGCTGTGGCCCAGTCTGTTGGGAAAGGTCACCACGTGGTCGTCTGGCAGCTTCACCTGGAACTGTTCTTTCTCGAAGGTCACAGTGAACTACAGGTGGGAAGGGGAGAAGGGAGGCAGGACGCCTCCTGAAAATGAGCCAGGGCAGGGGCTTGGGGCCCCCACCCTTAACATTCACCCCGGTCTGATTCCCCATGCACCTCACCTTGACCTCTGACCCTGGGCTGAAGCAGAGGTGGCTTTCGCGTTGCTCCTTGCCCCAGCTGCCATCCATGGAGTTGCAGACAATGCAGGACTCGTTAAAGCGGGGGTTGAAGTGCAGGTTCAGCTTGTTAGCCCCCTGACCCAGGTTAATCGAAAAGCTGGGGAAATGGAGAGGGTTAGGGGGTCCTGGGTCAAGCCATGCAGGGTGGGGGGGCGCTGTCCTAGTTGCCCACAGACTGGAGGAGACACCAGAGACACGCTGTGGTAGCACAAACTCACTGTCATTGAGTCCACCCGACTGTGACCCTGTGACCTTCCTCATGCCGAGACCCTTTCATACATGTCCTCATGTGGTGGTGACGCCCCTAACCATAAAATTATTTCCGTTGCTACTTCATCACTGTCATTTTGCCTACTGTGATGAATCGGGCGACCCCTGTGAAAGGGTTATTTGACCCCCCCCAAGGGGGTCGCAACCCACAGGTTGAGAACCCCTGCTGTAGGCCAGGGTTGACCTGCCCCTTATCGGTTTGGGAGACGGTAACTCTTCGCAGGAGTAGAAAGCCTCATCGTTCTCCCACGGGTGGCTGGTGGTTCCCAACTGCTGACTTTTGGACTAGCGGCCCAACATGTACCCCGCCTGAAGACAAGGGCGAAGACAAGCCACTGAGTATCATCGCCCACCGAGCACAGCCCACAGGCTTCTGACAGTGACATGTAACACCCCGACAGGCTGCCCTGGAAGTTCTGAAACCCACTCCACTTGGCTATAAGCAGGTGCCTCCTGGGGAGGGGGTTCTTGTCACTGGAGGTATGCATTTGGTACTCGGTGGCAGCATTGACAGGAGCCTCAGACCTGCAAGGTTCCTGGAGGTTCCAGGGGTACCCCATTTTTCTGCATGGGATCCTTTTTCTTCTTGACTGCCCCTCCTTCCCAGCCCAAAGCTGGTGAAGACCCGTCCCCAGAACCACTAGAATTGTCTGCCCACAGGTGAGCTCCGCTGGGCTGTGACCCTACCAGGTAGGTAGGAGCTGCAAAGTGGACCACTGACGCCCCCTGGTGGCTGGCCAGCCCTGGGTAGGGGCCTGTGTCCCTGGTGGCTTGGCCTTTGCGTGCTCCCACCCTGTGCGCCTGGTTACCCATTCGTGCCGTCATCAATCTTGCCCTTGATCTTCAGGGTATCCCCGGGCTTCACGTCCATGTTCTTGACCTCGAATTCTTCCTGCGCCAACAGAGAAGCATCGCATGACAGTTGGCCCGGGAAATGCCCAGAGCCTCATTCCACCTGGTCCTAAAGGAGAGGTTTCCACTCCTCGGCCCCTGCCTGCCTGAGGGGAAGGAGAAGCCCAGAGCCCCTCCACTGCGCTCTCCTCCTCTCAGCCCAGCCTGTGGAACCGCAGCAGCTGCAGGTGCAGGTGCAGAGCCCAGCTGGTGGAGCCTCAGGTTGCCCTTCTATGGACTTGGTCGAGCAGAGCGGCCCTGATGACTTCTGAAGATGCTTGGGAGCACAAGAGCCTCCTCCAGCCCTTCCCAAAGCTGTTCCGGTGAGGCCGGCCGGCCCCCAGCCCCATAGCCGTGCTTAGTGCCTGCTCCAAACCTGGGGTGACTTTCAGAACGGAACATAGAGCCAGAGGTCTGTCATCGAGTCGATGCTCACTCATAGCAGTCCCCCTCTGGGTTTCTGAGACGGTAACGGTCTATGGGAGTAGAAAGCCCAGACTTTCTCCTCGGAGCTGCTGGTGGTTTCGAACTGCTGACCATGCGGATCACAGCCCAGTGAGTGCCCACTACACCACCAGGGCTCCTAGAAAACTCCTTCCATGACACGTGAACTAAAGCACCTGCCAAAGTCCCTTTCCTGCCCTCACTATCCTCTTCGGTGAAATGGGTGTGACCGACTCACTCCAAAGCAGTTGCGGAGGCACCCAGGGGACCAGGACCCACCTTCCAGCTACCTGGGGAGGTGGGCTCCAGGGCATGCCTCAAAGCCCCTAGCAGCCAAGTCTTTCCAAGGAAAGCCAGGCGAGGGCCCTCGTTAGGATTACCTCTGAGGGCTTCCATCTGCCGCTCGTCCCCGTGTTCCCTGGACGGAGCGGACATGTGTGTGGTCACAGCAGGGTGGGGCTGGGCCTTCCAAGCTCATTACCCACATCTAGGAAAGGCCCAAGGGAGGGTGGGGGTGAAGGTGCTGGGCCAAACACACCCGAGGTCTCTCGCCACGTACAGGAGAGCATCTCTGTGGTGGATTCTGTTTGCTGTTGTGGGTTTTTCTCAGAGGAGCCACTGAGCCTGAGAAGCCCTGTATCCACCCACCAGCCAGGCGCTTCCGCTCAGGGCCGGGCAGGGCAGGTGATGTGACCGCAGGCACCTGCCTCCTCTTTACAAACAGGATCTGGCTTGCCACCCTTCCCTCACGCTGGGCCAGGGTTGTAAGATACAGCTGCCGGGAAATTCCCAGCCCCGCCACTGACTGGCTGAGGGACCTGAGGTCAGCCTCTGCCCTTTGTGGTCTTTGGGGTCACCCATCTGTCTTCGGAGAATTTGGGTGAGGGGTCCCTGGAGAAGATAGGAGTGAGGAAAGCAGGGAGACCCAGTGGAGAGTGGGGTGGCCCACAGTCGGTCTCCCTGGGAGGCACATGGCCTATCACGGGGTGGGGATGGGGGTCAGCTGTGACGCTCAGATTTCCGAGGCTGAGGCTCAGAGAAGGGCAGTGCCTCGCTCGAGGCCACACAGCAGGTGCTGGCAGAGCCGGGTTAGGAATCAGCATCCCCGGGGCTTCATACAGGACCCATTCCTCCCACCCCTGCCCTTGATGGATGGTGACCTTGGGCGGTCGGATCTCTGAGCCTGTTTGCTCATCTTGAGAAAACTCCATAGAGGTTGTGGGGCATGGGCAAGTTCTTCCCGGTGCGAAAGCACCCTTATAGGACAGAGGGGACTGGCCCCTAGGGTGTATCCTCCGCTGTGACCTGCAGAGAGCAGATTCCTCTGGGGCAGTTGGTGGGCAAGAACCACTGAACTTTCCATTAGCAGTCCTGTACTTAACCACGGAGTGCTCCCCCAGCTCCCTCAGTAGACGTTAGCAGCTGCCGTCATCAGTATGAAGGGCGACATTGAGGCCAGGGAGGGGGAGGAACCCTGGTGGTACAGTGGGTTCACTACTGGGCTGCGCATCAAGAGGTTAGTGGTTCGAGCCCACCAGCCCCTCCTCCTGAGAAAGACTGTCAAGGTCGCAGCTTTGGAAATGATAGGGTCTCTGTGAATTGGAAGCAGTTCCCCATCAGTGGGTTTGGTTTGGGGAAAGAGACAGAGGATTAGTCAGTGCGGGAGAGTGGAGACCCACGGGCCAGCATCTTCATCCTACAGAGGGTCTCTACCCTGAGGTGCCCCACTCCCACACAAAGACATGGATGAATGGGGGAGGGGCAGTGGGGGCCCCAGGCAGCCTCACCGGCATAGTGACCGCTCCAGTGACAGCTCCGGGGACACTCTGGAACTCCTCAAGGTCTGTGTGCAGGGCCTCACCCCTTTGTCGAGCTTATATCCCAGGCTGTTACACATTAACTCCCCCGAGGCTGTACACGGAGACTTTGACCTGTTTTAAAACAGATACCTCACTGTCCTTCAACCACCCGCACCCTCAGCAAACAGAAGGGGACCTCGCCCAGCCCAGCCCAACCCAGCCCAGAACATCCCGAGGTCTCCCTCCCCAGGGCTGCAGGGTGCCCAGCTCTTCCCTGGCACAGCCCCGTGTGAGCCCGCCAGGCCAGGTCACCCACCTCCCTGAGACTCGCTTTACAAGAAATCCCTCCCTTTTCTTTGATGCCTCGATTCAGCTTGTCTATTTTTCCCCTGGCCCCAGTTTCCCCCTGATGATACAAACAACTAAAAAAGACATACAGGGTGGATCGGAAGGAAAGATCTCGAAAGATCTGTAGCCAACAATTGAAAGTAGATGGAGCATGTGGGGGGCGGGGGGGAGGGGCGAGGGTGGGGAGCTGCCGGAGGATGTAAACATTTGGTTCTTCGTCTTGCTTATTAACGGGCATGCCTCCTAGAGAAGACTAGAGATAAAGAACAAGCAGAAAAGCAGCCACCCATCATGACCCACCAGGAAATCTTCTAATGACTTGAGCGGCAGTTTCCCTGCCAGATGGTTGTCTACACGTTCCATATGCCGTCCACGCCTCTGCGTCCACGCGGTTTGTCCTGGGTGTGCAGTAACTGAAAGCCCATGTGGATGTGTGGGGATCTCTCTTGTGGCTCCGTGCCCTTGAGTTAGCCCCAGCACCAAGGAACCTCATTCACAAGAGAGCCAAACACTGCCCATTCCCAGGCCACCCTCACAACCACGGTTGTCTGAGCCCCTGGTCGCAGCCGCTGTGTCAATCCATCCCATCAAGGGTTCTCCTCTTATTTGGCTGACCCTCTGCTTTACCAAGGTCGCCATTATCTTCCAGGGATGGATCTCTCATGACAGCATGCCCTCGTCCGTGAGACGGAGTCTCGCCATCCCGGCTTCAAGGGAGCCTTCTGCCTATCCTTCCTCCCAGGAGGATTTGTTGGTCCTTCTGGCAATCCGTTTGTTAGTCAGTGTTTTGGGGGTTTGCCAACATCCTAATTCAAATGCAACAATTCTCCTCTGTCTTCCTCCGACCTGGCCCAGCCTCCACACGCGGGTGAGGCGATTAAAACACCATAGTGTGGGTCCGCTGCATGCACCTTGGTTCTCAGCACTGCAAAGAGGGCTTGGGCACCAGATTTGCCCAAAGCCACCTGTTGTTTGGTGTCTTGGCCGACCTTTGCTTTCTCGTGAGCTTTGGTTGTGGATCCAAGCAAAAGGAACCCCTTGATAATGTCGCCCTTTCTCTGTGTACCGTGATCCTGTCTACCGGTCCCGTTGTGAAGATTCCCCTCCCCCCTTTCTTTACATTGAGTGGTAGCCTGTAAGGAAGACTGTACTCTTCGATCTGCATCACCCAGTGCTTCAAGTGGTCTTGGCTTTCCCAAGCCAGGTCATGCCATCTGCTCATGGAGGACTGTTCACGAGCCTTCCTCCAATCCGGATGCCACGGTCTTCTTCAGCTAGACCAGCTTCTTGGATTTTTCTGCTCAGCGTACTGACTGAATATGTGTGTGCCGAAAGGCTGCCACGCTTGCACACGCCTTTCCTGATGGTCAACAAGTGTTGCCTTGTTCTAGTCACACAACTAACGGCCTCTTGACCCAGGTGCAGTTTCCATGTGAGCACAGGTGCTCTGGAATTCCCACTTTTCTCAAGGCTGTCCATAGTTTGTCACGATCCACACAGGCGAATGCCTTTGCATCGTCGCTAAAACACAAACCCCTTTCTGGTGCTCTCTCCGTTCAACCACGATCCAGCTGATGTCAGCACGGATATTCCTTATCCCACCCTCCTCTTCTGAATCTGGCTTGAGTTTCTGGCAGCTCCCAGTCAATGTGCTGCTGACACCGTTTTTAGTGATCTTCAGCAACTTGCATGTGATGTCAATGATATTGTTCAGTGATGCCCACGGTCTGCTGGGTCTCCTTTCTTGGGGGGCGGCTCACACACGGATCTGCCAGTCAGTGGAGAGCTGCCGTCTAGTGTTTGACACAGACTGGCGAGTGCTTCGGCACTGCCTCCGTTTTCTTCAGAAGCAAGTCGATCACCATGACGTTCCTTCTCAGATTCTCGTTTTTCACTCATGCCTAACGCGCTAATTCAAATGCAGTTTGGAATTCTTCTTTCAGTACCATTGGCTCTTTTTAAAAAAATCATTTTATTGGGGGCTCGTACAGTTCTTATCATAATCCATACATACATCCATTGTGTCAAGCACATTTGTACATGTATTGCCATCACCATTCTCAAAGCTTTTGCTTTCTACTTGAGCCCTTAATATAAGCTCCTCCTTTTCCCCCTTCCTCCCTACTCTCCCCTCCCTCATGAACCCTTCATAATCAGTACTATTGACTCTTGATCATAGGCAACCTCTTGAAATGGTTGGATGTCAGCCAACGTTGGCCTCATCAGTCAGTATTTTGTCCGCAGGATCCTTCAACATTGCAACTCAAGGTTTGAGGCTTGGGGGCTTTCCCCCCTTCAATTCTTTCAGCTCGAGAGATGCTGGTTGTGTTCCCCCTTTGGGCTTTCTCACTCGAGGTCTTTGCTCACTTCATTAGCCACGCTCCTGTGTCCTCTGGAGCTGCCTTTGAACTTTGCTATCCAGCGCTTTTGCTTTATGGTTTCTTCCAGGCGCCTTAGCTCCTCTGCGTTCAAGGACAAATGTCAGAGTCTCTTCTGACATAGAGTCCGGTCTTGTCTTTCTTTCCTGCCTCCCAAATGGCCTTTGTCTCTCTTCATGTAGTATGTTCTTGATGTCATCAGTGTTGTCTTGGTAGGCATATAGCTATACAAGTATATTTAAGGGGCTGTGAAATAATGTGTCCCCCTCCAAGGGCTAAGTTGATTTAGCCGGTTTCCATTTGCTGAACAGTTAAATCCTAAATTTTAAAATTAATCCTAAATATCTGCCTTTAAAAACACTGCTGTGTTCAGTCCATTTACACACCAAGTCGGCTGCATCTAGGCTGTTTAGGTCCTCTGGGTCTTGGTGCACAGCCTCTCTAGAGGGAGGGGGGAGGCCACCAAGGGCCATCATCTGTGCCTGGCACTATGTGCCCTACTGTCACTTAGGACAGAGCCTTCAGTGCATCCTGGCTTCCTCCACAAGCAAAACTCTTCTTGGTCTTTCTTCTGGGACATAAAACAATGCAAAAGCCAACTTACTGCCGTCAAGTCAATTCTGACTCATGGAGACCCTACAGGACAAAGTAGAACTAACTGCCCCCGTGAGTTCTTGAGACGGTAGCTCTTTGCAGAAGTAGAAAGTCCTCCCTCTCCCAAGGAGTGGCTGGTGGTGTCAAACTACTGACCTTGCAGTTAGCAGCCTGATGTATAACCACTACGCCACCAGGGCTCATCCTGCTGAGCTGACAGTAAAGACCATCTGGGATCAGGAGCTTAAATGTACTTTCCACCTGAGTATCCTGTTGGTAGTCACTCACTGCAGAAGCTTTGGAACGTGCACAAAACAAAACACTTAACACGTCAAGGTTTTAGAGGACGTTTTAAAGAGGACCCACACCCTTCTCTGGCGGGCGCCTGTCCATCGTCCTGGAGTCGTGTCTGGGGCCGTCTTGTACCGTTGAATCCATCCAGACCCATCTGTTTCTTCTGCTGTGCTGCTGGATGGATTTGGACTGCTGTCCTTTCCGTTTCCAGCCGAGCACCAGCCCCTTGTGCCACGGAGGGAGCCTACTGATCTCTCAGCCGTGAGCCACCGAGTTCTAAGTTGGTGTTTACCCAGTGGTTCCTCGGAAGAAAGGCCGGGCGATCCACGTCTGTAAAAGCCACCCTTTGGGAGCAATGGGAGGCACAGTCCCACTCGGGCACACAGAAGGCCACCATGAGCCGGAGTCCACGGGACAGCAAGTGGTTTCGCTGGTTGATGTGTGACAGCAAGGAGAGTCTGAAATCCAAGGAGAGCCTAAAGTGAAAAACACAGAACTTAAAGCTGTTTCAGTTAAAAAAAAGTGAGGGGGACATACACGTGGATTCAGCCCTGGGGGACCCCTCTGACCATGGACCAGGGATGTGAACAGCCTTGCTAATCACGAGGAGTGCATTGGAAAGTGGATTGTTACAGATGCAGTTAGGGTAACATTTAGCACCCCACCATTTAAGCTCCTTTCTGAGCCACTTACATGTGTTCTAGTTTTTAATATTTTCTGCTCTCTTTTCAACGGAGGTGTTTATCTGTTTTACTCTGCTACTGTTGTTAATTTTAATAAGTGAATTTATAAAATCCCAGCTAAGTCCTCGGGAGCATGACAGGGGAGGTTGGAGGGGGATGGGGCCCTCATCAGGATGAGCATGAGAAAGGAGGGAATGTTTTAAAACTGATGGGGATGGTGATTGTACAGCTCTTTGAGATGGGGTAATTGACCTGTTGGATTGTGTGATATGGGAATGATATGACAATAAAAATAGGGCAGAGGCTGTACACTGGTACATATGAGGGCTGGAGGCACAGGGAATCCAGGGTGGATGATACCTTCAGGACCAAGGGTGTGAGGGGCAATGCTGGGAGAGTGGAGGGTGAGTGGGTTGGAAAGGGGGAACTGATTACAAGGATCCACATGTGACCTCTTCCCTGGGAGAGGGACAGCAGAGAAGGGGGGGAAGGGAGACTCCGGATAGGGCAAGATATGACAAAATAACGATGTATAAATTACCAAGGGCACATGAGGGAGGGGGGAGAGGGAAGGGAGGGGAAAAAAAAAGAGGACCTGATGCAAAGGGCTTAAGTGGAGAGCAAATGCTTTGAGAATGATTGGGGCAGGGAATGTGCGGATGTGCTTTATACAATTGATGTATGTATATGTATGGATTGTGATAAGAGTTGTATTAGTCCCTAATAAAATGTAAAAAAAGAAAACAGGAGAAAAAAATGATTAGGGCAAAGACTGTACAGATGTGCTTTATACAATTGATGTATGTATATGTATGAACTGTGATAAGAGTTGTATGAGCCCCTAATAAATTGTTAAAAAGATAAAGATAAACTACTGACAAAGGGAAAAAAAAAAAGCAAGAAGAATCACCAGTACTCACACCATCTCTCCACAATGTCTCCATCCCAATCAGTATTTTACCGTTTGCAAGATAATTTCTCCACTCTCGTCTCTTTTAATCTCATGATACAATCAATCTCCACATGAGCTCTAGTCCGGTCCCGCTACAGATGGAGAACTGAGGGGCTGCACAGTGAATAAGTCACAGAGCTTGGGTTCTGTCCTGCGCCCCCGCCCCACCCCGCCCCTCAAGATACATTTGAAACCTGGTGGCCTATCCCCTAGGCCGTCCAACTCCGCATCTGTATGGAATTACGTTAGTAACAACCGCCTCGTGAAAGTGCAGATTGGAAGCCGTGGGGCTGTGATGTTCAAGGAAGGAGCCTGAGAAAGATACACACCTCAAAGCACGTCGCCGATGTGATGTCCCTGCTCTGCTCAGACATGCTACTAGGCGCACTAGCTCTACCCCAGGGCACCCCACTTTACCAGAAAGCCTGGCTCCAAAGGCGCTCAGCTCTCTAGCTCCAAGCCAGCAAACCTGGCTGGGCTCAGTGCCCCAAGGACACTTCTTTACCAGTCCAGGGACTAGAAGAGCCATCACATCCTCTCCAGGTGGCCTCCTGGCTCTACTGCATGTGTCAGGAGAGGCCAGTCCCTGGAGAAGGACGCCATGCTTGGTCAAGGAGAGGGGCAGTGGAAACGAGGAAGGCCCTTGATGAGGTGGACAGACCCAGTGGCTGCGTCCACGAACTCAGGCACAGGCACTGTGGTGAGGCTGACACAGGCCCGGGCCATGTCTCCTTCTGCAGTGCACAGGGTCGCTGTGGGTCAGAACTGATTCGATGGCCCCTAACAATAACAACAACATTCAATCACTGTGTGGAGTTAGCATGACACCACGGCCCATAAGAAGTCATTTAATGAAGCATAAAGCTGCTCGTGGATAAACTTCTGGGATTCCAAGGAGGACATGGTGAAGCTGGTCCCCCTAATAGCTGCAAAACACATATGAATGTATCCAAGAGTGTGGGATTGAGGGCCACATAGAAGCAGCAAACCCAGTCAGGTATTTTTTAAAAAATCATTTTATGGAGGGCTCTTATCACAATCCATTCATTGTTCAAGTACATTTGTACTGATGTTGCCATCATCATTTTCAAAACATTTTCTTTCTACTTGAGCCCTTGGTATCAATTCATTTTCCCCCTTCCCCCATTCTCCCTCTCTCATGAACCTTTGATAATCTATTTTTTTTCATGTCTTACACTGACTGCTATCTCCCTTCACCTACTTTTCCATTGTCTGTCCTTTTAGGAGGGCATTATATGTAGATCATTGTGATGGGTTCCCCTTTTCTCCCCCAACCTTCCCCTTCCCCTTCTGGTGTCGCCACTTTCATTATTGGGGCTGAGGGGCTTATCTGTCCTGGATTCCCTGTGTTTCTAGCTCTTATCTGTACCTGTGCACATGCCAGATTTGTAAGGTAGGATTGGGGTCATGATAGTGGGTGGGGGAAGCATTAAAGAACTAGAGGATAGTTGTATGTTTTGTCAGAGCTATATTGCACCCTGACTGGCTCGTGTCCTCCTTGTGACCCTTCTGTAAGGGGATGCCCAATTGTCTACAGATGGGATTTGGGTCTCCACTCCGCACTGCCCCTCATTCTCAATGAGATAATTTTTTTGTTCTGTGTCTTTGATGCCTGATACCTGATCCCATCGATACCTCATGATCACAGAGGCTGGTATGCTTCTTCCATGTGGACTTTGTTGCTTCTCAGCTAGATGGCCCCTTGTTTCTCTTCAAGCCTTTAAGACCCCAGATGCTGTATCTTTTGATAGCTGGGTACCATCAGTTTTCTTTACCACATTTGCTTATGCACCCATTTTGTCTTCTGCTATTGTGTCAGGAAGATGAGCATCACAGAATGCTGGATCATTAGAACAAAGTGTTCTTGTGTTGAGGGAGTACTTGAATAGAGCCCCAATGTCCATCTGCCACCTTAATACTTAACATATAAATATATGTACATAGAACCATTTCCCTGTTGTTATATATAAATATATTTACATATGTACATGCCTGTATTTCGACCACTATAAATGTCCTTTGCCTCCTAGTCCTTTCCTCTATTTCCTTTTACTTTCCTCTTGTCCCACTATCATGTTCAGCCTTCATTTTGTTTCAGTAATTCCTCTCGGTTACATTGCCCTGGATCAAGCCCCACCAGGCATCCTCCGCCCTCCTCGCCATCGATTTTAGATCCCTTGTTTTCCTGTCGGGTCTTAAGACCAAGTCTACCTGGAGAGACACGCTTGGGCACAGGAAAGAAGTAGAGGAAAATTCCTTATGGGCTCAGCCCAGTGACCTTGCCTCAGCTCTCACACAGAGTAGAGCCAGGATAGGATGTGAGTTACAGTTGATGGCTTTAGGAAGTCCCAGCCCAACGCATAACCACCACACCACCAGAGCACACAACAGGTGCTTAAAAAGCACAGCAACACCTTCCTTCTCTAGAGGAGGATTCCTGAATGAGCAGGGTTTCACCTGAGATAATCGGGCCAGGCATCCAGGAGGCCAACAAGTCTCCCTGAAAATCCAGCATCTGTTCTGCCTGGAGCCGGAGCATGAGGATGGAGAGAAAGAAGATGCTGGTGGCAGGCAACCAGATGCACTGTCTCAGGGTCGGCTGCCAAGGTGACCGGCTGTTCCTGCCAGCAAGTCAGGGATCCTGTCTCTCCCAGAGTGCCTGGGCCCATGACCTGTGTTTCCCAGTCTCCATGCAGGTTGGCAACTGTTCTGTCCTCACCATTTTCCTACAGGGGAAGGTGGCACCTTTCTATGGCTGTGCCACTTCATCTCTCTGGGCTTCCGTTTGCCTGGCTGAAAAAGGGGAGTGTAACCATCGTGCATCACAGGTAGGTATGAGCCGGTGGGGAGAAGAGCTGTGTGCAGCACTGGGTACAAGCAGACCCAGGCTTGGTGGGAAATCCCTGCTCACAGTTGCCAACACAATCTCCAGGCCCCTAGGTGCTGCCTGAGCATGTGTCCAGCCTTGTGCCGCCCTGCTCCACCTGCTCCAACCAGCTGGCAGCCTGCCTTTCAAGGGACATCCACAGAGCCCTGGCCTCCTCAGCTCCCGGAGTCTTTATGGTCTAACCTGATGGCCAGGTTCTCCCGCCTCACTCTGAAACCAGCCTCGGGCTGTACCTGCACGGGGCCCCACCCAGCTGGCCTCCCGAGGCTTGGACAGGCTCCTTGGTCAACCTCACCTTCCCTGGAATTGGAGCAGGGCCTTGAGGGAGGAAGAGAGTGAGAGAGGCAGGAGAAAAGGGGTGGGGCTTTGCAGACACCTAGCTTCTCCCCTCCTGCACTCCTGCTCCCCAAACCCCCCACCCCAGACCATGCCCTTTGGAAACGTGTATCAGCATCCCACTCTCCTGCAGGAACCCCACAGGGAGGGGCTTCTCCTTCCACTCAGAGCAAAGCCCCCAAACCTCCTCCTGGCTGACAAGATTCCCAGGACCAGATCCCTGTCCTCTCTGTAGCCTTGACCTACCCCACATACCCTGTGGCCACAGCAGTCTGGCATCCTGACCTGTGGTCCCTGTGACTTCGCCAAACCTCCTTTAGCCGCAAGACTGCACATCCTGTTCCCTCCCCTAGGAACACTCCTCCCCAGCCCCGGGCTAGACTTAGCTCCTTATCATTTATCTTTATCAACCAAACCCCATTTGGAGTGGGGGGGGCAGCTGGGCGAGTCCACTCACTGACCTAGTTCTTAGCGATCTAGCACTTTACTGCTGGGCCACCAGAGCTTCTTGGTCTTCATTCAAACCAGTGGTTCTCAACCTGTGGGTCACGACCCCTTTGGGGGATCAAGCGATCCTTTCACAGAGGTCGTCTAAGACCATCAGAAAATACCTATTTCCCACGGTCTTAAGAACCAGACACGGCTCCTCTATCCATCTCCAGGGGGGTCCGCCCACATGCAGATACATCCACCTATGAGTACCTGGTGTGAATACCATTACCCATGAGACACCATGCTTCGAAACGACATTTCATTTATTTGTCATTAGAAATAAATATTTCTCAATATAAAATGACATGTTTTTGTGATTAATCACTATGCTTTAATTACCGGTATGTTCAATTTGTAACAATGAAAATATATCCTGCATATCAGATATTTACATGACGATTCATAACAGTAACAAAATGACAGTTTTGAAGTAGCAACGAAAAGAATGTTATGGTTGGGGGTCCCCAGCACATGAGGCACTGTGTGAAAGGGTGGCAGCATGAGGAAGGGTGAGAACCACTGACTCAAAGATTACCTTTTCAGAGAAACCTCCGTGGTCTCATCAAGGAGAGGGTCCCCACCTCAGCACTGTTTGAGCTTCCCCCAGATTCAGTTTGTTTTTTTTTCCTTTTCGGATTTAGTTTCTTTATGGCATGCTCTGCACCATTGACTGATCGATGACATTATCCCCTTAAGGGTGAAAAGTAATTACTAGGCCAACAGCACCCCTCCTCCTTTCCCCCAGCACCACCTACCCCCCTGCAGGGCCACCTATCCATAACCACACAGTGCCAAACTCCAGGGAGCCCCAAGTCCCTGGACCCAGGCATATAGGGAGCTGTCTGTTTCAGAGGCCTATCTTGGGAGGGGTCAGCACCCGAGCCCCACAACACCCCTTCAGGTCACATTCACGACGACCTCAGAGACCCATCAGTCAGAGCACTGGTAGACCTCCCCCCACTCCCAAGATCCTGCAACTCCCAGAGGTCCCGGGAGCCCAAGGCTGCTAAGGAAGAGAACTCTGGGGCCGGGGTGTCAGCAGAATGGCACCAGCTCAGGTCCCAACTAGAGCTCTTCCTGGCTGTGTGACTCAAGTTCTTTACCTGGAAGGTGAGCTGGAAGATGAGTGCTTCACAGGATTGGCCTAGGGGTGCAGGAGAGGATGTGTGCCCTCAGTGTGGCCCCCAGAAGCTGCCCTATAGTAGCTAGGTTATGAGGTGCTGTTCACCTCCCAGGGACCGTCTGTACAACACAAGACAAACACCGCCCAGCCCTGGGACCTCCCCACAATGATGAGGCCTGAGGCCCTTGTGGCCGCCACGGGGCCAGCCCATCACCTAGATGGCTGTCCCCTTTGTCACTCACCATCTACTTTGCAAGCAGGATGTCCTTCTTCAGGAACAGGTCCGTCCTGGTAACAGGTCCAATGTACATGAGCCGGGTACTTGTCATACTGGATTCTAAGGAGCATTCTGGCTGCGCTTCTCCTGGTACCGGTGTGTCCATTCTTCTGGTAGACCACGGTGTGTTCGGTCCATTCTTGCCAGTCCATTCATCCAAATGCACCATTCTTCTCTGGTCTTCCTGATTGGTTGCCCACCTTTCACGCACAGCTGAGGGACGAGAAATGCCGTGGCCTGGGTAAGGCATGTCTTAGATCTCAATGGACATCCTCAACACTTGAAAGCATGTTTTCTGTAGCAGCTTTGCCTGGTGCAATCCATCGTTTGGTGGCTTGACTGCTGCTTCCAGGAGGGTTGAGGGTGGAGCCAAGTAAAATAGGATCCTCGAGAACTTCTGTCTTTTCCCCTGTTTATCACAGTCCTGTCGACTGGAGGAGTTGGTTGTGAGGATTTGTGCATTTCCTTTACAGTGAGAAGTAAATCGATCTGGAAGGTTTTTCTTCTTCGTGATTCATCAGAAAGAGGGGGAGAATGGGGAGAGGAAATAGAGAGTCCTCCCTTTCAGGCCAAGCCTGTCGTGGTGGCCTGGGTCGGGAGGGACCGGCCCCGCCCCATCACCAGGTGTGGGTGGGTCTATGGGGAAAATATCAAAGAATGCAAGATGCATCCAAAGAAGGCGGAAGGAAGGAATGCGTAGAGTCATTACACCAAGGAGAACTAGATCATGTTCAAGCATTTCATAGGATCAAGAATCCATGCTATGGAAGGAAGACGTTCAAGCCGTCCTGAAGGCATGGCGCAGAGCAAAGCACCAGGTGCTGAAACCTCTCCTCACTGATGCATGGCGGGAAGCCCTCCCTGGTCTCTGCCACGGCATTTGGACAGGAGCCTGACCAACGGATTAGCATCCATGAGATGGCACTTCCAAAGAAAGTTGATCCAACAGCTTGCAGCAATTATTGAACAAGATCATGAAGATCGCATGTAAGTGAACTGTTGTTGAAGATCATTTAAAAACAGTTGCAGCAGTACATTGACAGGCAGCTGCCAGAAATTCAAGCCAGGCTCAGAAGAGGTCGTGGAATGAGTTGCTGATCTCAGATGGACCTTGGCTGACAGCGGAGGATACTAGAAAGTTGCTTACTTGTGTTTTGTTGAGCAGCTAAAGACATTCGACTATGCAGATCATAACAAACTATGGATAACAATGGGGAGAATGGAAACATTTAACTATGTCCCTAGACAATCTGTAGATAGATCAAGAGGCAATCATTCAAACAGACCAATGGATACTGCATGGTTTTAAATGAAGGTATGCATCAAGGCTGTCTCCTGTCCCCATTACTTATTCCCTCTGCATCCTGAGCAACCCACCAGAGAAGCTGGCCTATATGTGTGGGAAACAGAAAGATTTCTCCCAAGTCGTTTCCCCCAAATATATGTTAGACTTAGGACACTGCTTGCAGCTAATGGTAAATGATCATCAACTGTCTGGGCCCACCACAGGTAGGGCCCTCTCCCTGCTGTTAAGGACAATGAGCTACTTCTCCCTAAAGGCTTGTGACCATTAGTCTGGTCCCTGTAGGGGGGTTTACACCCTACTGATAATGGTTTCTACGGAGATCCAGAGAACAGGTCAAACCTGCTCAGTGACATCCAAAGTTAGGCTGTCATCCTGAATCTAGGATCAGCCCATCTTGTCACATGTGTGCCCCTAATTCCTCCCCCTCCTATTGCTTGTATATCCCTAGATTGCCACCCTCTCACTGATGAATAATTAGGGGGCTTGCACATTCCCAGAGAATACAAAAGCCTTGGTTAGCAATAAATCTCTCTCTCTTCTCTCTCTTCTCTCTCTCTCTCTCTCTCTCTCTCTCTCTCTCTCTCTCTCTCTCTCTCTCTCTCTCTCTCTCTCTCTCTGTCTCTCTCTCTCTCTCTCCCCACGTGAACCAGCAAGTGAGGCTGAGGTGAGCATGCTACTATGAAATGTGTCTGACTCCATTATTTCAGTCTATCTTCTATCTCTTATATTCTCTATGACTTTACTATAATCTTTACATATTGTCACTGTACAGTTGCATCTACAGGACCTGTGCTGATGTTCTGACATCCATGAAGCAGGATGTGGCATCAGAATTGGAGGACGGCTCACGAACGTTTTTTCCTGTGCAGATGACACATCCTTGTTTGCTGAAAGCCAAGAGCTCTCGAAGCATTTCCTGATGAGTATCAAAGAAAGCAGCCTTGTTACAGATTACAGTGCCGTGTAAAGAAAGAAAGCAAAATTCCTCACGGCGAGATCAGAAGACAAAACCAGGATGCACAGAGGAGAGGCGGGTGGACTCCAGGGTTCCGTTTTACTTGGACCCACAGTCCTCGGCTGCTTATGGAAGCAGTGGTCCAGCCATCAAATGACACCCAGCCCTGGACAAGGCAGCCTTAAAGCGGTACAGAACAAAGATGTCCCACTGAGGTCAAGCCACGATATTTTCTCTTTTGGGGGTAACTTGTATTTTATTGTTTGTTTTCAGGATCCGTACAGAGAAATTATAAACAACTTGTACATAATTCTTTTGGGGGGGGTGTTTGGGGCTCCCACTGGCTGTAGTTCTGCTGTTAGGGGTTGGAAGGGGATGCGAGGGCGGGCAGTTTGACCACTGTGCTGCCACCAGCTGAGGAGGTTCTCAGAAACAGAAACTGAGTTAGCTCGGTATCCACAGCCACAGGAAGACAAGAGCCCCGCTCTTGGTCTTCAGCTAGCAGCCACATTCTCTTGGTTTTCTGATTTCCAAGACAGGCTATTTTCCATCGCCTCAGACGCATGGGAATGCCGGGCACGAACAAGGAAGACCGGGGCATTTGAATTCTGGTGTTGGCAAAGGGTATCAAATAGGACATGGATTGCCGGAAAAACAAACAGATCTATCTTGGAGGAAGTAGAGCGAGGACGCTCTTTACAAGGGAGGATGGTGCGATACTTTGGCTCCTGTACTTTGGACACGTTATCTGGAGTTAGCCGTGCCCGAAAGAAGCCGCTCTTGGGGAAGTGGACAACCGGTGGAAACGAGGAAGGCGCTCAATGAGCTGGACTGACACGGTGGATGCCCCATGGGGCTCAGGCATGACCATTACGAAGAGGCAGAAGGACTGTGTTTCCTTCTGTCGCGCACATGATCGCTGTGAGCTGGAACCAACCGGACAGCACCTAACAGCAAGAAGAATATACTCAAGGCTGTATTTTGGTCCCTGTGGACTTGTAATGTTCTCCAGCTTCCACGTGAACTTGCACATGAGCAATTAGTGGTCTGTACACTGCCAGCCCCTGGCCTTGTTTTGGCAAATAATGTTGGGCTTCTGCATCGTCTCTTCCCACAGACACGGTCGATTTGTTTCTTGTGTATTCCATCTGGTGAGGTCCATGTGTACAGTCACAGTTGATGCAAAGAATAAGTCTTTGGCCTCACAAAATCTGTCATTCTATCTCCAGGTTGGTTTCTATCACGAAGGCCATCTTTTTTAGCTACTGATCCTATCTTTGCATTTCAACGTTCGCATTCCAATCACTCATAATTACCCATGTATCTTGATAGCATGGTTGATCAATTTCATACGGAAGAAGATGGCGGAATTCTTGGATTTCTTTAGTGGTTGATGTGTGAATTTAAGTAATGGCTGTATTAAATGGCCTGCTTGGTGGGCCTATAGCCATTATCCCATCAGAGACAGTGTCCCACTTCAACAAGGATCTTGTAATGTTCTTTTTGACATGAACGTGACACCCTTTCTCTTGATTTGTCCTTCTGGCAGAGCAGACTGTATCATTGTCTGATTTAATCAAAGGATCAATAATGAGCCATCTTTATTGTGGTATTTATCATATGTATTTTATTATTGCATTATGTGTTATATAAATTTAATCATTTTATTGGTGGCTCTTACAGCTTTTATAACATTCCATACATCAATTGTATCAAGTGTGTTTGTACATATGTTGCCATCATCACTTTTTAAACATTTGCTTTCTATTTGAGCCCTTGGTATCAGCTCCTCTTTTTTCCCTCCCCCTCCCCCTACCCCACAACCCCTTGAAAAATTATAAATTATTATTGTTTTCATATCTTATACTGACCACTGTCTCCCTTCCCCAGAGTTTCTGTTGTTCATCCCCTGGCAGTGGGCGGGGGGGGGGGGGGGAAGGGGAATGCATGGATTATGCGTCGATCACTGAGATCGGTTCCCCATTATTTATTTTCTATTTCATTATTTATCATTTAATTTTTGACCACTCCCGAGTTTTCTAGGTTCATACATTCCATGTTTAGATCATGAATGCATGTTTGCCGCCATATCTTCTCCTTGGGAGTTGTGCCCATTAGCAAAATGAAGATTCCGAATGTTTTGATCTATCTATGTCTTTAAGATCAACAACCCTTTGAGGAAGGAGCCCCATGGGGCAGTGCGTTCAAACCCACCAGCCGCTCCTTTGGGAGAAAGATGAGGCTCCCGGTTCCTGTGAACTTCACAGTGTCAGCAGCCCAAGGGCCAGTTATATGTTGACCTACGAGGCAACAACAGTGAAGGATATTTCCCCTTCCTTTTGGGAGATATCGCTTTCTGGGGTATCTCATTCCACCTTCTATTATGAGTGAATTCCAGCCTGAAGGCCTCGTCTTCCACCACTGCTATTCATACAGTGCCCCTGTGATCCACTGCTATTCATAGAGTGCCCCTGTGATCCACTGCTATTCATACAGTGCCCCTGTGGTCCAGGGCTATTCATACAGTGCCCCTGCTGCCCCACTGCTATTCATACAGTGCCCCTGCTGCCCCACTGCTATTCACACACTGCCCCTGTGGTCCAGGGCTATTCATACAGTGCCCCTGTGGTCCAGGACTATTCATACAGTGCCCCTGCTGCCCCACTGCTATTGACACAGTGCCCCTGTGATCCACTGCTATTCATACAGTGCCCCTGTGATCCACTGCTATTCATACAGTGTCCCCTGTGATCCACTGCTATTCATACAGTGCCCCTGTGATCCACTGCTATTCATACAGTGCCCCTGCTGCCCCACTGCTATTCATACAGTGCCCCTGTGATCCACTGCTATTCATACAGTGCCCCTGTGATCCACTGCTATTCATACAGTGCCCCTGCTGCCCCACTGCTATTCATACAGTGCCCCTGTGATCCACTGCTATTCATACAGTGCCCTTGTGATCCACTGCTATTCATACAGTGCCCCTGCTGCCCCACTGCTATTCATACAGTGCCCCTGTGATCCACTGCTATTCATACAGTGCCCCTGCTGCCCCACTGCTATTCATACAGTGCCCCTGCTGCCCCACTGCTATTCATACAGTGCCCCTGTGATCCACTGCTATTCATACAGTGCCCCTGTGATCCAGTGCTATTCATACAGTGCCCCTGCTGCCCCACTGCTATTCATACAGTGCCCCTGTGATCCACTGCTATTCATACAGTGCCCCTGTGATCCACTGCTATTCATACAGTGCCCCTGTGATCCACTGCTATTCATACAGTGCCCCTGTGATCCACTGCTATTCATACAGTGCCCCTGCTGTCCACTGCTATTCATACAGTGCCCCTGTGATCCACTGCTATTCATACAGTGCCCCTGTGGTCCACTGCTATTCATACAGTGCCCCTGTGATCCACTGCTATTCATACAGTGCCCCTGTGATCCACTGCTATTCATACAGTGCCCCTGTGATCCAGGGCTATTCATACAGTGCCCCTGTGGTCCAGGGCTATTCATACAGTGCCCCTGTGGTCCAGGGATATTCATAAAGAAGTCCTTAGTGGTTAGAAGTCCTGGTGTGGTGGTGAGTATTCACTGGGCTGCCGACAGCATGGTTTGAAACCCATCTGTAGGAAGACAGGGTTTTCTCCTCCCAGGAATGATTCCCGTTTCAGAAACCCATAGGGGTGGTTCCACTTTGTTCTCTAGGGTCCCTTGGAGTCCGTTTGACTCTTTGGCAATGAGTGTGGTTTGGGTTTGGGGGGAATCCCTCAGAAGTGAACTCCTCTTCCTTCCTCCTAGTCTGTCTTAGTTGGGAATCTCAGCTTCAACCCTTCCACCATGGTGACCCTGCTGGTATTTGGAATGCCAGTGACAAAGCTTCCAGCCTCACAGCCACATGCAAGCTCCCATGGCATGACAAATTGACAGATAAGTAGAGGCCGTGGTAGGTGCTCAACCAGTACCATTCTGTAGAATTAGCTCCTTGTAGGAACCCTGGTGACACAGTGGTTAAGCAGTCAACGGCGAACCAAAATGATGGTGATCTTATCTGTTAGCTTCTTAGGAAGGGGGAGGTGTTAGCTTTCTCGAATCCCTGGCCCTACCCTGCTATCCTTCACACTTCTTCTTCCCAGCACCCATCCTCCCATCACACCCTCAGAAGGTCAGCGGTTCAAACCCAGCACAGGAGAAAGATACAGCAGTCTGCTTCTATAAAGATTGCAGCCTTGAGAGGTAGTTTAAAATGTAATATCTTATTTGATCTCCCTTTTGACCCAGTTTTAAGTTGTTTTAGTTGGGGTGGGGCTGGGGAAGAATGAAGGGGAAACACGTGGATTATGCCTCTGGTGAATCCCCTCTCATGGGCCAAGCATGTGAAAACCCTTGTTATTTAAGGGATAGAGCCTTTCCCATGTACTGGGCCCCCGCAGGTCCCTCACCTAACTTCATTGGATTGCCTACAAAGTTCTCAGTCAAGGTCGGCACAGAGCTGGTCCTCAGGCGATAGCCAGTCTCTTCTCAGGAGTTGCTTTTACAATGAGAGCAAGACTTACCTGACCGCCATTTCCAGAGTCCATCCGATTCCTCACAAGTAGTTGACTCTTGTTTGGTTCTAAAAGTCATGATTTCCCATATATTTACTTTGTTGGTGTTGAGAATCTACACAGCCAAATGTACAGTTTCCACCCTTCTAGTCCCATGACCTTGATGACATCCTTTGACTTGCGCCACCAATGCACCCTCTTCTTCTGAGTTGCTCCTCCTCCAGGAACAGAACCTTGTGGCTCCCCAAGGTTCCCAGTGAATCTATCCAGTTCCCCTTGTCGGTCTGTGCCCATACAGCTCTTAAAACAGCATCATGCCCAAGTCTTCTTTTCCTAAATAACGTAAACTAGTATTTGATTTTAAGAAGCCATCAGGGCATAGTTTGGGTTTAAAGCTTAAAGTTATCTCAGGGAAATCCTTTTGAGGGTTCATCCAGCTCCGATGACTTCAGAAAAGCCTGGAGCCCATGAGAATTTGAAATTCTGTCCTGTGCGTTCCCTCTTTGGGATCAGGATTCTACTGTGGACTCTGATCAAAAGGTTCAATCGTGGTAGATGGGCAGCTTCCAGTTCCTGGATGCTCTGAATGGCAATGACTTCCATTGCTTGTCTTGGAGGGTCTGCGTCCAGACTCAGGCTCCCCATTCTAGTCAAGCACAGAGCAGGCATGGACTGCTAACTGAGAGGTCGGAGGTTCAAGCCTACTAGTCACAGTCATCGGGAGAAAAAATCAGCAGTCAGAAATTGCAGCTGTGTGAGTCCTAGAAACAAGGCTCCTTTGTTTTTTTCTTTGTAAATGAAAAGATCGTTTTATTGGGGGCTCTCACAACTCTTACACCAATCCATACATCACTTGTATCGAGCACGTTTGCACCTACACTCTCATCAGTCTTTTCTAGACATTTACTTTCTATTGAGCTCTTGGTATCAGCATCTCTTTCCCTACCTCCCTTGCCCGCACCCTCATGACCTCTTGATAAATTATTGTTATTTTCATATGTCACACCGACTGCTGTCTCCCCTGGTTTCTGTTGTTCGACCCCCTGGAAGGGGTGTGTGTGTGTGTGGTTATGTGTCGTTCATTGTGCTCGGTTCCCCTTTCCTCCCCTCCTCTCCCTACCTTCCCCCTACGCTTCTGATATCACTATTCCCATTCCTGTTCCTGGATTCCATGTGTCATGAGCTCTTATCTCTTATCGGTACCTGTGCACCTGCTCCGGTCTAGCCCGCAGTGAGAGGCAGGACTGGGGTCATGACAGTGAGGCAGTCTCAAGGAATCAGAGGAACATTGTGTGTTTCATCAGTGCTTTACTGCACCCTGGTTGACTCATCCTTTCCCTGTGACCCCCCCCCCCCGTAGGGGGGTGTCCCATCATCTACAGATGGGCTTTGGCTCTCTGCTCCAACCCCCTCAACAGCATGTTTTCTCTCTATGGGTAGAGGAGTCTCCTTGGGTTGGCATCCATCTGAAGGCAGTGGGTGTTGGCCAGTGGAGCGGTTCAAACTTTGAGAGAAAGCGTTTGCTTCCCCCTACTGGCCGCTCACAAAACCATCCAAATGAGAAAGAAAAACATCTCCCTCAAATGAATCTGAAAAAAAGAAAAAGAACACAGCCTTCAACCCTGTGAGGAGAGCACAGGACAGGGCAGCATTTTGTCTCGTTTGCGTACAGTGCCTATGGATTGGGGACCAACCCGACAAGGGCTAGCAGCAGCCGCAGGCGACGGAAGTACACTTCACCCAGCTCCGTGGAGTCTCCCAGGCCAGGACCCCAATCCTCAAAGCCACTCACTAGCATTTCGCGTGACACACCGGTGAGAGCAGGCTGCGCTGGCGGCCCAGCCTTGCAGGGCTGTGAGTCACTGGACGCAGTTCTTGTAGCCATAGTCATTGGGACTCCCATTAAAGGAAAAGGTAGAATGATGCAAGCGTGACGTGTTTGTGACCTGCCCAGGGGACTGGATAGCTGGTTAATAATGCAAATAGTGTACATGCACTCTTGTGGGGATAAGAGCTAAGACTGCATAGATACTATATATGGAACCCTAAAATGGGGATTGGTCCATTTGGCCATCTTGCTTGGCTTACATGATCCATCTCAAAGGAGAGAGGGAGATCTTACTGCCACATATATGTATATATGTGTGTGTATTTGGTTATAAATGCATATATATGCAAATGCAACAAGGAAGTCGATGGACTTTGGGCTCTACTTAAATCCTACTTAAGTACAAGAATGGTTTATTCCAATAATATGGCATTGTCTGATACTCACCTTCCCGACATGATCGCTGAAGACAAAATGGGCGTATAAGCAAATGTGGTGAAGAAAGCTGATGGCGCCTGGCTATCAAAAGATATAGAGTCTGGGGTCTTAAAGGCTTGAAGGTAAACAAGCAGCCATCTAGCAGGGAAACCACAAAACCCACATGGAAGAAGCACACCAGCCTGTGTGATCATGAGGCATCAATGGGGAGAGGTATTAGAAGTTCAAAAACAAGCAACCAAGTTGGTATGAAGGGGCGTGGATGTAGTGGAGACCCAACCCCACCCTCGTAAGATAATTGGACAGTCCCTCACAGAAAGGCCACATGGAAGGGGTGATAAATTTAAGGTACAGTCCACTGAAGACAAACGTGTGCATAAGCAAATGTGGTGAAGAAAGCAGATGGTGCCCAGCTATCAAAAGATATAGCATCTGGGGTCTTAAAGGCTCGAAGATAAACAAGTGGCCATTTAGCTCAGAAGCAACAAAGCCCACATGGAAGAAACACACCAGCCTGTGTGACCACGAGCTGTCAAAGGGATCAGGTATTAAGCATCAAGGAACATAAAATCATATAATTGAAAAGGTTGGTGAGTGCAGAGTGGAGACTCAAAGCTCAATGGTAGCCAACTGGACACCCATTGCTTAGGGGCTGTGGGGAGGAGATGAACCAGGCAGGGTGCAGGGTAGCAACAATGAAACATATAACTTTCCTCTAGTTCTTAAATACTTCCTTCTCCCCACTATCATGATCCCAATACTACCTTGCAAATCTGGCTAGACCAGAGGATGTACATTGGTACAGATAGCAACTGAAAACCCAGGGGATCCAGGACAGACGACTCCTCCAGAACCAGTCATGAATGGTGGGAGGGACAGCATAGAAGAGGGCAGGGGGAGATGTCAGACAGTGTAATATATGACAAAATAATAATAATATATGAGTGATGAAGGGTTCACGAGGTAGGGGGGAGTGGGGAGGGAGGGGGGAAATGAGCAGCAGATATTAAGGGCTCAAATAGAAGGCAAATGTTTTGAGAATTATGATGGCAACAAATGTACATATGTTTTTGACACAATGGATGGATGTATGGATTGTGATAAGAATTGCACAAGCCCCCAATAAAATGATTTTTTAAAATTAGGGTACAGTACAGCACTGATGAACCACATAACTATCCTCTAGGTCTTTCCTCCCCTTCCTATTATGGTTTTATTTTATCTCATTAATCATGTCAGATTTGTGTAGGTTCATCTGTACATTTAAGATCATTTGATGCATGAAAGCCAAGACAGATAACCCTTCAGAAACAGTAACAGGACTAATGGTTCCCTGAGGGTAGGGGAAGAGAAGCTGTGGGTGGGGGGAGAACAGGAAGCTGATAGTACTGATGACTGTACAACCCCACTCAATGGAATCGAACACCAGTATTGTATTAATGGATCTATTGGATGTGTAAAATATGGCAAAAAATAATATTCGGGGTTCCTGGGGGGTGGATAGTGGGAGAGGAGATAGAAAGGAATTCAAGAAAAAAGAAAATGTTTTGAAACTGATTGTGGTAGCAATTGTACAATACTGTGTTTGATGTGATTGAACTATGGAATGGTAGGACATCTGTAAGAGCGCCCAATAAAATGATTTTTTTTCAAGAAGAAAGAAAGGAATGTGACCCCAGAGATAGTGAAAGACGTCTAGAAGCACAGCAGAAAAATGGCAGCAACAGAGGCTGTGGAACCAAGCGTGCAGGATGGCGTGGGGGACTTCCCAGGCCACAGAGCTAGCAATCTGAGAGCCTGGGGTAGGAGGGGTGCTAGTGTGCCAGGTGACCTTGGGACATTTAATCAGGGAGAAGCTAGGTTTGGGGACTCACGGGCTGTGAGCTGAATGCCTTCCGGCCGAGCCTCTTGGATCGAGCAGAGTGCCTGTGCGCACAGAATCAGTAGAACCACACGGGCTTTATAACACTTGCAGTGCAGAGGCCGGGTCAAGGGACCAAAGGGCTGAGGGGTTGAGAGTGAAAAAGAGCTTTTATTATTATTATTAATCATTTTATTGGGGGCTCATACAGCTCTTATCACAATCCACACATGCATCCATTGTGTCAAGCACATTTGGACATTTGTTGCCATCATCGTTCTCAAAACATTTTCTTTCTATTTGAGCCCTTAATATCAGCTCCTTATTTTTTCCCCTTCCCTCACCCACCTTCCCTCCCTGACTCATGAACCCTTGATAATGTATAAATTATTATCTTTTTCTCATGTCTTACATTGTCTGATGTTTGCCTTCACCCACTTTGCTGTTGTCTGTCCCCCTGGGAGGGGGTTATATGCAGATCATTGTGATTGGTTCCCCCTTTCTCCTCCCCCCTCCCCCTCCCCCTCCTGGTATCACTACTCTCATTATTGGTCCTGAGGGGTTTATCTGTCCTGGATTCCCTGTGTTTCCAGCTCTTATCTGTACCAGTGTTCATGCTCTGTCTAGCCGGATTTGTAAGGTAAAATTGGGGTCATGATAGTGGGGGTGAGGTGTGGAGGAAGCATTAAAGAACTAGAGGAAAGTTGTATGTTTCATCGCTGCCTACAGAAGGGCTTTGCGTCTCCACTCTGCTCTCCCGCTCATTCACATTGGGATGATTTTTTTGTTCTGGGTGAAAAATTGCTTTCTGTCACCTGCATGAGCTGGGTCCAGACTGAAAAAGACTGAGGTGCTGGGTGAACTTGTAGAGAGTGATGAAAAGAGGTCAGCATTGCTGATCCTGAAGTGTAATCGGTTACTTTGCTGTCATGAACTCCTCCCTGTGAGAATGGTCTGTGTGGGCATGGCAACGAACGGTCAAACCTGGGAGAGAGTTAGAGAGTGCGGAGGACCATGGCTGATGCCAGCGGTCCTCAAACTTTTTAAATAGGGGGTTAGTTCACTGTCCCTCAGACCCATTGGAGAGCCGGTCTACAGTTAAAAAAAATCTGTGAACAAATTCCTGTGCACACTGCACATATCTTATTTTGAAGAAAAAAATACAAACGGGGAAAAAACACCTGGCAGGCTGGACAAATGTCCTCGGCGGGCCGCATGCAGCCCGCGGGCTGTAGTTTGAGGACCCCTGTAGACAGTTTGGAGGGGAGAGGCTTGTTGGACCCCCACCTCACAGGAATCAAGCTTGGGTTGCTGCTGCTGCAGGTGATCCTCCCGCTTCCCTCTTTGTGCTATTAGAGGAGACCAGATGCCACCCCCACAAGGTTCTTTGTTGGTCTTTGTTTGGAAAATACCTTGCTGCTGTTGCTTTTCTCTCTTCCCAAGGTCTCTTGGAGATTGTTCAATATAAGTCAATCGTACACACTTTCCTCTTTCTGCAGGCTGGGTTGCAGTCTATTGACTGCTGCTTTCAACCACCTCCCTCCCGGTGGACCTTCAGGATGCATCTACTCTTTATCTCTTACAAGCAAAGCTGCCCTCTTACCCTTGAATATGGTTCTCTGCCAGATGATCGGGGGACAAGTCAGCCCTGACAACTTACTCACAAGCCTGGTTTACGACACACAACAACGTGTAAAGCAGGTATTACTTCCCCATCTCACAGCAAACAAAGCCTCAGAGAGGGTTCTGTAACTCACTCCAGGATACCCAGGAAGCAGGGGCCCATGCCTGCTGGAGCGGGGCTGGCAGCCCATACCACAACTTGGTATGAATTGAGAGAGAACACAACCTTAGCCCAGGGTGAAGGGTTTGGCAGATGGAAGCAGGCTGGATTTCAGGGGCTGCTTGAACTCTTGGCCAGGGAATCCTATGCAGCCCCCAACTTGGCCCCTCCTCTTCATTGGTCCTGTGGGGTTCTTGGGTTGTCACCTGGAGATTAATCGTGAGGGTACGGGACCTGGTCCAGAGAACCAGGAGAAAATGAGGGCTGTGAACTAGATCAGGACCAGATGTTTGCCTTTAATCATTCCTTCCATTCCATCATCTCCCATTGAGCCTGTACTACAGGCCCAGGGATCCCTTGGGAAGCAAGTAGACCTGACTCCTGCCCTCAACCACCTTCCATCCCAGCAGGAAAGGAGACCTGTAGCAAAGGGAAAAGCTGTTTCATGGGGAAGCAGAGGAATGACTCACAGGCTGAGAAAGAGATATGGTTCAGGAGGTAGAGGGTGGGGGTGGTGTGCTCTGATTGTGTGACATGGCTCCACTCGGGGTCAGTAAACTTGAACCAGTAACTTTAAGTTTCAGCCTGTCAATAAAGGAGACTATATATGAGAATGAGGACATAGATCTATGTGCATATATATATAGGTTTAGTATTAAGGTAGCAGATGGACATTGGGCCTCCACTCAAGTACTCCCTCAATGCAAGAATACTTTGTTCTATTAAATTAGCATTCTATGATGTTCACCTTCCTGACACAATCGCTGAAGGCAAAGTGGGTGCATAAGCAAATGTGGTGAAGAAAGCTGATGGTGCCCGGCTATCAAAAGATATAGTGTCTGGGGTCTTAAAGGCTTGAAGGTAAACAAGTGGCCATCTAGCTCAGAAGCAACAAAGCCCACATGGAAGAAGCACACCAGCCTGTGTGATCACGAGGTGTCGAAGGGATCAGGTATCGGGCATCATCCGAACAAAAAATCATATCATTGTGAATGAGGGGGTGAATGTGGAGTGGAGACCCAAAGCCCATTTGTAGGCCACTGGACATCTCCTTACAGAAGGGTCTTGGGGAGGAGACGAGCCAGTCAGGGTGAGATGTAGCAACGATGAAAAATACAACTTTCCTCTAGTTCCTAAATGCTTTTCCCCCCAAATCCACACTATAATGATTCAAATTCTACCTTACAAATATGGCTGGACCAGAGGATGTACACGGTACAGATAGGAACTGGAAACACAGGGAATCCAGGGTGGATGATCCCTTCAGGACCGTTGGTGAGAGTGGTGATACCAGGAGGGTGGAGGGAGGGTGGGTTGGAGAGGGGGAACTGATTACAAGGATCTACATGTGATCTCCTCCCTGGGGGACAGACAACAGGAAAGTGGGTGAAAGGAGACATCGGACAGGGAAAGATATGACAAAATAATAATTTATAAATGATCAAGGGTTTATGAGGGAGGGGAGAGTGGATAGGGAGGGGAAAAACGAGGAGCTGATGCCAGGGGCTTCAGTGGAGAGCAAATGTTTTGATAATGATGAGGGCAATGAATGTACAGATGTGCTTTCCACAATGCAGGTACGTATGGATTGTGATAAGAGTTGTATGAGTCCCTAATGAAATGATTTTAAAATAATAGCAAATAAAGGAGAATACAGAGAATGCCCACGTGTGTGTATGTGGCCACGGTAAGTACTGTCATCCAAGAATTGATTTCTGCTTCTCGACACATGCAGACAATATGCGTTCCCATCAGAGATGGGCCTGCATGAAGGGAGGGAAGCTGAAGCTCCAGGGGTCGCCCCTGGCTTTGGGAAGACTGGAGGCATGTTTTGAGATGGTCAGATGTGACCCAATTCACAAACAAACGTAAGAGACTTACATCCAACCTTTAGGGCAGCTGACTCATTCCAGGGCCTTGTTTTCTGTCACCCTTCCCCTTAAGGAGAAGGGTGGTGTGAGAGGGATCACAAGCATTTGTGGGATCCAACTAATGGGAAGTTAGGTTGAACAGACCCTTGGTTTAACATTAATGGGTTACAGGTCTACTCAGGCCACTGCTCTGGATAGTGACTTGATCCCTGGCCACCCTGGGGCAGGAATGTGGGCACATGGTGTGGGGGCCACATCAGAGCCTCCCCTGACACCAGGAGGATCCCACTTCCCACCTCCCCAAGGAGGATGCCTTTGGGGCAGAGTTCAGACAGGCGTCCACCCTGCAAGCTTCTTTGCCTTATTCAGACACCAACCATCCTTCTCCCTGCGTTCCCCTCCTCTGCTGCTTCAATAAGCCCTTGTGGTAGCCACACAAAAATCACGGAAAATTCTCACATCTATGGAGTTTCTTACGCAACAGGGACAGTTCTGCCCTCTCCTACAGGATCACTAGGAATCAGAATGGAGCCATGGTGTGAGAGAGGGCCCGTTACAACATATGGCAGGGGTGCATTTCTTTTGTCCAGTGTCCCTTCTCATGCATGCTGGTAGACACGTCTCTCCCTGGTCCAAGGCCTCTCGGCCATGGGGACCCCGGACTCCAGCCCTGCTCAGGCAAGTGTTACAAAGCTCCTCTGGGGCTGATATATGCCTACAGAGAAGCCTCTCTGCAACCCAGGTTCCTGCCCGGAGACACTCAGTGCTACTTGTTCAGTGGGTCAGCTTGAGCCCTTGGTATCAGCTCCTCCCAACCTCCCCACTTCCCCCTCCCTCATGAACCCTTGATAATTTATAGATTATTATTTTGTCATATCTTACACTGTCCGACATCTCCCTTCACCCACTTTTCACTTGTCCATCCCCCAGGGAGGAGGTTATATGTAGATCCTTGCAATTGGTTCCCTCTTTCCACCCCACCCTCCCAGTAAAGCCACTCTCAGCACTGGTCCTGTAGGAATCATCTGTCCTGGATTCCCTGTGTTTCCAGTTCCTATCTGTACCAGTGTACATCCTCTGGTCTAGCCAGATTTGTAAGGTAGGATTGAGATAATGATAGTGGGGGGAGAGGAAGCATTTAGGAACTAGAGGAAAGTTGTATGTTTCATTGTTGCTACACTACACCCTGACTGGCTTGTCTCCTCCCTGAGACCCTTCTGTAAGGGGATGTCCAGTTGCCCACAGATGGGTCTTGGGTCCCAATTTCCACTTCCCCTCATTCACAATGATTTCAATGTTTGTTCTTTGATGCCAGATACCTTATCCCTTCAACACCTCTTAATCACACAGGCTGATGTGCTTCTTCCATGTGGGCTTTGTTGTTTTTCATGTAGATGGCCATTTGTTTACCTTCAAGCCTTTAAGTCCCCAGACACTATATCTTTTAATAGCCAGCTACAATCAGCTTTCTTTACCACTTTTGCTTATGCACCCATTTGTCTTCAGCGATCATATCAGGAAGGTGAGCACACACGATATGATTTTTTTTTCTTGATTCCTAGTAAGTGATACCTTCTGCACCTCGTGATCACTCAGGCTGGTGTACTTCTTCAATGTGGGCTTTGTTGCTAGATGGCCGCTTGTTTGTCTTCAATCCGTTAAGACCCTAGATGCTGTATCTTTTGATGGCCAGGCTCCATCAGCTTTCTTCACCACACTTTCTTATGCACCCACTTTGTCTTCAGTGATCATGGAATGCCAATTTAATAGAACAAAGTATTCTTGCATTGAGGGAGTACTTGAGTGGAGGCCCAATGTCCATCTGCTACCTTAATACTAAACCTATAAATATATGCACATAGATCTATTTCCCCATCCTCTATAAATATATTTACATATACACATGCCTTTATTTAGATATCTATAAATGCCTATTTGTCTCCTAGCTCTTTTTAAAATTTCCTTTTACTTTCCTCTTGTCCCACTATCATGCTCAGCCTTCATTTGGGCTTCAGTAATTCCTCTTGGTTATATTACCCTTGATCACACCCAACCAGACCTCCTACACCCTCCTCACCACCAATTTGGATCACTTGTTGTTCCCTTGTCCCTGGATTTGTTAACACCACTTCCTTTCCCCCCACTTCCCCCTCTCCCATGCCCCCCCAGAACTGTTGGTCTTGTTGTTTTCTCTTCCAGATTGTTCATTCAGCCTATATGCAGATGACACAACCTGCTTGCTGGAAGTGAGGAGGACCTGACGCACTTGCTGATGAAGATCAAGGAATCTCAGCCTTCAGTGTGGAGTACAACTCAATGTAAAGAAAACAAATATCCTCACAACTGGACCACTAGGTCATATCATGATAAGCGGTGAAAAGATAAAAGTCCTCAAGGATTTCATCCTGCGTGGAGGCACAACTGATGTTCATGGACACAGCGGTCGAGCTATCAATGCACTGGGCGAGTCTGCTGCACGACGCCTCTTTGAAGAGTTGAAAGCAAGAGTTCCTTTGAGGACTGAGGTGCACCTTACCCAAGCCATGGCCTCTTCCATTGCCTCCTATGCAGGTGAAACCTGGACATGATCGATGCATTTGAATTATGGTGGTGACCGAGAATATTGAAATTACCATAGACTGCCCAAAGGACAAACAGATCGATTTTGGAAGAAGTATAGCCAGAGGCTTCTTAAAAGCATTGATGATGAGACTTCATCGCATGCACTTTGGACAGGAGAGACGAGTCCCTGGAGAAGGACATCATGCTTGGTAAAGTTAGGGGCAGCAAAAAAAGAGGAAGGCCCTAGATAAGATGGGTGGACATGGCTGCAACAATGGGGACAAACGTACAACAACTATGAGGCTAGGGCAGGGCCAGGCTGGCTTGCTTTGTCCTATTGCGCACAGGGTTGCTATGCATTGGAACCAACTTGACATCACACAACAACACCCAATCATCTCGTGGGAACTGCAAAGACTCTGAATAGAAGAGCCCTACTCAGCGGTTTGTCCCCACCAGCCACTCTGTTATCTCCAGACTGTGTGCTTGTTGGCCCCACTCTCTGTGGCTGGCTCCTTCTCGGGGCTCAGTTTCAATGTCAGCTCCTCAACAGGCTTCTCTACACCCTGTCTGCATGGTCTCCCTCTGCCTTTCCCAAACTGTATTTCAGAAGCCATCCTGTCTAGGTCTCTCTCTAATGATCTTTATCTGTCAAATGCATCTTGCTTAATCTGGTATTTTCCATCCTTTGAAAGCAGGGACTTGTTGTTCTGTGGGTCTTTGTGATGAAGGCTGTGTGGGGACTGTGGTCAACCACATCCTCATTCAGGGACTCCGATTTCTCATCTGAGAAACACCGAGAACCACATCCAATGGTAAGAGCTGTGTGAGGCTTGAAGGGGCCAATGGCAGCGGTGATCCATCACGCTTTAAGTACAGAAAACATAGTGAGTACATAAAAGAAGAATTCTTCTAGCTGCAGCCACCAGGGCTGGAGCAGGGGCACACCTCAGCTCGTTTTTTGGACCTTCTACAATGCCTTCTTCCCCATGAAAGGATTCGACGCTCGAATGTCCACCTTCTTATCTCTTCTTTCCTCCTCCCCTACCTCATCCTCATGGACATTTCCCAAAGGTGGAGGGGTTTTCCTGGGAAGAGCCCAAGATAGTAATTTCTGAAAGGGAAACATGGGTTAGATTATTGTAGCTGCTCCAAGGATGAATCATCTTGACTTGTCTCCTCTCAGGAGTTCCCCAAACTTCTCAGTGGGGGGGGGGGGCACATTTGCAAATGGTGGGGTTAGACCAGGAACATTCTCCAAAGCCAAATCCCTACAGCAGGCCACGAGGGGGCGCCAGAGTGCACACCTGGGAGAGCAAGCGGCGCTTGCAAGAGAGCCCCTGCCATAAATGGAAAAGGCAGAGAAGAGGGAGTCTTTGAAGGAGGAAGAAAGATCAAGCCGGGCAAGTCTGTTCAATTCTTTCCTCCTGGACGTAATTTCTCCCCACAGTTGCCTCCTGGCTCTCCCTGAAACGAGGACCTGGCTTTGTCACCGTCCTAAAGCATTTTGATGGGTCTTCACCATCATGGCTTAGAGAAAAGCCTAGCAGGTTGTCCGTCATTTTGTTGTTAGCTGCCCTTGAGTCAGGGCTCTGTGGTGTCCCACACACCGTGGGGCGAAATCAGAGCACTGTGAGTCAAAGGTTTTGAAGGACTGAATTTTGGAAGCAGATGCCAAGCCTTTATTCCTAACCCATCTTAGTCTGATTATCCCAAAATGTTGGGTCTGTGGCCTGGACAATGAGCCCAATTAAGAAGCAATGCCAGTTGAACAGAGGAGAAAAGCTGGGTTAGTCGGAAGCTAAGGGAATGTGATAGCAACGGTGCCTGGTTACTGGGTGCTTCCAGGATCCCATTGCTAAGTGATGTTTATCCTAATTTCTTCTACCAACATGAATTATGCATTGCATGCAGGTCGGCTATAATTCTTACAATACCTGACAGGCTACCCAAAGCTATAACATGCTTTAAGTACAGGAAACATAGTGAGTCCATAAAAGAATTTTTTTTCACAGACATGATTTATTGTCAGGTACATGTGGAAAAACCACTGAGAACAGAGGGTAGAGGGCCAACAGACTAGACACAGGGCTAACGGCTCGGGACACAGCATGATGCAGCAACTAGTTGCCATTACGTCTCATCATCTGTGACAGGGCGTGTGAGCTCATAACTGTGCCTGTGGCGATAAGAACAATGAGCCCGATGGTCAGCAAGAGGCCGATGACCAGGGCACAGATGTTCAGGCACTTGGCGGTGGATGCGTAGCTCTGGGCCCCAATCATGTCGCCCACCATCTTCCGGTCTCTACACTTCACAGAGTAGGCGTAGGCCATGAAGCCCAGGCAGCACCAGTTCAAGAAGAGCGTGTTGAAGAGGGACCAGATGATGTGGTCAGGCACGTAGGTGTCACCGCTGCAGATGTTGATCACGGTGGGCTGCATGGGAGTGGCATTGTAGGGGGGCCGCAGCACAGCCACTTTGTGCTCTTCCTTGACCATCTTCTGGGTTTGGGGGTGCAGCCAGCACTAGCTCTTGAAGCCGGTTGGGAGTGGGAAGAAGAATTCTACAATTATTTATCTTGACATCTACTTCCAAACTGATGACTCCTTCTATGACTGAGAAAGAAATTTATTATGACCTGCAGTCCTGCTCACAAATCTTGTTCGAAACCCACAGTCTGGAAGCTCTGCTGAAACCTGTTCAATGTCATACCAGTACATGAAATGTAATGGCCAGGAACCGAACCCAGGTCTTCAAGCAAGGAGCGAATTCTACCGCTGAGTCACCACTGCCCCTGTTGGTGTCATCTTGTTCCTGCCTAATTTCAGACCCTCTTTCCTTAAAACTCCCTCGGGATCAGCAATGACATGCTTTCAGCATTCCCAGAACTCAGCTTACTCTGTCTCCCCTGTGAGCCCTTGACAGTCTGGTTCCCTCCCCCCTGGAATACCTTTACTACTATTACTACTACAGCAAGTGCATCCGTTTGCACCACCTGGAAAACGCCTACTAGCTTTTGGCGAAATAACACCTCCTGTGAACCTTCCTTCGCGATCTCTTCCTCCCAGCCCCAGCTGCAGAAGGCACAGGCCACCTGTGTCGTCACTCCTCCTTAAGCTTCCCACATGACATTGCCTAAGACATCTCTGCCATGCCTTTCTCGGCCAGGGCACGACGTCACAATGCATGCCAGCGCAAAGGGGATCAAGTGTCAAAAGGAAACAGAAGCTGCCACAAGCGTCCGGCTGGACTGCGAACGCAGACAAACGCGCTGACGCCGGGGTTTGTGCTTGGAACCGATGAAAGAGTGCGTCCGAAGGGCCTAGAGAAGGTCTGGACCTCTGTAAGCACGCGGCTAACTCCGTCTCTCCCTTGACCGTCCTTGGCCCAGCGGCCAACACGCGTCATTGGCCTTTAAGAAACCACGTTCCGTCGCCGGGCGGAAGTACTCATCGGGCACCGGAAGTGAACTCCAAGCACCTCTGAAAAGACGGTGACCCGCCATTTTCCCGGAAACTCGGTGATGCGCAAGGAAGTGGAGCATCCTGTGGGTGAAATAGACAAGCTCACGTGACCACGTTTACCTTGAACTGTCGCAAGAACACTTTTGCTCATCCACCCGCCCCTCCTACCGACTGACCAACCGGCTTCTGCTTGGCCCGAGGTCACCTATTCTCATGTCACAGTGGAATGCAGGTCAGTAAGGGCCCTTAGGGCAATTCTTGTTTAAATTATCTCTCTCTCCTTATCTAGAGAAACCACAGCTCTTTCTCCCAGAACAGCTCTTTCTCATCCTCCACCCCCTCCCCCAGCCAGGGGGTCAAATCCAGGAATAGGATCATAAAACAAGGCGCCTGAGACTGTACCTAAATATAGGCTTGTTTTACTTCTGTCAGTACTGCTTACTTAGTGATACGTGAGTTTTAGCTTGCCTTTTCTTCTGATTTCTGTCTTCTGCCCTCTCTGAATAATATAAAAGAGGCTTGGCCAGGGAAGACGGCCACTGCAGTGTAGTGGATAGGTCTTTTAACAGCCCCCCTGCAGCCCGGGCTAGTTTGATAGACGTCACATAATTCTAATTGGACATTATAGTGGTCTTCTACTCAATCCCGCAACCATGGGGTTTCGATTGATCCACCCTCAGCGTCCATGTCTGTACGCTTCCTCTTGGTCCGCTCTGGGAGCACTAGGTTGCGTCTCTGTGGAGCCAAGTCACCCTAGCGCGGTCCCACACTTGTCAGGACGTACGCTGCCCTTTGATTCGATGGGGAAGCTTGCCCTTTGTGGTGCAGAGGTTGGGGACCTACGGTGGGACCCGAGATTCGTCTGGAGACTCTCTAAGAGCAGGTCTATGAGTATCTGATTGAAGCATGGGCCAGACCCAATTGTTCGCCACCAGCCCAATAGATAACATTACGATAAATGGAGAAAAGATTGAAGTTATCCAGGAGTTTGCCTTGCTTGGATCCACAATTATTGCTCATGCAAACAGCAGTCAGGAGATCAAAAGACAGAATCTTTTACGTAAATCTGCTGCACAAAACCTCTTCAGAATATGGAAAATCAAGAATGTGGAGGACTAAGGTGCACCTGACCCAAGCCATGGTAATTTTCACTTGCCTCCTATGCCTGTGAAAGTGTGGCATTGAATAAGGAAGCCTGAAGAAAAATGGATGCATGTGAACGGTGGTGTTGGTGAAGAATTTTGAAAGTCACACGGACTGCTAAAAAGGGAAAAGTACAGCCAGAGTGCTCCTTAGAGACAAGGATGGCGGGGCTTCACCATACATATTTTCGACGTGTTGTCAGGAGAGACCAGTCCCTGGAGAAGGACATCTTGCTTGATAAAGTAGAGGGGAGGAAACGAAAAACAAAAAAAAAAAAAGAGGAAGGCTCTCAAGGAGCTGGATTGCAAGAATGACTGCAAAACTGAGATCACGCATGGGAACAGTTGTAAGGGTGACACAGGACCGTGCCGTGTTTCCTCGTGTTGTGCAAAAAAGACCCCATGTTGTACATAGGGTTGCCGTGACACACTAGCTTGATGGCAGCTAACCATAAACACCTACCAGAAGGCTGGGCAGAGGGTAGTTTTTATCTAGAAACTCATGTCCCCCATCTAACTAGTTGTTTTAATAAAATTATGTAGTCATAAATTCTGGCGTGTTGGGACTTTCATAACCCATGATGTGCAGAAGACACAACCTTGCTTGTTGAACGCAAGGAGGATTTGAAGCACTTGCAGATGAAAAGCAAAGACTGCAGCCTTCAGTATGGATTGCAACTCAATGGAAAGAAAACCCAACTCCTCACAAACTGAACCAGTCAACAACATGCTAAATAAGGAAAAGATCAAAGTCACCGAGGAATGCGGTTCCTTGGAGTCACAAGACTCATAGAAGCAGCAGCAGTCAAGAAAACAAACAACAAAGAAAACAAACAACATTGCACTGGGAAGATCTACTGTCCAAGACCTCTTTAAAATGTTGAAGAGTAAGAACATCACTTTGAGAACTAATGTTCATCTGACACAAACCTTGGTATTTCACATAGATATAATCTCTGTATGTTTATGTGAAAGTCAGACAATGAATAAGGAGTATTTGGTGCATGTGAATGATGGTGTTGGTGATGAATATTGAAAGTACCATGGACCCGACAGAACTAAGTCTGTCTCAGAAGATGTCCAGCTAGAATGCTCCTTAGAAGGAAGGATGGTGAGATTTTGCGTCATGAACTTTGGACCTGTCAGGAGAGGCACTGTGTCCTTCTGTCATGCGTAGAATTGCTATGAGACAGAACCGACTCAAAGGTACCTAACAACAACAATGTAGGCCACAACTGTTTGGGGTGAACTTTGGACTGCTAATGGCGCCATAGGGAGCTCAAGCTCACTGGTGACTCTGCAGGAGAAAGATGAGCTCCCTGCTGCCATCAAGATCTACAAGACCTTGGAAGCCCTGTGCAGAGTCGTGATGGGTCAGAATGAACTCAATGGAGTGGATTTTGTTTCGAGGATCAGTGCAGGCATGTTTTTTGTATTTTTGTTTTTAACATTTTATTAGGGGCTTGTACAACTCATCACAATCCATACATCAATTGAATCAGGGATGTTTGTACATATGTTGCCTTCATTCTTTTTTAGATATTTACTTTCTATTGAGCCCTTGGTTTCAGTTCTTCCCCACCCCCACCCCTCATAACCCCCTGATATATTGTACATTCTTACTATTTTCATTTCTCACACCAACCGCTGTCTCCCTTCCCCCCATGTGTGCTGCTGTTTTTCCCCCTGTAGTGGGGTATATGGTTATGTATCGATCATTGCAATCAGTTCCCCCTTTCTGCCTTCCTCTCCCCTCTTCCCTCTCCCTTCTGGTGTCACTATTCCCACTGCAGGTATGTTTCATAAGGGCTCCTTTTAGTTTAATTAAGGTTTTCTCATTGGTGCAATTTGGAAAATATCTGACTTAGAGGTTTTCAAATATTACACAGGTTATTTTTATAAGATTATACTGACTGTCATCAATTCAGGCTTGTTGGGACTTTAAGCATATAAGTAAGTCATTGACATATTGCAGTAATTTAGATTTAATTTTTAAATGGTAAGTGGTGTAAATAATCAGCATGGAGGATTAGAGAGAACTTGTGGGACATTCTGTACAATCTTGAGGCATTACAGTACAGGTGAATTATAGATTTTTCCATGGGGGTGGGGGAGCATTCACTGCCATCAGGTCAATGTCCATTCATAGTGACCCTATAAGACAGGGTAGAACCACCCCAAGACTGTAACTCTTTATGGGAGTAGTTAGCCCCATCTTCCTCCAGCAGAATGACTGGTTGTTTTGAACTGAGGACCTTGTGGATCACAACCCAATGTGTAACAACTATACCACCAGGGCTCCTTTTTCCATTGTACTACAGGTAAAATTTAGATTTTTCCAGGTGAAGACAAGCCAAATTGGCTCTCCAAATAGACAAGAATACTGAAGAAAAAAAACAAAGACTATAAATCCAGGAGAAGACTGGAAAGCAATCCAAGTATTTGGGAATCCTGGAAATCTAGGTATAATTATGCAACTAGTGGGTATTAAGCCTGTAAAAATATCCAGCCGCTATTGTTAGATTGTTAGGGAGTACAGAGGTGCTATAAGGGGTGGTCTAATCTATACAGTTTGGCTTCTCCTGGGGAAAATCCCCCAGGGGTCACCTAGTCCACAGGTCACCACTCTAGTTGTGCTTCTTACCTGTAAAGGGTTGGTTGTGCACACAGGGCCCTGTGCTACTTCCTTAATCACAGGGTCTTCAGTGTAGCCTGTGAATCTTCATCGCCATTATGTTGCCCAGGTGTCTTGCAGGAGTTCATTGAGCCCACTAGTGGTCTTTACCGACAGGACACTACTGCCCTCCTCACAGGGGTGAGATAGGTGCCTGGCTCAGTCTGAAGCTTTAGTGTCATGCCAATAGAACAGAGGTACGGTAGCAACCGAAGACCCCGTGTGTGGACCACACATAAACACATGTGCTCAAGCTAGTGCTCAGTGGGGTTGGACCCTGTGTTAGTCTGGGTTGACTAGAGAAACAAATTCATAGACACCCATATATGTATAAGAAAGAGCTTTCGGAGTACAAAAAAAAAAAAAAAAGAAAGAGCTTTCTAGACAAGCAGTTGAATATTGAGAAAACATCCAAGCCCAGTCCAGATCAAATCTATAAGTCAGCTATTAGCCCATATGTCCAATACCAACCTATAATTTCCTCTTCAGACTCACAAAATACATGCAATGATGCCAAATGCAGGAGGATCACAGGCCAGTGGGTGGAAAGTCTTGTGGATCCAGTGGCAACGGAGGCATCTCAGCACTGGCAGTGGTCTCCACATGGCTCCCTCAGCTCCAGGGTTCTAGCATAGCTCCACGTGTCTTGTCAGCAAGCATGTCTCTCAGGGATTGAGGATGTGTCCCGTCTCCAATGAGCTACTTATCTCCTTAGCGCCACTAAATGAGTCATCAAGCTGTGGCCTGATTGACAGGCTAAATTCCATCCCTTCACTCTTAAGTCTCAAATTGACAACAGATTATCTAACTACCATTGACCCACAATTCTTTTATTTTTTTAATCATTTTATTAGGGGCTCATACAACTCTTATCACAATCCATACATAATCAATTGTGTAAAGCACATTTGTACATTCATTGCCCTCATCATTCTCAAAACATTTGCCCTCCACTTAAGCCCTGGCATCAGCTCATTCCTCCCCCCCTTCCTCCTCCCTCATGAACCCTTGATAATTTATAAAATATTATTTTGTCATATCTTACACTGTCCGACGTCTCACTTCACCCACTTTTCTGTTGTCCGTCCCCCAAGGAGGAGGTTATATGTAGATCCTTGTTATCAGTTCTCCGTTTCCACCACACCCTCCCTCCACAACCCACAGTTCTTATTTTAATAATTCATTTTTGTTTTAACATCTTTTCTCTCAAATGTAAATGTATAAGGAGTCTATGAGTTCATAAATATCACTTCATATTTGTGAAAGTAGGGGGGGTCCTTATGTGACAATGGGGCTCTGTCAGTAGGGCCCAGGAACTGAGGGAAAGCCTAACCCTATGCACCTGCTGACATGACCCCTGGCAGGTAAGACAGACACACTGTGGGGAAGCGGGCGCCGTGGCTCTCCATACACTGAGATGAGTGCCTGTGGGAACTGGCAGAGAGGTCTAGCAGAAGGCATTGTGAGGATCTTTTAGCATGCCTCGATGAAGACTGGGCCACCTTCCAGGCCCACAGCAAGGTCCTCTCCCCAGCACAGTCCAAGCAAACACCCATGTATTTGCTGTTGTTGAGGAAGACCATGAGGCTCAAGGGGTGAATGGCCGGATTCCCCATGAAGAGACAGGTGCTGCCAGGGGAGAGGTGGGGACAGCCGAATTTGCCTCCAGCTCCTCGGTGTCTGCAAGACATGTGGAGTGAAGGACACAGTCCCAGGCTTCTCTGGGACACCCCCCACCCCCTGCCCCGCCACTTTATGAATGTGTCGAGGTTCTACCACTAGCCGATGGCTTGATAGTTCAAAACCCACCCTTGGGCCACCCAGAAGGCAGGTCTGGCAATTTGGTGCCAAAGGTGTACTAGGAGGAAAATGCTCCCCCGTCACACTTGTCCTCCAGAGACCCTTTTCTTAAGTCTGAAGTGGGACAAAGACAGTCGTCCAGGAGGATGGAAACAGAGTTTACGGAACACAGAGGCCGACGGGATCCACTGACTCACCAGCAGGGTGTTCCTTGTGGATTCTGATGATCTCCACAGGACAAAGAAAATGATCACGAGTGGGGGCAGGTCAACAATCACTGTCCTAGGGGTGACCACAGAAGAAGGGAAGGACCGGGATAGGGATGAGAACATGATTGCCGGTCTACCAGGGAGGCAGGTTCTGATGTTTTGCACACCTGGCCATGTGGAGTCTGAGGTGTGACTCCTGCTCATGGGACCTGAGTCACTGTCAGTAGGACCCGACCCTTCCCTTCAGTGACACAGGCTGTGTGTGATGGGCACTTTCAGTACAACACCAGGCTTGTTCCCTCCGTTCTTCGGGCGAATGTCTTTCTGCAGATTCTCCCCTGCAGGCACAGAGCCTTTCCCTGGCTCTGTCTCAGCAGAGCCCCACTATTGCATTCTCCTGGGGCTGAATTCACGGCAGGACTCTGAATGGAGTTGGGGCTCCTGCAGTAGGCCACAGCCTTCCGCAAACCAAGGGCATGAGAACGGCATGCGCCCACTCACTGTGTGTTGGAATTAGCAGTCAAAGCCGGAGCAGGCGCTTCGAGGTGGCTGGGAGCATGGGCTCTGTGGGCAGAGAACGGGGCACAAGGGCAGGAACCTGGTCAGGGGGAGGAAGGGACAAGGGTAGAGCCAGGACCCCAGGGCAGCTGGAATCAGGAGGACTGGGGAGGACTATTTGATTCTGATGCCCACTCAGAACTCAGTCAAACTTGAAAGAATAAACCATGAAGTGGCCCTTCGCACTCAGTAGCTCACTGGACAGCTGGCGCGTCTGGTGGGCAAGGTCAACATGTGCGTCTAGCAGCGGCACCTTGAATTACTGCTTCTGGAAGGTAATCTTGAACTGCAGGGGGCAGAGGGTGTCAGGAGGCCCGAGGTTACCATGGAAGCAAACTACCACCGTGCCAATGGCTCCAACACCCATGCTGGGGTCCTTTACCATCTAGGGTCCGCCCCTTTGAGCTCACCATGACCTCTGACCCTGGGCCAAAGCAGCGGTGTTCTGTGTCTTGCTCATCCTTAAAGTTGCCCGTGATCAGTGAAGCCAGAGTTGAGATGCAGGCTCAGTTTGTCAGACCCTTGGCCCTTGACACTGCAGGAAGAGGGGCAGTCGGGCAGGCTTAGGAGTCATCCCCAGGTAAAATCATTTGATTGGAAGCATCTCCAAAGAGAGGTTGCGTGCATCAAGTTCTGGGCCTTCCAGTAAGGTTGGTGCCTGGGGCACTGCAGGATCTGCTCCGTTTACAGCACAGACCAGGGTGACTGACGGAGGGTCACTGCCAGGGTCAGGATGGAACTGTTGGGCTGTCTGTCCCATAGGTCAGAATGACGATCCTTAAACCTCTGAAAACCCATTCAGTTTGGGCAAAAACAAGTGCCACCCCAAGGTGGTGAGCTCCCTGTCAGCAGAGAGCTGGCACTGAGGTTGTGTAGCCTCTTGGCAACATTGTGACAGAATCATGTGGTGGACCTTCCTGAGAGCAGGAGAATCCTGAGTCTTGGGATTCTCACATCTCCACAAACCAGGCAGGTCAAGTAGGAGCTCCTGCTCCATGCACCTGTCAGGTTCCCCCCTTACAACAAAACATTGATGGGGTCACTCCCCAGAACGCCAACATGAGCACGCTCAAAGCTGGGTGGTGACAGGCAGCTCGGCTCCGTCTGCCCAGGGCAGTGGTCCTCAATCTTTCTCATGCCGCAACCCTTTCATACAGTTCCTCATGGGGTGGTGCCCCCCCAACCATAAAATTACTTTTGTTGCTACTTCATACCTATAATTTTGCTACTGTTATGAGTCTGGTGACCCCTGTGAAAGGGTCATTCAACCTCCAAAGGAGTCATGACCCAGAGGTTGAGAACCACTGGCTTAGTGGCTGTTAGGGGACAAGGAACTGAGTTCATGGCCTCCATTCTACTGTGCTGAGGACCCCCAAGCCCAGTTTCTTCACAGCATGAGGAGCAAGGACATTAGGGTCCCATGCTAGACCCTGGGGCTGGTGTAGTGTTCGTCACAGGGCTGCCCTGTCTGCCCTCTCTCCTCCACCTTCCCTGACTCTTGCCCCCAGTGGTATACAGTCTCCATTCCCACCAGCACTCACCATACTCACTGATCAGTTTCATTGGCTAGTCTGCCCTTCACCTCCACGGTGTCCCCAATTTCAGGTCCATGTTGATGATCTCAAAATTTTCCTGAGCCAACAGAGAAGCATTCCATGAGAGTCGGACCCAGGAAACCCCCCTCCTTCTCCCTTGCCCTCCCTCTCCCCCAACCCACCCATGAAGCCTGCTCAGGGACCTCATCCCATCTTGTCCTCTGGCCCCTGCTCCTCTGTTCCTGCCTCTCACCAGGTGACAGCACTGTGGCCTGGAGGGCCCTCGAGGCACTGCTGGGAAGGAGCAGCCCCAAGCGCTCACATCACTGCTTCCTGTGTCCCCAAGCACAGCAGGCAGAACACCTGGGACCAGGAGGCACAGGGCCCAGCTCCTGGGGCCTCAGTTTGCCCATCCATGAAACGGAATGGTCCCTCTGACCTCATAGGCAGCTTGAGAGCAACCAGAGGCTTCTTCCACATTTCCCAAACCTGTCCCAGGGAGGCAGCCACAGGCCCGTAGCAAATCCCCCAAACACGGCTGTGTGTGGTTCCTGCTGCAAACGTGGGGTGGTGATGCCTATGGGAAATGGAATCGGAGGCCCACCCACAACTCAGAGAACCCCTAGGCGGGCACAAATTCCAATTCACACTGCAGGTGGATGGTGGGGAGTAGAAGGCCTCCAAACTGGCTATGGCCAAGGGTCGGTCTGAAGTCCTCACGCTGCAGAAAAGGGGCCCTCACCCCCCACTATCCCACCCCCCAGGTCTGGGTGAGTGAATGGTAGGAGGTAAGCAGTGGGGCCTCTGTCATCATCACCAGCTGACGATGGCTCTGGTGGCAACTCCAGGACTCTAGGGGGCCTGTGCCCAGCCTCACCTGACAGACTTCTCTCCTAGGCCATGGCTCATGAACCCCTCGAAGGCTATACCTTAGGGCTCCTCTGCCTAGGTCTGCCCTGTCTCCACAATCCACAGCCAGATCCACTTGGGTCACAATGTTTCTGGGATCCCTGACTATCAACTTTCATGTCATTTCAAGGGGCAGGTCAGTGATGTCTGTCCCTGCGTCCCTTGGCCCTCACACCCAACCTGTAGCCTCGTTCTTCAGAAATCAAGATGAATCCTGGAGGTGCCGGGTGGGTCCAAAACGTACCAGCCATTGGGCATCAGACGGGCAGTCTCAAGTCCTGGCTCTGTCCCCTGCCAGCTGAGTGGCACATCACTGCCAGCCACAGTTTTTTTCCCTGTCACTGGGGGCTATGGATGCCTGTTGTCAGGGGCCTTGTAAGAATTGTAAAAATATATTTAAAAGTTCGTCTAGGAGGCCCTGGGTGCTGCCAACAGTTAAGGACTCAACTCCTTGTCCAAACTTAAGCTGTTTGAATCCTCCAGGAGGCAGCTCAGAAGACAGGCATGGCCACTGCTTCCAGAAGACCACAGCCCTGAAACCCCCACTGAGCAGGTCTGAGCACCAGGGGCTGCAGAGCAGGGAGAGATTAGAGACTGGATGGCAGCCGGTTTTCCTGGCTTCTGTTTCACACCAAGGAAGCAAGTTAAAAACAAAGCGGAAAGGAAAAACCAAGCTCATCCCTCGATGCTCATCCCCCCACCTTGTGTTCACTTAACAATTCTCACTTTGTTTTCTTTACATTGAGTTTTCATCCCTACCGATGGCTCTTGCGTTTGATCTTGCTCCGTAAGAGCTCTCAGTTTTCTTCACTCTCCGCCCCCAAGGCTGTGTTCCACCAACCCCTATCTTCCAAATGGTTCCACGAGCAGCATCATGATCAATGGGGGAAAGGCCGACATGGTCAAGGACTGATTTCTGTTACTGGGATCTCCTCACCACACTCCAGGAAAGAGCAGCCAAGAACGGAATGATGTGTTACATGGGGCAGACCTGCTGCCCAAGTCCTCGTTAGGGCATTAGAGAGCAAGGAGGTTGCTTTGAGGGATAAGGTGTGCCTGACCCAGGCCATAGTATTTTTTTAAAATAATATTTGTATTGATATAGCTTACTCATTCCAATAGATCCATTCACATAAAGTTGTGTTTTTCAGTCACATCAGGTGGGGTTATACAATCATCAGTGCTATCAGCTCCCTATCCCTCCCCCCCCCCACCCCACCTTACTTCCTGTACTCTCAGGGAACCATTACTCCTGTCACTATCTCTGAGGGGTCATTTATCTTGACTACCATGTGCCGAGCCATCTTAAACATACAAACAAGCAAATGTAAATCTAACATGATAATGAGGTATAACTAGTAAGGGGAGGAAATCTTAAAGAGCAGAGGATAGGGATGTGGTTCATCAGTGCTGTAAAGCACCCTGGATTTCTCCTCCGTTCCATGTGGCCCTTCTGAGAGGACTGTCCAATTGTCTTGCTGGTGGACTTTGGGTCTCCACTACATCCACTCTCCTTCAGCTTCACCTACAGCTCTTATCACAATCCAGCACACATCCATTATCTCAAGCACATTTGTACATAGGTTGCCGTCATCATTTTCAAAGCTTTTTCTTTCTACTTGAGCCCTTGGTATCAGCTCCTCTTTTCCCCCCTCCCTTCCTCCATGTGAAAACTGGACAAAAAATAAGCCAGACTTTAGAAGAATGACTATCTTTCATTTACATGGTATTGGTAAAGAATATTGAGATTCCCATGGACAGATCTGTCTTTCAGGATAGCCAGATTGCTCCTTAGCAGCAAAGGTAGCAAGACTTTGACTCACTTTGGGCATGTTGGAAGGAGAGACCATCCCCTGCAAAGGATGTCCTGCTCCAACCCATATTTCAGTTGCTCCTTCTAATCACCTTGGTTTCACTATGTTCAAGAAAAGTCCCATGTAGTTAGGTCAAAACATTGCCTTATCATGTGAAGGGGAAATACACGTGGATGAAGCTCCTGGTGACCAAGGACCAGGGATGCGAGCAGCCTTGCTAGCATGCAGAGTGCATTCGGAAGTGGATGGTTGCAGATGCAGTTAGGGTAACAGTTAGCACCCCATCGTGCGATCTCCTTTATGAGCTATTGAAATTTGTTCAGGTTTTTAATATTTTCTGTTTTGTAAAATTAAGGTTTTCATTTTACTATTCTTTTTCATTGTGTTTGTTTGTTGACTGTGTTTGTGTACATGAGATCCAGGAGAGCTAAGGCTACCGAGACAGCAGCTGGGTGCATGGGTCCTTGGGGTTATGGAGGGGGAAATTGGGGGCGACGGGCAGCTACAAGGATGAGCACAAGAATGAAAACGTGTTTCAGAACTAATTGTGGTGACGATTGTACAACTCTTCTAAACGTGATTGAATTATTGAATTGTATGGTAAGTGAATTATATCCAATACAACTGTTGGAAGAAAGAAAGAGAGAGAAGAAAAGAAAGATCTGAGATGTCTGACACCTACTTTGGCTTTGTCTTTCCTCTCTTTTTAACGAACTTTTACTTCTCCATGTGTGATGCTCCTGATGTCACCCCACACTTCAGCTGGTCCTTTGTCCTCAGTGTTCAGTCTATCAGGCCGCCTCTTGAGATGGTTTTGAACCTCATGGACTGGTTTTTATTTGCTTCAGTTTCCACCTGAACTTGCATGTGGTGTTTCACAGTGAATGCCTGACCTTGTTTGGGGCGAGGACACTGAGCATCTCCATCGTGTCTTTCCACAGGTGCAGTCTCTTTGACTCCTGTGCTTCCATCTGGTGAGGTCCACTGATAAAGTTACCCTTGGTGCTCTTGCAAAGGGGGACTTGGAATGAATGAGCCATCCAAAACAGCAAACTCACGGCCATCTAGTTGATTTTCACTGTAGGTCACAGGAGAGCTGCCCCTGTGGTTTTTAGACCTAAAACTCTCCAGTGGTTTCGAACTGCTGACTTGGCCATTTGCAGTCCAGAGCATAGCCAACTACACTGGCAGGACTCCTAGTAAGAAGTCATGAATGTTACCAAACTCAATCTTGAATCGTGACTCCATTTCTATCGCCACGGCTGTATTTTCCAACTCCCCATCCTTCCTCTTTGTTCCCAGTGTTCACATTTCAATCACTAATAATTATCAGTACTTCTCGGTTGCATGTTTGATCAGTTTCAGACTAACAGTGTTGATTTCTTCAAATTCTTCATCATTGGCTTTAGTAGGTACCTTTGAATAATGTGGCTATTATCTGGTCTTCCTTGTAGTCATGTGGATATGATCCTCTCGCAGACAACACTGGACTTCAAGAGAGATCTAGATTTTGTTTTTGATGATCAATGTGGTGTCATTCTAGCATTTGTCATCCTGGCCTAAAAACCCATATGATTGTCTGATTCGAGGAGCCCAATACCAGCTCACGACAGTCCACAATCTGTATGTACTGCATTTTAATGACTTCTAATTGTTTTTAGATTCACATTTCATACATTCCCGTTCTGATCACGAATGGATGCTTGTGTTGTTTCTTCTCATGCTGAGTTGTGCCATCTCAGCCAATGAAAGTTCCCAAAGCAGAGCTTCACCCACATCGTTAAGCTAATTTCTACTTGAAGGAACCAGCTCCTTCCCCATTGTATTTGGATTGCCTTCCAACTCAACGGACTCATGGCATTGTGGGTGGGACAGTGGCCCCGTCGAATGACAGAGTGGTCCTTGACAAACTCTCCGACGTAAGTCACTTCTTAGAGAAGTTGAATATCTACTCCTCTCTTGCTTTGTTTACTCAGCCTGCTATCCAGCAGTATTTTGAGCAATAAATCGTAACATGGGACCATTTGACTACGATGACATCAGCACGCTGTATGTGCTGCAACACTGCCTGCAGTACAGATTCCTAATGATGAGATGTACGAAACCCAGAGCAAGATCCCCAGACAGTCTTACATGTGGCTCCTCTTAACTTGGATCTCTCCTAAGTAGGAACTACCTGGATATTTATGTGGTGTGTGTGTGTGTGTGTGTGTGTGTGTGTGTGTGTGTGTGTGTGAAAAACAGAGGGCATCGCGGTGATGAAGGATATTGAAAGCCTCAGGGACTGCCAAAAGTACAGACAGATCTGCCCTGGAGAACTACAGCCAGCATGCTCCATAGACAAGAAGCAGTAGTGACCAGCCTTCGTCTCACTTTGGACATGTTCTCAAGAGAGACCAGGCCCTGGGAGAAGACCCCTGCTTGGTAAAGTAGAGGGTCCACACACAAGGAGACCCTCAGTGAGAGAGATGACATGGTGCCTGCTGCCATGAGCTGCCACCCAGCAGGAGTTGTGAGCATGGCACAGGACTGGGCAGTGTTCCTTGTGTTGTGCTCTGTTTGCTTGGGGTCAGGGCTATCCACTGATAGCACCGAATAACAACGACAGCGTCCACACAGAGAGAGACCCAGGATGGTGCAAATGGTTTGTGGTTCAAATTCACTCAGAGGCACCTCGGAGGAAAGGCCTGGTGATTTATTTCAGGAAAACAAAAACCAACCAAAAAACCTTGTGCAGCACAGTTCTGCCTTTGAACCAGGTGGGCCCCATGAGTTGGAATCAGGTGGAGGGCTGGTTTAAAGTACATACAAATAAATGTCAAGGAAAAAGAGACTATTTCCGGTCTAATATGAATATATTCATCTTTATACCAAAACAATGATAAAATATTATATATATATATGCAGTATTGCCCAGTGGTTAAAGCATTTACCTGCTAACCAAAATGTTTAGGCAACCCATCTGAGCCTAACAGACACGTTTTGCAAGGACTACCTGCTGCCAACGAGTGGGGTCCCACACAAAGGGCCCCTTAGGAGAGAGGAGAGCTGACTGGCCCTGTGGGTGTCCGAGACTGCAGCTCTGTACAGGAGTAAAAAGCCTCTTCTTGCTCCGTGGAGTGGTTAGTGGGCTCAAAGTGCAGATCTGGGGTTCCCAATCCAATGTATAGCTCACTATGCCACCAAACTCCTTTAATAAAGACCACAGACGTGGGAACAATGTGGGAGCACTGCTCTGTCCTGAAGGAATGCCAAGGCCTGACGTTGACTTTATGGTAGTGGTTTTGTTGTTGTTGTTGTTAATGTATGTTTGTTTCTTGTATCATGTATACATGAGGGGGCTTGAAAAAAAGTTTGGGGAAAGTTTTCATTCTCTCTTATTTCTATTTTCCCTTGAATTTTTAAAGCCATAGATAAATATATATTCCATATATACACCAGTATCCTATATTAAAACTCTTGGTATAAAAATAGTACATCAGCAATATATAAATACTAAAATAGTTTCTTTAATCTACACGTTTCTGTTTTCCCTTCCTGATTTGAAAAGAAAATAAGAGCTCTCCAGAGACAGCAAAGGTGTCCTGCATCCTGGTGCTGTGCCCACGGTGCCGAATGGAGAAGCTGATGTTCATATTCTGCCCCACTGTTGACCCCCACTGGCAGCTGGTGGCAGAGGACGTGGGTCACTGTGTCACTGTGATCCCTGACTATCAGCTTTCATGTCTTTTCCATCCAAAGCACTAACAGATTGATGGCCCTGGTTCCCTTTGATGTTACCCCGTCCTCCTCGTTAGAAATCAGGCGGGAGTTACCCCGTCCTCCTCCTTAGAAATCAGGTGGGAGTTACCCCGTCCTCCTCTTTAGAAATCAGGCGGGAGTTACCCCGTCCTCCTCCTTAGAAATCAGGCGGGAGTTACCCCGTCCTCCTCCTTAGAAATCAGGCGGGAGTTAAGATCAGGACGACTGACATGATCAGGCCTTTAGCATCACATGCATTCACTCTCAAATCCTGGCTCCCATGCCTGCAGGCTGAGTGGCCAACCCTCTGGGTCTCAGTCGCTTCACTTGTGAAAGGTAGCGCGGGATAGATACTGTATATACTCGAGTATACGCCGACCCGAATATCAGCCGAGGCACCTATTTTTACCACAAAACTGCATTAAAAACGTGCTGGAAAATTCGGCTTACATGTGAGTATCTGTGGTACCTTGATCCAAAGCTACATAGGCGCCTTTCGAATGGTTTATTTTTCTTTACAAAGTTAATCTGGGATGATACAAACTGAAACGCCCAACTGCTACTTAAAAGATGGGTAGTTTGAACGGATCCAGGGAGAACCTCAGAAGACACGTGACAATCTGCTGCCACCATTTCAGAACGTTGACAACCTTCTGGGGGGTTCAACTCTGCATGCCTGGGTTCCCCTACAGAGGGAACCACCCGCACTGCTCCTGTGACCGTTGTTCGTCCACTCAGCTGAGCCAGGGTCTCAGTGGTTGGCAGTTAAGACTTAGTCTTCCCCAGAATGTAATCCCTTCTGTGATGAGTTCTGCTGCGAGCAGCCAGTCACCCGAAGGACAAGTCCCTCAAGGTTTGGGCTGCTTCCACTCAGTGGACACTCTGGAGAAGTTACTTTGGCTTTTAGCCGAGTCCAGATCCTGCACCTGGCTCATCACCAGGCCTCTGGGTTTGGGGACTTGAGACAGCGGCATGCCATTTTGTCTGCCTGTGGCACCGTAAGATGACTTTGAATGGCTCTTCTATCCGTGTCTTTGTTCCTCACACCAAATGATGGGACAGGAGCATGTAAATACCGTGTTGCCACGTGGTTAAACCAGTTCACTGCAGACCAAAAGGTTTGATCAGCCAGTTTGAACCCACCAGAGACCTTTGGTAGAAGGGGGCATCGGGATCAGAAGATGGCTTATTGACAAGCTGTCACTTGCAGATGGCAGAACCTGAGCTCGCTGAAGGTGAGCTGGACTTGAAGCCCTTGCTGATTAGGACCGAGAACTACAGCCTTCAGGACAGACTACAACTCGGGGTAAAGAAAACAAAACGCCCCACAACTGGGCCGTGAGAGCACATCATAGTACAAGGGGAGAAGACTGAAGTTGTTGAGGAGGTTGTCTTGCTTGGGTCCACAAAGCTCATCATACCAGGAACAGTCAGGACATCATGATGCATTGGTTGCATTGGTTGAAGAAATGCCACACAAGACCTCTTAAAGGCGTTGAAAAGCAAGGCTGTCATTTTGAGGATTAAGGTGCTCCCCGATCCCAACCATCGAGTTGTCCATGGCCTCCACACAAGTGAAAGTGGGTTATTGAATAACAAAAGTCCAAGGAGGAATCGATGCATTTGAACTACGGTGCTCAAAAGAATGTCGACAGTGTCACGGACTGCCAACAGAATCGACAGATCTGTTTCAGAAGACGTGCACCCAGAATGCTCCTTCAGAGCCATGGTGGTGACATTTCATCGCTGGTGCTTTGGACAGGTGGAGAGAGCAGGCCCTGGAGAAAGATATCATCCGTGGTAAAAGAGAGGGCAGCAAAACCAAACCAAACAACAGGCAGACAGGAAGCCCCTCAACAAGGTGTGTTGACCTAGTGGCCCCAACGGTGAGCTCACACAGTAGGACAGTTGTGGGATGGATCACGGCAGGCCAGTGGTTCACTGCCGTGCATAGGTCCAGAGCGGGCAGAACCAAGTTGACATCACCCAACAACACAATACACCAAACGAAGGCATGTTGCCCAGAGCTCCTTTTAGTTAAACTGAGCTTCCTGATCCCACAGTGCAATCTGGAAATGATTGCTTGGAGGTTCTTACACATATACAAGGGAGTGGAAAATTAGGGATCCAAGTTCTGCAGTTGATGCAAAGCCCTAGAAACGCATGGGATTGCTTCTGAGTTTGGGTGATAAGAAACATAAACAGCTCCTGTGTACTGAAGATCAGTAGAAGTGTTTCCTGCAGAAGTCAAATGACCTAAGAACTTAGCAGAAAGCTTGACTTATTGTCGTTTTTATCTGGAAACCTCATGTGTCCAATATCAAGGTCTTAGTGAGATGCTGCGGTCTTCAATTCGGGGCTGTTGGGGTTATAAGCATATGAGTAAATCGTGAACATAGGCTGGTCCATAGGTAGTGAGATATCACAACGACTGCTTACAGTCAATTACTGGTCGACCTGTTTGTTTACCCCCCCCCCACTACTTCACTTCACTTGACTAGTCTTCAAAAAAATCACGAACATATTGTATTAATTTAAATGTCACTTGAAATTGCCCATTGTGTAAATAAGCCCTGTGGATAATTTGAGAGAAATAGCTGGGGAATTCGGTAAAACACTGAGGCATTCCAGTACAGGCAAATTGTAGATTTTTCCAGGCGACCGCAAACAAAATTGGCTCTCGGGAAAGACTGGCATCTCGGACAAGTGAAAGCAAAGTGTAACATTAGGGGAGCCCTGGAATGGAATCAGAGGCCTTGGGACAACTGGATATCTAGGTATGGTGATGCAGTTAATGTGTCATATTCCTGGACCAATCTCCAGGGCTTATTGTGCTCAAAGATGCTCTACCCTGCCAGGCACCCTCAAGGGCCACCTAGCCCAGGGGTCCCCACTCTAGCTGTGCTTCTCATTACAGAGGCTTGTTACTCAAACAGGACCCTGCCCCGAGCTTCCTGAAATAAATTTCCTTTCATGTGGCCTGAGAATCTCTCTCACCGTCCAGTCACCAGGTGCCTTGCAAAAATAGATCCAGCTCATCAGTGCTCCCCCAACACAAGACAGCAGGGTCCTTCCTACAGGTGTGTGTGTGAACACCTGGCTGTGCCAAAAGAAGAACTGGGGGGGGGGGCAGGGAGGGCACTGCCTGTGGGCCCCAAGTGTGGGTCACACACTGATACATGGGTGTCCAAGCTGGGATTAGGTAAGGATGGAGTCACTGTTTATTTTATTTAATACTTATATGTTCCTGTTTAGCATATTAGGTTTTCCCCTCCAAATATAAGAATCCTATAAATTCATATGATGTGGCAGAGCTCGGTGGTGAGGCCCAGGAACTGAGTCAAGACCCAGTCCAGCATTAGAAGGTTCATGGCCACCTGATAACATGGCCCCTGGCAGGCATGTGTGAGTCCGGGTAGACTAGAGAAACAAATTCATGGACACTCATATGTGTATAAAAAAGAGGTTTATTTACAATAGCAATTGAATATTCAGAAAATATCCCAGCCCAGTCCAGATCAAGTCCATAAGTCCAATATTAGTCCACATGTCCAACACCAATCTATAAAGTCCTCTTCAGACTCATGAAACATATGCAATGATGCCAAATGCAGGAAGATCATAGGCCAGTGGGTGGGAAGTCTTGTGGATCCAGTGGTGTAAGCATCTTAGCACTGGCAGGGGTCTCCACGTGGCTTCTCCAGCTCCAGAGGTCTGGCTCCTTCAGCCTCTTTCCATGTGTCCTCTTAACAGAGATGTCTCATAGCAAGTGAGCACAGAGAAAGAGAGTGTGTCTCCTGCCTCCAAGGAGGAAATACAAGAATTCCCAGAATCCTCAGAAGAAAGCCATGCCCACACAGGCCTCATTGGCTATGACCTGGTTGACAGACAGGCTAAGCTCCACCCCCTCATTTATAAGTCTTCTCCAATTGACAACAGGTTATGTAACTACCATGAGGCATTAGGGAGTACACAGAGGTGGATGCCTGGTAGGGGCTGGCAGAGGTCTTCCAATAGAAGTCTCAGGCAAGGACTTTCTAGTAAAACCTGGAGGAAGACTTGGACCCCTCCCAGGTGAGCAGCTAGGCCCCCCAGCCCAACCCACTCTAAACAAACACCTTTTTGCTTGCTGATGATGGAGGAAGACAAGGTCAAGGTGGGAGTTCCTGGACACCCGCCACCCCACCCCCAGCCCCATGAAAGAGACAAGTGTTTCCAAATGAAAGATGGGGAGAGTCCAAGCTGTCTCCACACCTCCTTGGCTGGACAATCATGAGAGGGAGAGCAAAGGGGGCCAGCTTTGCTTGAGTTGGGGGTTTCCAAGAAGCCCTGTTGGGCTGAGGCCCTTCCCTCGCTGCCACTCAGTACACGTTTAATGCTCGGTTACTAGCCAACAGCTGATGGTTCAAACCCACCCAGAGACAGCTCAGAGAAGGCGATCCTGGCGATCCCCTCCCAAAGGTGTGCTAGGAAAACCAGATCTCCGATCCAGACGTGTTCCCTCGAGGCTCTTTGATTACATCTGAAGCAAGACAAAGACAATTGTGCTGGATGATGGGACTATCGGCATCCACCCGTCACAGAGGCCAATGCATCCACGAGTCACAGACACGCTGTCCTGATGACCAAACTGACCAGAGAGAATCATCACAAGATCATGAGTCGTGGCAGGTCAGCTCATCACTGGGCCCAGAGTGGCCACATAATGGGGGAAAGGACCAGGATTGGCGTAAGCTCCTGAAGACGCGCAGGGGAGGCGTTGCTGATGTATTTATCACCTGGCCATGTGGTTCGTGGGCTGTGGTCCTGATTCATAGTCAGCAGGACCCTGCCCTTTGCCAGCAATAAGATAGCCTGTGCGTGGTTGGCTCTTTGCAGGGAAACCAGGCAAGTTCCCTGCCTTCTCAGGGGGAGCGTCTCTCTGCAGACTCTTCCATGTACGTTCACACACAGCCTTTCCTGGGCTGGGTCTCAGGAGAACCTCGTTGTTGCTCTCGCATGGGGTCTGAATTTAGGGCAGGATTCTACAAAGGGTTAAGGCTCCTGCGTAGACCACAGCCTGCCACAATCCAAGGACTGGAGAATTTAGGCTCTAGAGCAGCGGTTCTCAACCTGTGGGTCGCCATCCCTCTGGGGTTTGAATGACTTTTCACAGGGGTCGCCTAAGACCATCAGAAAGTACATATTTCCCATGGTCTTAGGAACCGAGACACCGCTCCTCTGTCCGTCTCCAGGTGGGTCCGCCCACCTACGAGTACCCGGCGTGAAGAGTTTGCTACCCATGCTACATCATGCTTCAAGACAAAATTTCATTTATTTGTCATTAGAAATAAATATTTCACAATATAGAATGACATTGTTTTAGTGATGAATCACTGTGCTTTAATTATGGTCCATTTGTAACAATGAAATACATCCTGCATATCAGATATTTACATGACGATTCATAACAGTAGCAAATATGACAGTGTTGAATTATCAACGAAAATAATTTTATGGTTGGAGGGTCACCACTACCTGAGGACCTATGAAAGGGTGGCAGCATTAGGAAGGTTGAGAACCATTGCTCTAGAGCCAAGGCATGTCCTTGAGAACGCTGAGAGCAGTCCCATTCTGCACATGTGTGTGGTGGGGGGGGGCTGTGAACTGGAAACCAACAGAGACACAGAAGCAGGTGCTCTGAGGTGTGTGAGAGCAGGTGCTCTGTTGACCTGATTTCCTGTAGTTTGTGCCTCAGTTTACCTGTTCCAGGAGAGGAGGTAATGAGCCGGAACCCCTGACAAAACACGGGCTGCATTTCCTACCCCAGAAAGGCTTGATCCAGGCAGATGGATTGTTTTATTCTCACCCCCTGGGGAAGAGGTGGGAGGCAGGGCTCATAAGGGGTTAGTGGGGACGTGGGGCAAAACAGGCACCAGGGCTCCTGTGATCAGGGAGACTTGGTAGGAATCTGGGCAGGCTGATGGAGTTTGGCGGGTGCCGCTCACTCAGAACTCAGTCAAACTTCAGAGAAAAGACCCTGAACTGGCCCTTTATCTGCAGGTATTCCAGGGGTAAGCTACCCAGCCTGTTGGGGAAGGTCAGCTTGTCTCCATCTGGCAGCTTCACCGTAAACTGGTCAGTCTCATAGGTGATCTTGAACTGTGGGTGGGGGAGAAGGGTATCAGGGAGGCAAGGGTTACCCGGGAAGAGCCAGGGCACTGCCTGGCGGCTCCCTCAGTGCCCAGGTGAGGGTCCCCTATCATCTGGGCTCTCCCTTTGGCATCCATGCTAGGTTCCTTGTCCTTTGAGCTCACCTTGACCTCTGACCCTGGGCCAAAGCAGTGGAGGTGTGTTCGTTGCTCCTCCCCCCAGCCACCATCCTTAGAGTTGCAGACGATGGTGGACTCCGTGAAGCGAGGATTAAAATGCAGATTCAGTTTGTCAGCCCTTTGGCCCAGATTAATCTGGATCCTGCAAGAAGAGGGGTGTTAAGAGGGGTCTAGGGGTCCCCCTCAGTAAAACAACTTGGGGAGGTGTTTTGCTTGACCACATGCTCGAAGAACCTTCAGAGAGAGATTGCATGAACGGAGGTCTGCGCTGTAAAACAAAGGCAGGGGACTATCCAATTGCCATGGCCTTGGGGTGTGAGGTCCCATTGGGAGCACAGGCCAGAGCTTCTGACTGTGGAGTAACTGACTGTGAGGTGTCTATTCCTGTTTTTAGATCTCCTAAGACCCTGTAAGTCTGACTACAAATAGGTGCCGTCCCAAGGGCTGAGCTCCTGTCACAGACCCATGCAGTTGGTGCTGTGTGACCTCTTATTAGCATCACTGTAGATTTCTGGGCTAGACCTTCAGGGTTGGGGCAGCAGGGCTGCTCTGGGTCATGCTGGGTCACATCAAAGAACCCAACAGTTCTGCAATCTCATGGAAGCCAAGAAGAAGCATGAGAGATCACTTGGGGGGCTGCTACTCCTGGAATCTGCCTGCTCTGCCCAGGATGGTGGGAAGGAGTACCGAGAATGCGGAAAGGCTGAGCATGGAGTGCAATGGTAACCCCCAGAGGTAGATCCTTGCTCCTGCTGGTTGATCTTAATGTGGCTGAAAGCCGGGCCTGGGTCGAACAAGTCAGGGGGACAGGGCTGTCCCGGGGCTTATGCTTTCAGGACTATGCCCCACAAGGACAGCTGGGGGACAAGGAACTGAGTATCTGGCATCTGCTCTGACATTCTGAAGGTCCCCGAAAGAGGCTTCCTAATGGCATGAGAAGAAGCAGGGGCCATGGACCCTTTGGCCAGGGTCACTCTCACATTAGACCTTGAGTCTGACATTCATTCATGGGGCTCCCCTGCTTACTCTCACCTTCCCCACGTGTTCTGCTCTGGGTACAAACTCTGTCCCCACTCTTTGTGGCCCCAACTCACTTATCGGCCTCATTGCCTATTGTGCCCTTGATCTTCAGGGTTCTTCCCAACTTCATGTGTATGTTGAGGATCTCAAAATTGTCCTGAGCCAACAGAGAAGCATTCCATTAGAGTTTTTCCCAGGAAATCAACCCCCATACCCCCGCCCCCAGGAAGCCTTTCCAGCGACCTCATCCAGTTTCAGACTGATGCTGCTGGCGTCCCCTTGCCCATCACCAGGTACGGTCCCTCACCTGGGAAGGACAAGCTCAGAGTCCTCACCCCACCTCTTCCGGAGCCCCCGAAGCTCTACTTGTTTCCTCCCAGCCCAGCCAGCACAACAGTGGGGTCTGCAGGCGCCTGGCACAGCTGCCGGGCCTCAGTTTGCCTGTCTGTACAATAGGTGGAACAGGCCCTGCCTGCACTGTAGGGCAGTTGAGAGCAACAAGAGGCTTCCAACAGCAGCGCCCAGTGTTCCAGTGCCCAGAGCACAGTGCCCTTAGCAGATCAGGTCATGTTCAGTTGCTAGGCAAAATTTGGAGTCATAGTTTGCATAGAAATTGGATCAGAAGTCTGTCCACAGAGAGATGTCTGCACACTCCTTAAGGCAAAGAGACAGCCTCCGGCTCCCACTGCAGGTCAGTGGTGGGGAATGGAGACCAGTCCAAAGCAAAGGGCTGCGCAGTGGGTCTTTCCCACCTCCTCACTCTGCAGAGCCCTCCACCCCCAACCATTACCGCCTCCTCCCACCAAAGGCGAGGATGAATCCCCGCGGGGAGGCAGTGGGGCCCAGCCTTCCTCACCATCACAGCGACGACTCCGTGGCAGCTCCGGGACTCGTGAAGGTTGGTGCTCAGGGACACACCTTCCAGTGAGGCTGAGGTCCTGAGTTTGCACCTGATCTCCTCCTCCAAGGGTACAAATAGAGCTCCTGCTGCCTGGGTGGGCCCTGTCTCCACCAATCCACACTCACATACACAGATGACTGCCACTCCCTGGTCCTGCCCCGCCCAGGTCCCCCTGGGCCTCCTGCCTCAAGGCTGAAGGTATGGCCACCATGTGAGTCCATCAGGCCGCCCACCTCCCTGAGGCCAGCTTCCTCATCTGTGAATGAATCTTGCTCTGCCCGGACCCCTCTCCTCCTCGTGGCACCTTCATGCATCCTGCCCCATCCATTGTCCAGGCCCCTCTTTCTGCACGTGTCCTGCTGCGTTCCTGGAAGGTGCTCATCGATTTCAAGACTCTACTTGCTAACAACCACACGTAGGCATATGGATCCTAGGTGGACATGTGTGCGCACGTGTGTGTAGAGGGAGACCCAGGCCAGTAAACACGCATGTATGCGGAGTTGTCTCTGAGGGCAAATCCTTGGACATGCCTGTGTGGGCTCCTCCTATGAAGGAGCTTCCAAATACTGGAAATTCTCAATGTCTTTTCAGACCGGTTTTCCACAAATGATTGAAGCCCGTGCTGTGGGTGCTCCTGCAGTAGAGGGCTCTGTCAGGGGCCTTTCCAGATCGACTCCAAGCATTTGCTGGATTGGCTTACTGGCCTCAAAGGTGTAGCCCATGTGTCCTGGGACGCCTTGGTCAGTTTGGCATGACGCAGTTGACACGGATGAGACAAAGGGTTATGTTCGAATATGAAGCATTGCATCCTCTAAAGGCGAGATGTATTCAACTCGCTTCCTTTTGCTGAGTCCTTAGTATGAATTCTGAGATTTTAAATTGATCGTACCTCCATGCTATTAAGACCATTGGATTCAATCTGTTGGCATGTGAGTTTGGCTGCATCTGGACCACGTCTGGAGAGCCCATGTCCTGGGACAGGGCCCTGCCCCTGAGATTGCCCATTAAACTGAGCCGCAGCAGCTCTGGAAGGAGGGTCAGGAAGAGGAGCTGCCCAGGGACTCCGTGCTCTGCTGTCACTTGCAACAGGGCTATAAGTCCCCGGTAGCCCCCAAATAGAGGCCAATTCTCGATTTTCTTCTCTCTTTTTTTAAACCACTTTATTGGCACATAATCCATAGATCATGCAATTTAATAGTTCCTATCAAGAAGGATATAATCTATACCCCAATCCACTTTAGAACATTTTCTCTGACATGGTTAAATCGCTTTTAAAATGAGTTGTGTCCTCACAAGCAGTTCTAGTGCTCCCTCCCCCTCCCCCATACATTGCTTGTTCCCCAAGCCCCCTCCCCATCTCCCACCCGCCCCCCACCTCTCCTCTAAACCCCTGCATCTTATTATCTGTCTGCAGCTCCTCTTTCTGTGCTGCACAAATAGGAAAGCCCCACAGAAACAATGCAAAATGGAAACAAGAACAGTGGCACGGATGAAATAAGACTGCAGAGAGAAAGTACAAATAGTCAGCAAGGAAAGACCTCCACAGTACGTAACCGGCCAGGGAAGAAATGTGTGTCCTGCAAGCAATGAAGAATAAACAAGAAATACGTGTACCTAGAACCATTTCAGGTTGGTTCGAGAGGGAGGTCAACTGACCCAGTATCAAGTTCAATCCAGTAGAATCATGATGACCACAATCTCCATCTGATAGTAAAGCAGTTTGAGACTCTTGCCTGTGGCTAGAGGGGAACTGCCAACAGCCAGGCTCCCACTGCCCTCCACAGTCCTCTACAAATTGGGTCTTCATAATTGAGGCTCTGGTCGTTTCCCTTTGTCGTGTTTGACTTTTGTTATTGTCATCTTTGGATCACACGAGCTGATGTGCTTCTGATGTGGGCTTAGTTGACCCCTCACTTAGATGGCTGCTTGTTCGAATACAAGCCTTTAAGAACCCAGACACTATTCCAGTTGGCAGCAGGGCACCATCTGCTTCGTTCAGCACACTTAGCTGGAGCGCCCTTATCGTCAGCGATCATTTCATGAAGGTGCATATCGAGCAGGGCCACGTTATCAGAACTGTTCTTGGACTTGGGCTAGAGTTCGGCGGGGGCTCAGAATCCATCTGCTTGTCCCTGGGCTGTGCATGACTCCGGGTTACTTTGGCAGCCCTATGACAGGATCAAGAGCCCATACGACCAGCTACCCCAACGACAGCAGCCAAGCAACCAGCAGCCAAAAGACAAACAAACAAAAGGCAGGAAAAGAAAGGCCTAAGGAAACAGAAAATGAGCTTGTCAGTCATCCGGAGAGGATTCGGCTACTGCACTGATGACATCATCCAGGTGTCCAATGACACGGCACTGCAGACACCGTCGTGTGTGGGGTGCAGGCGAGCACAGCCCCCGTGAGTGGCACACTGTGAGTGGATCTCCTGGTCAACTGCTGCAGGAGCTCTGTGACCCCAAGCACTGCGGCTGGCGCCAGGGGACACTTCCTGGAGCAGTTCTTCCAAATTCAGATCCCTGCCCAAGGCAGTCACTCCTTAACTTCCTCCTAATCTAAGAGAAGGAATCTCTCTGGATCTTTCTGCTGGGACACAGGAGAGATCAACTTAGATCAGGAGTGTCAGTATGCGCTCACCCAGTCCTGATGAGCATACTCACTCATTGAAAGCTCACTGGTTCAGATGAAGGGGAAAGGAGGAAGGTGGCCACAGGTGGGACCCGTATCCTTCTCCTTCTCCGTGTGGATGTTTTTCCTGGATCCCTGGGTGGTGGTGCTAGGTGTCTTGTGCCCGGCTCTCCATGGCGCCCCCATGTGGGACCGACTGGAACTGCTCCATAGGGCGCCCTGGCTGATTGTGCACAGGAGAGCACCTCCCAGCCTCTCTCAAGTCAGCTGTGTGGTTTGACACCCCTGGGGTGCCAGGTAGTCTATGATAGTGACATAATTTGGGGTCAACTTAAGTGTAGGTGTGGAGTCTGTCAGTCAGGTTACAACCTGATGAGGCCTCCTTGTGGATGTGATCTCCTCCTAAGGAGAGATCTGGGAAACGCCCCCCTCTCTTTCCACTTCACCTTTCTGACCCTGAGTCACTCAGAGAGCTGGCAGGGAGAGCGCCGTTGAATCCATGTCACCCTGCACCCACAGCTGTGAGCTCCCTGCATCCTGCGTCGTTGTGTGTGTCTGCAGAGGGGATTCATGACCAGCATAGGACTGGACTTGTGGACTTGCTCTGGACTGGACTGGGATGTTTGGAGTGTCATTGGATGTCCTTCTGTAGTCAACCGGCCTAAAACACTCATTGACACGTTGCAATAATTCAGATTTATTTTTAAATTGCCTGATCTATATAAGTAAGCACTGTGGATAATATGAGAGAAATAGCTGGAGGATCCAGTAAAATATAGAGGCATTACAGTGCAAGTGTATTGTAGAGTTTTCCAGGTGACAGCTATGAAAATTGGCTATCAGGATCGACAGAAATCCTGGAAACGTGACACTGAAGTGGAACATTCAGGGGAATGTGGGAAAGCAAGAAAATGATTTGGGACTACTCACCATCTGGGTGTAATGATGTAGCTAATGTGTCATATGAGTGTACAGATCTCCTGCCCGAGTGTTATCAAGGATGGTCCACCTGCACCGTTGGACCTGCCATATGTAAAACATCTCAAGGGTCTTCTAGCTCGGAGGGGCATTGAGAAGGTAGCCAGCCCCCTACAACTAATCACGGGTTTGGTAGGCACAGTTGTACAGTTGAGATATATAAAGATTATAGTAAAGTCATAGAGAAATGGGAGAGAGAGAGAAGATAAAGAAGTCAGACACATTTCATGGTAGCATGCTCACCTCACCTCCTCTTGGTGGAACATGCGGAGGTGGGGGACGAGTGGGCAGGAGAGAGAGCATAAGGTTTTACTTCTAACCAAAGTTTATATATATTTGGGGGCGTGAAAGCCCCCTGATTACACATAACAATCTGCATCATGGAAAGCAGTTGTAATATACGCAATAGAAGCGAGAGGAGGGGATGGCCTAGGGGTGTACACGCAATAGTAAAGGGAGGAAATAGGGATGCATACGTGGCAACATGGGTGCACCGTAGACTCAATATAGTAGCCTAAGCTTAGTCATCCTTGAGTGGTCCTGGGCTTGCCTTCGGGCTCTCCTTCAAGGGAACACTATCAGAAGGGAATGGGCCCTACTTAGGGTGAGTCAGACAATACAGTCTGGTTGCTCTAGATGGCTGATACCCTTCAGGAGAATCATCTCTGACCTACTTTCGTTGACCTAGTGTACAGTCATTGACCGTGTGTAGCAAGGAGCGTCATGGGTTTGCTGTATATTTGGGGGAGCCAACTTGGCAGCAATCTTTCTGTTTCCCACCATCGTCGTTCTAGCCGTGCCTCCGACCTCTCAGACACTTGCTGCACACCGGCCCTGCACCATGCTTCCTGCAGTGCAGCCTTGGAACCTGCATGGCTTTCCAGCCCACCAAGTGCCTTACAGGAGTGAGTCCAGAACACCAGGAGTCCCCAAACACTACACAGCATTGTCCTTCCTACCTGTGTGGGTGAGTGCCAGGCTGTGCCAACAGTAGACCAGAAGGGGGCTGTACATGTGGGCACCGAGTGTGGGTGATATGAGGTAGGGGTGGAGCATGTAATAATTACATGTTCCTTTTGGCATTTTGTGTTTCCCCCATCCTACATGAGATTCCTGTAAGATATGGCAGCACCCTGTAGTGAGGCCCAAGAAGTTATTCAGGGTCTAGGTCAGCAGTTGAAGGTCCACAACTCCCTGATGACCTGGGCCCCAGCAGGCCTTGGGGAGCAGGCTAGGGAGGGGTGTATGTACCAGCACATTGAGGTGGATGCCTGGTAGGGGGCTGGCAGAGAGGTCTCTAGCAGAAGTCTCAGGAAGGACTTTCTAGTAAAACCTGGAGGAAGACTGGGACCCCTCCCAGATGAGCAGCTAGGCCACCCACCCAACCCACTCTAAACAAACACCTTTGTGCTTGCTGATGATGAGGAAGACAAGGTCAAGGTGGGAGTGCCTGGTGCCTTCTGCCCCTTGACCTCTGCCCCGCATGAAGAAGCAGGTGCTTCCTGGTCTACACATGGTCTATACCCCTCTGCAGGAGAGCTAGATGGGGAAGGACAAACGGGGCCAGCTTCTCTTGGGCTGGGGGTTGCCATGAAGCCCTGCTGGACTGCGGCTCTTCCCTCACTGCCACTCAGTACACATGTCTATTGCTTGGTTACTAGCCAACAGCTGATGGTTCAAACCCACCCAGAGGCAGCTCAGAGGAGAGGCCTGGCGATCCCCTTCCAAAAGTGTGCTAGCAGAACCAGACCCCGGATCCAGACGCGTTCCCTAGAGGCTCTTTGATGACATCTGAAGCAGGACAAAGAGCATCATGCCAGGTAGAGGGACCATCGGCATGCACCCGTCACAGAGGCTGATGGATGCATGACTCACGGAAAAGCTGCTCCTTATATATTATTTGTCAGTAAAACAACCTAGGGGTGTTTTGTTTTGATTGGCCAGAGGGGGTGCAGAGAAAATCATCACAAGGTCATGACTGGTGGCTGCTGAACTCACCGCAGTCCCAGAGGTGACCACAGAAGACGGGAAAGGACCATGTCTGCGAAGAGTGTGATTGCCGGACCCCAAGAGGTGTAGGGTTGATTATGATGTTCTGAATACCTGACCCCCGTGACCCCTGATCATGGTAGCCTGCGTCATAGCAGCAGGACCCGACCCTTTTCCTTCCATCAGTCCGCCTGTGTGGTTGGCTCTTTGCAGGAAGTGCAGGCAAGTTCCGGTGTTAGTCGGTGAGCACCTTTCAGCAGATTTCCCTTCTCCCTTCACACACAGTCTTCCTGTGAGCACACAGCCTTTCCCTGGCCGGCATCATAGAGTCAGGCTCCTGATTGTCCTGGGGTCTGAACTTACATCAACCCTCTAGGGGACTTAGGGCTCCTGCTTAGACCATAGCTACAAACCAAGGAATATGGCAGGTTGGTTCTAGGGCAGTGTTCTTCACCTCCCTGAGGCCGTGGCCCTCTCATACACTTCCTCATGTAGTGGTAACTCCCCAACCATAACATTATGTTCGTTGATACTTCATCACTGTCATTTTGCTACTGTGACGAATCAGGTGACCCCTGTGAAAGGATTGTTTGACCCCCAAAGGGCTCTGGACCCACAGGTTGAGAACTTTTGCTCTAGAGCAGGCATCCTCAAACTTTTCAAATGGGGCCAGTTCACTGTCCGTCTGACTGTTGCAGGGCCAGACTATAGTTAAAAAACAAAACCAACTATGAACAAATTATTATGCACACTGCACATATCTATTTTGAGGTAAAAAAAACAAAAGGAGGCAAAAACACCCGGCGCCTGCGGGCCATAGTTTGAGGACCCCTGCTCTAGAGCACAGACACGTCCTTGAGAACACTGAGAGAGTCCCACTCTGCACGCATGGGGGGTGGGGATCTGTGCACTGGAAACCTACAGAGACACAGGAGCAGGTGCTCTGAGGTGTGTGAGAGCAGGCTCCCTGTCAGCCTGATTTTCTGTAGTTTACCTGTTTCAGTTTCCTCAGTTTACCTGTTCCAGGAGAGGAGGGGATGAGCCAGAATCCCCTGACAAAGCACGGACTGCATTTCCTACCCCAGAAAGGCTTGATCCACAGGTGGATTGGTTTATTCTCACCCCCTGGGGAAGGGGTGGGGGCGGGGCTTCTAAGGCAGAGGGGGGAGGGGGGAGGGTTAGTGGGGACGTGGGGCAGAGCAGGCACCAGGGCTCCTGTGATCAGGGAGACTTGGTAGGAATCTGGGCAGGCTGATGGAGTCTGGCGGGTGCCGCTCACTCAGAACTCAGTCAAACTTCAGAGAAGAGATCCTCAACTTGCCCTTCGTGCTCAGGTAGCTCAGGGGGCAGCTGCCCAGCCTGTTGGGGAAGGTGAGCATGTGTCCATCTGGCAGCTTCACTGTAAACTGGTGCTTCTCATAGGTGATCTCAAACTGTGGGGGGAAACAGGGTGTCAGAGAGGCAAGGGTTACCGGGGAAGAGCCAGGGCAGTGCCTGGTGGCTCCCTCAGTGCCCAAGCGAGGGTCCCCTATCATCTGGGAGCTCCCTTTGGCATCTATCCCAGGCTCCTTATCCTTTGAACTCACCATGACCTCTGATCCCCTGGCAAAGCAGTGGAGGTCTGTTCGTTGCTCCTCCCCCCAGCCACCATCCTTAGAGTTGCAGACGATGGTGGACTCTGGGAAGCGAGGGTTGAAATGCAGATTCAGTTTGTCAGCACTTTGGCCCAGATTAATCTCGATCCTGCAGAAAGAGAGGTGTTAAGGAAGGTCTAGGGGTCCCCCTCAGTAAAATAACTTGGGGAGTGTTTTGTTTGGCCACATGCTGGAAGAACCTTCAGAGAGAGATTGCATGAACTGAGATCTGCGCTGTAAAAAAAGGCAGGGGACCGTCCAAATGCCATGGCCTTGGGGTGTGAGGTCCCATTGGGAGCACAGGCCTGGGCTGCAGACGGTGGGGTAACTGACTGTGACTATAAATAAGGCCAACCCAAGGGCTGAGCTTCTGTCTTTAGACCCATGCATTTGTTGCTAGTGTGACTTCTTATTAGCATCAAAATAGATGTCTGGGCTAGACCTTCAAGGTGGGGACAGCAGGGTGCTCTGAGTCAGGAAGAGTCACATCAGACTCCCAACTGTTCTGTAATATCATGGACACCAAGTAGAAGCAAGAGATCTCTTGTGGGGGGCTGCCACCCCATACATCCATGCACCCTCCGGATGCCCAACCAGAGGTTTATGGAGATTAGTCTCCAGAGGGTTGAAAGGCTAAACTGAAGATGAGCTGTAATCCCAGGAGGAGATAATTACTCCTGGCTTAATGTGTCTGAAAGCCACAGAAAGGGGCTGTCCCTGGACCTTTCACTTTCAGACCCAATGTCCAACCTAGGCGGTCAGGGGAGAAGGGGCTGAGTATGTGGTATCTGGTATCTGCTTTGACATTCTGAATGTCCACAAACCGAATTTCTTAATGACATGAGAAGAAGCAGGGACATCACGGTCCCCTTGGCCAGGGTCACTCTCACGGTAGACCCTGAGGCTGGCATTCATTCACAGGGCTGCCCTGCATCCTCCCACTTTCCCCATGTGTTCTTTCCCGGGTACAGACTCTGTTCCCACTCTTAGTTGCCCCCACTCACCAATCGGCCTCATTTTCTATTCTGCCCTTGACCTTCAGGGTTGTCCCCAACTTCATATGTATGTTGATGATCTCAAAATTGTCCTAAGTCAACAGAGAAGCATTCCTTTAGGGTTTTCCCAGGAAATCCATCCCCCCCAGGAAGCCTTTCCGGGGACCTCAGCCTGTCTCAGGCTGATGCTGCTGGTGTCCCCTTGCCCATCACCAGCGGCAGTCACTGGCCTGAGGGGGCACCAGGTACCACTGGGAAGGACAAGCTCAGAGGCCTTACCCCACCTCTTCTTGAGCCCCCTGGCTCTACTGGTCTCCTCCAAGCATAACAGCGTGGTCTGCAGGCGCCTGGCACAGCTGCCGGGCCTCAGTTTGCCTGTCTGTACAATAGGTGGAACAGGCCCTGCCTGCACTGTAGGGCAGTTGAGAGCAACAAGAGGCTTCCAACAGCAGCGCCCAGTGTTCCAGTGCCCAGAGCACAGTGCCCTTAGCAGATCAGGTCATGTTCAGTTGCTAGGCAAAATTTGGAGTGATAGTTTGCATGGAAATTGGATCAGAAGTCTGTCCACAGAGAGATGTCTGCACACTCCTTAAGGCAAAGAGACAGCCTCTGGCTCCCACTGCAGGTCAGTGGTGGGGAATGGAGACCAGTCCAAAGCAAAGGGCTGCGCAGTGGGTCTTTCCCACCTCCTCACTCTGCAGAGCCCTCCACCCCCAACCATTACCGCCTCCTCCCACCAAAGGCGAGGATGAATTCCTCACCATCACAGCGACGACTCCAGTGGCAGCTCCGGGACTCGTCGAGGTTGGTGCTCAGGGACACACCTTCCAGTGAGGCTGAGGTCCTGAGTTTGCACCTGATCTCCTCTTCCAAGGGTACAAATAGAGCTCCTGCTGCCTGGGCGGGCCCTGTCTCCACCAATCTACACTCACATACACAGATGACTGCCACTCCCTGGTCCTGCCCTGCCCAGGTCCCCCTGGGCCTCCTGCCTCAAGGCTGAAGGTATGGCCACCATGTGAGTCCATCAGGCTGCCCACCTCCCTGAGGCCAGCTTCCTCGTCTGTGAATGAGGCTTGCTCTGCCAGACCCCTCTCCTCCTCGTGGCACCTTCATGCATCCTGCCCCATCCATTGTCCAGGCCCCTCTTTCTGCACGTGTCCTGCTGCGTTCCTGGAAGGTGCTCATCGATTTCAAGACTCTACTTGATAGCAACCACACGTAGGCATATGGATCCTAGGTGGACATGTGTGCGCACGTGTGTGTAGAGGGAGATCCAGGCCAGTAAACACGCATGTATGCGGAGTTGTCTCTGAGGGCAAATCCTTGGGCATGCCTGTGTGGGCTCCTCCTATGAAGGAGCTTCCAAAAACTGTGGAAATTCTCAATGTCTTTTCAGACCGGTTTTCCACAAATGATTGAAGCCCGTGCTGCGGGTGCTCCTGCAGTAGAAGGCTCCGTCAGGGGCCTTTCCAGATCGACTCCAAGCATTTGCTGGATTGGCTTACTGGCCTCAAAGGCGTAGCCCATGTGTCCTGGGACGCCTTGGTCAGTTTGGCATGACGCAGTTGACATGGATGAGACAAAGGGTTATGTTCGAATATGAAGCATTGCATCCTCTAAAGGCGAGATGTATTCAACTCGCTTCCTTTTGCTGAGTCCTTAGTATGAATTCTGAGATTTTAAACTGATCGTATATCTGTGCTGTTATCAAGACTGTTGGATTCAATCCCTTGGCACATCTAGTTTGGCTGCATCTGGACCACCACGTACGGAGAGCGCGTGTCCTGGGGACTGAGGCACAGCAGCTCTGGACGGAGGGTCAGAAGCGGCGCTGCCCAGGGACAGTGCCACGCACTAACCTATCTCTCGGAGTGTTTCTGCTAATCCATAGGAAAGACTGAACTAGATCAGGGGTGTCAACCTGCTCTCACCTTTCCCACGTAGCTTTTCCTGTTACTCACTCATTAAACAACGCTCTCTGGGTCAGATGAGGGTTCAAGGAGGAAGGTGGCCACACATGGGGCCTGGACCCTTTCCTTCTCCTGTGGATGTTTGTCCTGGGTCCCTGGGTGCTGGTTCCAGGTGTCTTGTCCCTGGCTCTCTATGTCGCCCCCATGAGGGACCAACTGGACCTGCTCCACAAGCCATTCCTGCCTGGAAGGTCCACAGAAGAGCATCTCCCAGCTTCTCCCAACACTGGCTGCTGACGGGTTCCACCCACTCTGCGGTATCTGGCAGTAGGAAGGCTCCGAATTCTTAACCAAAAGGTGAGAGATTTGAGCCCACAGAGAGACATCTCTGAAGAAAGGCCTCTCAATCCACTTCTGAAAATTGCAAACGATGGAGCACCGGTCTCCTGACATGAGTGGGGTTGCCGGGAGTGGGGAGGCGATTGATAACAACTGGGTTTACTAGTTCCCTTTGGAATCTACCAAAGGGTGTTTGGGGTGTTTTGAGAGCATAAAGGAAAGCACGTGAAGACCACCAATACGCACACCTCGACCTGCTGCTTTCAGACCATGGGCGCCTTTGAAGGGTATTTTCTCATTCGCAAAGCCCCCCACACCCCCTCTCATTTTACCCCGCCGGAAACTCTCACTCGCTGTCTAGCTGGCAAAGCCCCCCCCCATCTCATTTTACCCCCACCGGACACTCGCACTTGCTCTCTCACTGCCACCCAGTAGATTCCGACTCTAAGGACTCTGTAGCACAGGGTAGAACTGCCCCTTTGGGTTTCTAAGACTTAAAACCATTAGACACGTAGACAGCCTCATCTGGTCAGAAGAATGAGCTGGTTGATTCAAACCAGTAACTTACTGGTTAGCTGTTCCGTGCACCCAGGGCTCTTCAGTGCATTCTCAAGGCCACCTTCATTCGGATCCCATGTGCAGGTAGGGAACTAAAGATGTACAGAGCTGGTAAGTAAGAGAGCTTGAATGGAATCCCTCCGTTTCTATGGTCACAGTCATGACAGAGAGGAGAGTCAGAGCAAGATGTCAGTCATCAGCAATGGCCTAGAAGACCCAGAAATCTAGAGCAGGAGGACACCGTGGATGTCACTTGGAGGCTCATGGAGCAGGCCCTTGTTCCCGCACGTCCTCGTTGTGTGACCGTAGCTAGCGTCAGTGGTTCCCACCTCTGGGAGTTTGGTTCCCTCCTACGTCAAGCGGCACAGGAGAGTGAGGCTTGTGGGGATTAAGGGACAGGATGGTTTTAGATCCCTAGTCTCCAGGGCCAGCTTGGTCAATTTGGCATCAAGGGTCCTAGAGATCAGGAAAAAGAGCTGTAGTTGAATATGAGATGTTCATTCGTCAGAGATATTATTTACTGTTAGCACCAGAAGCCCTGAGCTCTGTCTGTGTCAGCTGTGGGTGCAGCGCCTCCCTCTCTCCGTGTGGCTGGGTCTAGGCAGGTGCTCTGAAGGAGGGGGCTCCCTTATATTCCCGCTACCCCACGATGGTGCCTTGTAACCAGAGATACTTCTGCCTCTTTGATGGAGAAATCCATGCTTAGCTACATAGATTCACCCTGATTGATAAAGAGGTTCTGTTGAAGACACTCCATAACAAGTCACTTCTGACTTTCGTTGGAAACCTGTTCTGTGTTATCCGCGGCCTGCAATTCTGCAGTGTTTTGAGTGGTCGATCATCACATGGACCGTCTACCAGGAATCAATCGAGAAGGACAACAGCGGCAGATTACATGCTGCCAAAAGCGTCTCTAGCACAGACTACTGGCGCTGAGCTGTCCCAGATCCCAGGTGGTCCCAGGTGTGGAGAATCATAACTGGAAGATGTCCTAGGTTGGAGACTGCATGGAATTATAAAGCTCATGAAATTTTTCCACTAACCTTTGGAAGCCCTAGGATGTATTTACCGATGTATATTTCAACACCTATATTTACATGTTTGCATACATGTATTGGAATTTATACCTGTGTATGTCTAAATACATGAAGAAGGAGACCCTGGATACAGGAAACAGTTAACAATTGAAATCTGCGTCTGCTGCCCCTCGAGTTCCAGGTGTCAGTTCACTGGAAGCACCTTGGAGAAAGACCTGGCGCTCCCCTCCCAGAACACAAATCGGGAAACCCAGCTCTCCTCTGACGCCCACAGGCTCACCATGCCTTAGAATCGAGCTGAAGGCAAAGGGCTTCCATAGTTAAAGGAGTGTAAATCAACTTTCAGCCGAAGACACAGTTTCCCAGACACAGTTGATAGATCCATGTAGACAGCAATGCTCCCTCAGAGCAGCTCTGTGGGACAGACAGACAGGCAGTGCCCGTAGGACCCACAGAGTACAGAGATTTACTGGCGTAGAAAGCCTCATCTTCCTCCCAAGGAGCCACTGGAGGTTTCGAACTGCTGCCCCCCACCCCCACCCTTGTGTTAACAGCCCAAGCCCTGCCTCACTACACCACCAGGTCCTTAGATGCCAAGAGCGTGGTCACGTAGGATTGTCATAGAGATGGTGTGTGCGTGGAAGGACTCTGGTGACAGAGCTTAAAGGGAGGGCCCTATGAACTGAGCAGCTGTTCCACAGGAGAAAGACGGGCTGGTCTGCTTACGGATTGACAGCTTTGAAAACCCTGTGGGGCTGATCTTCTCTGTCGAGGTGTACTGGACTCCACAAGCATGGGTTTATAAAATGATGTTTATGTGTGAAGTATATAACAATGTGAGTATAAAGATGAAAAGAAAAAAACAAAACAAAACAAAAAGATGAAAAGAGCCACTATAAATAATATGAAAATAGCTTCGCTGACTACAAAGTTGTGTGTTTCTTTCTGGTTTGAAGAGTAACGAATATCTCTCCATGGGTATCTATGAAACCTGGCACCGTGCCCGCGGGGCCTAATCAAAAACTTTGCCCTTCAGCTTCTCTCTGTTGGCACCCACATGCAATGTGAATGTGAGAGAACTTTGGTCACGATATCTCTGTGATGGCTGGCCCTCACCTTCCTAAGAACTAACTAATCACTGATGTATGTGCTTGCTTCTGCTGCTTGGCCCGTCCCCTCATTCTTCAGAAAACAAGAAGGACTCGGCGAGGCCAGGGGGTGCTGGGTGGGCCCCAAAAGAAGGGCAAAGTTCGGGACCGGCCTCTGCCACCTGCACACTGAGTCCCTGTCAGTGCCAGCGTCTGCCCCTGGCACTAGGGGCTATAAGCACACGTTTCAGGAGCACGTAAGATTTGCAGGTATCTTCTTTTGCTCACAAAAGTTGACCTGGGACTCCCGAGGTGGTTAGGAACTCAGTTACTAGTTCAGACACAGCTCAAAGGACAGGCAGGGCCACCTTACTCAGGTGTGACATTGACTTTCTCGATTTGCATGTAAGATCGATTGCATACTTCTGTACACCTGGACCTCAGCGTCCTGGAGGGTGTGCATGGAGCCGACGTTATATTTCTACCACAGCCCCTTGGGGCGTCAGGACAACGTGATCATCCTGCGCACCTGCGAGGGAGCACTGAAGCTGTGTTTGCGGTTGTTGTTGCGGTCGGAGGTCACGAAGGGGTTGAATTTCAGGTGCCTGTCCAGTGTCAGGCAGACCCAGACCCTCCACCTCTTTTTCTTAAAGAGTTTCATAAAGAGGTTTTGCCCTGCCCCTCAGATTATGCAGGGAGGGGGACGCTCAGACAATGGCTGGCAGTGCAGACATGGCACTTCCAATGCCCCTCCTCCTTGCCCCTGGCACACGGGGTTTTCTTTAAGGAAGGTCAGAGCATCTTGACAGAAGCCTGCACCTGCCTGGTCTTTGGTGTCAGTCTCCTCCGGTCTTCATTTACCATGGGAGGTGCCTCTGTTTCAAGTATTAGCAGGAATTTAGCCTCCATTGAGTTCTTTCTGCTCATGAACCAGCAATCTTAAAAGTTATACCCTGAGGCTGAAAGTTGATTCTCTCTCTCTTTCTCTCTCTCTCTCTCTCTCTCTCTCTCTCTCTCTCTCTCTCTCTCTCTCTCTCTCTCACACACACACACACACACACACACACACACACCCTGCTACCCCAAGAAGGGCCATCTCTCACCCTCAGGGAGTCACCTGACATGCTCATGCTAGAATGGGGGTACTGAGGTTGCATGGGGATGGACAATAACCCTGACCTAGGTGGTCAGGGGAAAGCTGTGAGCGTTCTAATCTGCACCGGGTGGCCACCGTGCAATAGGAAACCCACACCATGGCCCCTCTCCTATCTCTGTCATCCCATCTTCCACAGTGACGCGTTCATCTGCCCCCATCATGATTTTGTGAGGAGTCCCTTGGTTCTCCATGTCCGACAGCACAGGGACAGGGAGCTGCTAGTTGTTCAGGGCGGACCCGGGAGAAGACCCAGCACAAGGGTGTCGGCTGGATGTTGCCTCAAGCAGAGAATATCAGAAAGAGGTGGACTTGTGTCTTCTGGACTGGGCCAAGGCATCCGACTCTGTGGATCATCACACAGTGTGGACAGCGTGGAGAATGAAACTTCCAGACACTTCCTTGTCCATGAACTGAGAGGCAGTGGCTCAAATAGAATCCTTCGTGCTTTACATTCGGGAACGGCGTGAGACAGTGCTGTATCCTCTCGCCATGCTTGCTCAATCTGTATGCTGAGAAAATCGTCAGAGAAGCTGGGCTAGGTGAAGAAGAGTGTGGCACCAGGTTGGAGGAAGTTTTAAGAACCTGAGATGTGCAGATGACACCATCTTACTTCCTGAATGTGAGGAGAATGTGAAGCAGATGCTGAAGAAGATCAAGGATCACAGCCTTCAGCATGGATTCTGAATCAATGTGAAAAAAAAAACAAAACACCAAAATCCTCACAACTGGACCATCAGGTAACTTCCTGACCAATGGAGAAAAGGTTGGAGCTGTCCGGGATTTTATCTTGCTAGAATGCACAGCAGCGGTCTTGGGGTCACATGGAAGCAGCAGTCATGGGGTAACACCATGTACTGCATTAGGTACATCTGCTGCACAAGACCTCTTCGGGGTCTTGGAAGGCAAGGATGTTACTTTGAGGACTAAGATGCACCTGACCCAAGCCATGAAACTTTCAATTGCCTTGTATGCATGAGAAAGTTGGACATTGAATAAGGATGACCAAAGAAGAATGGGTGCACTTGAACTGTGGTGCTGGAGAAGAACATTGAAATGACCATGGACTGCCAGAAGGACGCAGATCTGTCTTGGCAAAAATAAGCCCAGAGTGCGCCTTAGAGACAAGGATGGCAAGACTTCATCTTATGTACACTGAACATGTCAGCAGGAACCGGTCCCTGGAGAAGGCCATTATGTTTGGTTAAAGTAGAGGGGCAGTGATATGTGGATTAAGTGCCAATAAAACTATTTTTTTTTAAAAAAAAAGCATGTTGTAATCTCAGAAACTCAGGGAGGGCAGCTCTACCCTGTCCTATAGGGTAACTAAGAGTCTTCATTTACTCGACGGCAGTGAGTTAGAAGACTCCTTACCTACACCCTCGGCTCTCAAGAGGTGCAACCAACACCGCGACTTAGACTTGACCCTAGTGGATATCTACCTTGTCCTGCTCAGCCTCTCAGTCTGCAGACACTTTAAATGCAATCTCCACCATCAGAAGAGTCCCGTGCTCATACTCCCTGCCAGCATTTGGAGTTTCCCATGTGCCTGTGGTGCTCTGTCTGAGGAAGGCCATATTCATCATGTGAGCATTCTCAGAGGCTTCTGGGACACTGTCAGGATGCTGACTGAAAGCTGGGGATTACCTGCCCAGGTAGGTGAAAAGGTCTCCACTTAGACTCTGTTTCCCCTCATAAACCTTTTGATACCCCATTTCCTTCTTTCTTTCTTGACCATTGTATTGGGAGCTCTTACAGATAATATAAAAGTCCATAATTCAATTAGATCGAGCATCATTGTACAATTGCTACCACCATAAGTTTCAAAACATTTTCTTTATTCTTGAACTCTGATATCTGCTCCCTTTTATCCCCTCCCTCCTCCACCCTACCCCCAGATATATGTCCCGTCCGCGGGACATTCAACGTGGATCCTGGAGGAGAGAGTGGGAATTGGGGGGGGGGGTACAAGAGGCACGGAGAATGAGGACAAGACAGTATCCTGATCAAGTCCTGTTTATTGAGTGGAAAGTTATAGCTTATATAGGCCAAGGAAAGGGAAACAAGCCGCAGGTGTTTCCCTGAGAACAATAGTGGGGGAAACAAGCCGCAGGTGTTTCCCTGAGAACGATAGTGGGGGAAGCAAGCCGCAGGTGTTTCCCTGAGAACAATAGCGGGGGAAGCAAAATGCAGATGTTTATATATAATCATTACACACATGTTTACCCAAGGTTGGAGCAGAGTTCATTCTGGGTATAGTGACCATAGAACAGAATCGTGCAGACAGATAGAGACTTCCTTATCTATGGCAAGATAAGTATGTCAAACACAGCTGCAGTGCTGTAGGCTGGCTCAGGCTAATGAATTCCAAGTAATGGCTGGGCCTCATGGCTCCGGACAGATATATATGCCATCTCTTACACCATCCAATGTATCTGTTCACGCGCAATTCTGTTATTTGTTCCCCATGAGTGGGGCTTCACAGTCATCCTTGCTGCCAGCTGCCCCTTTCCACCCACGCCCCTCTTCCCAAACCCTCAGGGAATCATTACTCCCTTTACTGTTTCTGAAGGGTGATCTTGTCTTTCATGCATCAAACTATCTTCATCCTACAAATGAACATACGATGGTTTAACAAGATTAATGAGGTAAAACAAAGGCCATAATAGTAAGGGGGTGGATGTTAAAGAACTAGAAGGCAGTTGTGTGTTCCATCAGTGTTATACTGTACTGTAGATTTGTCATCCCTTCCATGTGGCCCTCCTGTGAGGAACTGTGGAGCCCCATTTCTGAGCCCACATGTCAGCATTCTCTATAATGATTCTGTTCACACCCCTTTGGGGGGTCATTGGATCCCACTGCGGTTCTTCTTCTATCACCTGACCAGGTGCACTCTTAATAGGTTTATGATGTTCAGTCAGGTGAGTCAAGTCCTCCCTTGACTTTCCTAAAATCTTCCTTTCCTTCAGGGTTGGGAAGATGGTCAACAAAGCCCTATGGTCCACCTAAAACCGCCACAGCTGGACACTAATATGACTCTAGTCCAGTTGTCATTGACGGCACCTGCGTCAACTAGTTTGGGTGTCCAGGCTTGCACAGATCCCTCCAGCCAGATCGTGAACCGCTAGAGCAGCAGTTCTCAACCTGTGGGTCACGACCCCTTTGGGGGTTGAATGACCCTTTCAGAGGGGTCACCTGATTCATAACAGTAGCAAAAGGACAGTGATGTAGTAGCAATGACAATAATGTTATGGTTGGATGGGGGGGGGTCACCACCACATGAGGAACTGTCTGAAAGGGTCTCAGCCTGGGGAAGGTGGGAACCGCTGCCCTGGAGGGTCTCCAACCGGAGATACTATCCTCCTGGATCGCTGCTCAAAGCTGGGAAATGAACCAGCTACCTCTTTCTCAAAGATGGGTGTCCAGAGATGGTGTGGGTGCCCACCAGGCAGGCATCCTTCTAGGCTCATTTAGGCTTAGGTGTTTGAATTATGTAGGCACCAAAATCATGCATCTTTTTTGGACCTTCCAGGTAAAGTGGAGAAGGTACATGCTGGGCTGCTGATGTCAAGGTCAGCAATTTGAACCCAGTAGCCACTCCGGAAAGGAAAGCCAAGGGGACGGTTCTACTCTGCTTCTTGTCGTGTTAGGTTTCTGGGATGGTTTGCCTCAGTTCTTGATTCTCAGCGTTAAAAGAATTCACGGGACAGACACACTTTTGTAATCCAAGTAACGTTGATGAGGGAAAGGGACGTTTCAGGTGTGACAGTGTCAGAGAGTACACACTATCCCTGGAGAGCGTGCAGGGCCATGTGGGGATCATGAGTTTAAGACTAGAGATGGCCACTGCAGCCACGCCAGGGGAACACTGGCCGAAGAGCGCAGACCCAAGAGCAGGAGATCTCAAGAGAGCAGAGGCCAGAGAGGGCGTGCTCATGCTTTCCCACGCGTGCCCCGTCCACATGGGAGCAAGCCCACCCTCCGACTTGCATGAGGGGATACCTGAAAGAAGGGCGTGGCTTCTCTCCATCTGTTATTTACACCCTCCTGTCCCTACTTGGGGGCAGGGGAGTGGTTGAGGGTATTGGCCCACCTTATTGACTGAGTTTAAGTGTACCTATGTGATGCCATGTCACTGGTACCCAGGTGTTATCCCATAGGTGTCTAACCTGGGCCTGATTTCTTTGCAACCCCTTTGTTGTGGCATTTGGTCTACCTGTCAGGGGTTGTTGTTAAGTGCCATGGGGTTAGTTTGGACTCATAACAGCCCCATATGCAACAGAACAAGCACTGCCCAGTCTGGAGCCAGGTGGTAGTGGTTACTTCATCTGGTGTCAATTTGAGGCTATGAAGACTAAAGGGAGGGAGTTTAGCCTGTCCGTCGGGATGCAGCTTGATGGCCTCATTTGGAGGCGCTAAGGAGATAAATAGCTCATTGGAGGTGAGGTGAGATAAATAACTCCCTGGAGGCCAGACACAGCCTCTTGCTGTTTCATCTTCCGGCTGAACAGCCACATGGAGCGACACTGATAGAGCCAGAGCTCTGGGGCTGGAGGAGCCACATGGAGACCCACACCAGCGCTGAGATGTTTCCACCACCACTGGATCCACAAGACTTTCCACCCACTGACCTGTGATCTTCCTGTAGTCGGCATCATGGCATGTGTTGCATGAGTCTGAAGAGGAATTTACAGACTGGTATGGGACATATGGGCTAATATCAGACTTACGGACTTGATCTGGACTGGGCTGGGATGTTCTCTTGATATACAATGGCTGTTTATTTCAAGCTGCTTCTTATGCAAAGAGCCCATAGTTGCCACCACTGTGGGTTGGGTTGGGTTTGGGAGGTCAAAGGGAATGCTATTTCTCTAGTGAAGCAAGTCAGCGCTTGAGGGTGAGGCTTGGCCCCAAACCATCTGGAGACCATTGCCCAGTCCCTTGATGCTGAAAGAGACTCTGTGGACGTCAGAACAGACCACTCATTGGTCCTGCGCCATCCTCACAATTGCGGTTATGCTTAAGCCCAAATTTGTTACCCTCCCCCCCCCATCCTGGAGAACCTTCCACTTTTGGCCGACCCTCCACTCTACCAAGCATGAGATCCTTCTCCAGGGACTGGTCTCCCGATAACAGGCAATGAGGTCTCACCATGCTCAGTTCTGAGGAAGTCTTGTGACGCTTCATGGTAATTTGTTCTTCTGACGCATCATGGTAATTCAGTATTGCTCACCAACACCATAAATTGGTTGCATTAATCCCTCCAGATCTTCCTGATTCACTGTCCAACTTTCACATACAGAGGAGGCCCCTAAAACCACCATTGGATGAGAGTGTAATAGAGTTACATCAATCCTCCATGCTCACAAGTAAGGGTCTGAAGAGCCGACTCCCGTGCGGGAAGATTCTCACGGTTATGAGATATAAATAAATGCTAATGTGTGACTGAGCACAGTCCCTCCAATCACTCCCCCTAAAGTAACTGTCCATAAGGAGCTACCAGATAAGATGAATCATTCCTGAGACTAGCTGATCGCAGCACCTGAAGATTAGATGTAGATAAAAGCAATAAGATTCTATCGGCCAAACCACCATAAAATCTAGCAAAGCCCTGGGGAGGGCTCAGGGGTGTCCAAGGTCAATTAGCACTAGGTCAAGATGGTAACTCATGACACTGTTTGCTTATTGTGTTACCTGCTTAAGCTATTAGTCATTGGCTTTGCTATATGCTAGCCGTATGACGTGCATGCCTTATGAGCGATCTGTAAGCCCCATTACATAGACCCCCTGGAAAATACGTTCTCTCAGTCCTGACATGGGACGAGGAGCCCCTGTGCCCTGGTGACTGTCTGCCTTTAATATGTTCCACAATCACAAAGTCTCTCCAGAGGACCCGAGCAAGCATTGGGGTCTCCCTCTCCCCAATACACCATGCCTTGTCTTTGGTGCAACTTAGTCTACAAAGGAACAGCTTTGTTCTTTAACCCTCTAAAGAGATCTTGTTCAGCAGACTTGTCCAATGAAATATGTCATTTGATAACTTTCATTTTTTAATAAATCATTTTATTGGAGGCTCGTACAACTCTTATCACAATCTGTACATCCATCCATTGTGTCAAGCACATCTGTACATTTGTTGCCATCATCATTCTCAAAATATTTTCTTTCTACTTGAGCCCTAGGTATCAGCTCCTCATTTTATCCCCCCCTCCCTCACGAACCCTTGATAAGTTATAAATTATTATTATTTTGCCATATCTTACACTGTCCAACGTCTCCCTTCACCCACTTTTCTGTTGTTCATCCCCCAGGGAGGAGTTTATATGTACATACTTGTAATCGGTTCCCCCTTTGCACCCCACCCTCCCTCCACCCTCCCGGTATCACCACTCTCAGTGCTGGTCCTGAAGGGAGCTTCTGTCCTGGATTCCCTGTGTTTCTAGTTCCTGTCTGTACCAGTGTACATCCTCTGGTCTAGCCAGATTTGTAAGGTAGAAATGGGATCATGATAGGGGGTGGTGGCTGGGGGAGGAAGCACTTAGGAACTAGAGGAAAGTTGTATGTTTCATCGTTGCTATACTGCACCCTGACTGGCCCTTCTCCCCGTGACCCTTCTGTAAGGGATGTCCAGTGGCCTACAGATGGGTCTTGGGTCCCCACTATGCACTCCCCCTCATTCACAATGATTTGATTTTTTGTTCTTGATGCCTGATACCCGATCCATTTGACACCTCGTGATCACACAGACTAGTGAACTTATTCCATGTGGACTTTGGACTTTGTTGCTTTTCAGCTAGATGGGCGCTTGTTTATCTCTCAGCCTTTACGACCCCCAAATGCTATATCATTTGATAGCTGGACACCACCAGCTTTCTTCACTACATTTGTCTACATACCCACTTTGTCTTCAGCGATCCTGTCAGGAAGGTGAACATCATGGAATTCCAGGTTAATAGAACAAAGTGTTCTTGCATTGAGGGAGTACTTGAGTGGAGACCCAATGTCCATTTGCTACCTTAATACTAAACCTATAAATATATGTACATAGATCTATTTTCCCATCATCATATATAAATACATTTACATATGTACATGCCTATATTTACACCAGTATAAATGCCCTTTGCCTCCAAGTTCTTACCTCTATTTCCTTTCCTCTTGTCCCACTATCATGTTCAGCCTTCATTTGGGTTTCAGTAATTCCTCTTGGTTACCTTGCCCTTGATCAAGCCCTACCAGGCCTCCTACATCAATCATCCTTGCCATCGATTTTAGGTCACTTGTTCTTCCCTTGTCCCTGGGATTGTTAACACCCACTTCCTTTCCCCGCCTCCCCCTCTCCCATGCTCCACCTCCACTGGAACTGTTGGTCCGTTGTTTTCTCCTCCAGATTATTTATCCCGATTATTTTATCTAGACAGACATGCAGAGATAATAATAGCACAAAACAAGACAGAGCAAAACAAAACAACAAAAGAAAACAAAAACCAATGACAAAAAAAAAGTCTATAAATAGTTCAAGGTCTGTTTATTGCCCTTTAGGAGTGTTTTCCGGTGGAGTCTGATGGGGTGCCACACCCTGGCCCCAAAGTCTATTTTGAGTATTCCCTTGGGACTTCCTTGCTCTGCTCCCATTGCTGTTCTGTTGCACACCCTTAGTGTTTCGCCTCAGTGTGGTGGGGTCAGATCAATTCCTGTACTGTGCCTTCAGTGTTGTCCCCCACACGGGATGTCGTGTCTCATAGTGTGGCTGACCCTGTGGTCTGTCTGTGCTTTGGCTGCTCTGAACAGGAATAGCATCCTCAGGGGTTGGTGGGCCAGGATGTGATCCACCCTCTCTCCCCCTACCCCTTCATTTGTTCCTGTGTGCTCTGATCAGACATGTCCTTCTCCCTGAGCTGTAGCTTCAGTGCTATCCTCTGAAGTGAATTCTTTGGGGTGGGGCAGGGGAGCTGTCCACGAAGTTGGGATTGGGGCCGGCCCCTTGTCATTTAGTTTCTCACTGCTGCTTCCATGGGTGTTGACTGTAGATCCAAGTAAAATGAAATCCTTGACAAATTCAACTTTTTCTACATTTATGATTGTGTTTCTTCATGCTTTTGTGCAGATTTGTTTCTCAATTGAATCATAATCCATCCTGAAAGCTATAGCTTTGGTTTTCATCAGTAAGTGCTTTCCGTCTTCTTGGCCTTCAGGAGGTGTGTTAGTCTGTCAAGAAACAAATCCAGAGACACACATATGTGTGTAAGAGAGAGCTTTATATCCAAGAGCAATTGTATATTAAGAAAACATTCCAGCTCAGTCAAGTTCATAAATCCGAAGTTAGCCCAGATGTCTGTTACCAGTCTACACATTCCTCTTCAGACTCACACAGCACACTCAATGACACCGAATGCAGGAAGAAAGATCACAGGCCAGGGGGTGGAAAGTCTGTGGATCCAGTGGCAGTGGAAGCATCTCAGTGCTGGCATGGTCTCCATGTGGCTTCTCCAGCTCCAGGGCTTGGGCTCCATCAAGGGTCTCCATGTGGCTTGTCAGCAGGAAGACGAAGCAGAAAGAGTCTGTGTGGATCTGGCCTCCAGTGAGCTATTTATCTCCAAATGAGGTCATCGAGCTGCAACCTGATGAACAGGCTAGACTCCACCCCTTCGCCAGCTGACACCAGATTATGTAACCCCCACAGGGAGCAATGCTGTGTCCTCTGATTGATCTGACAGCAGCAGGGAGATCCCTCTGTGCACATGCTTTTCTGAAACATCTTGAACATCCGCCAGCTCTCTGTCAATGTACTGCTGCAACCATTTTTCAAATGCATTCAGCAAAATTTTACTTTCATGTGCAATTGTTCAATAATTTCCACATTCTATCAGATCCGCTGCTGTGAAATGGGCAAAATTACAGATGTCTCCCAGTCGGCTTGCTGAGGGGCTGTCTTCCGTATTTCTTACCATAGATGAGAGCGCTTTCCATGCTGTGTCCATCAGCTAGAGACCCCTCACTAGCCCTAGGAGCCCAGTTGGCACAGGGGGTTACACATTAAGCTGCTAACCCCAAAGCCAGATCAGAAGATGGAAGCCACCAGCTCCCAGCAGAAAGATGAGCCTTTCTACGCCCATAAAGATGTGCAGCCTACCTAGGACACACAAGGGGCGGTTTTATACCAGCCGATGGAGCTGCTTGGAAACTGGTGCCACCATTGGTTAGCAGTTGGGCTGCTAACCACAAGGTCAGCTGCTCAAACCTGTCATGTGCTTCCCCAGAGAAAGCTGAGGCTTTCTACTCTCGGAAAGAGGTACGACAGCAGATGCCCCACAGTCAGTTCCACTCTGTCCTCTAGGGTCATGATGAGTCAGAATTGACTTGATAGCAGTGAACTTTGTTCTGCTTTAATGGGGCTGCTCGCAGTTAGACTCATCTCAATGGCAGTGGGTTTTTGTTCATTTGGTTTTTATAAAGCCTTAAACACAACAGTGTTTCTGGGCTGTCCACGAGGTTTTCAGTGACTGACCCCTCTGGAGTGGACAGTTTTTTCCTGCTAGTTATGATTCCGTGTAAGGAAACAAAGGACCTCTCTAGGGAACATCATAATAAACAGAGGAATAATTGAAATTGTCAGGGTTTCATCCTGCTTGATCAACACCCAATGGTTAGGGAAGCATCAATCAAGAAATTAAACAATGATGTCGATCTATATAAGATGGACAGGATAAAAGGGTGATGCCAACAAATGTACAAATGGGCTTGACACAATGGAAGAATGTGTGGATTGTGATAAGAGTTGTGCGAGCCCCCAGTAAAATGATTTTTTTAAAAACCACACATATACAGGAAGGATAAACTGTCCTGAGGAGAAAACAATGGGAGATGGGGAGGTGGGGTGAAAGAAGGAGGGAACCAACAAACCCAGGGACAAGGGAACAACAAGTGATCTAAAATCAATGGCAAGAAGGGCATAGAATACCTGGTGGGGTTGGATCAAGTGCAATGTCGCTGAGAGGAATCACTGAGAGCCAAATGAAGGGAGAACATGATAGTGGGACAGGAGTTACGTAAATGGAAATAGAAGGAAGAAGTAGGAGGCAAAAGACAGTTATAGAGGTATAAAGATAGGCATGTATACCTGCAAATATATAACAAAAGAGTTAGGGGTCTATGTACATATATTTATATGCTAAGTATTAAGGTACCAGAGGGACATTGGGACTCTATTCAAGTCCCCCCTCAACTCAAGCACACTTTGTTCTAATAACCTGGTATTGTGTGATGCTCACCTTCCCCACATGATCACTGAAGACAAAGCAGGTGCATAAACTCATGTGGTGAAGAAAGCTGATGGCACCCAGCTTTTAAAAGATATAGTGTCTGGGTCTTGAAGGCCTGAAGTTAAAGAAGCAGCTATCTAGCAGGGAAGCAAAAGAGCCCACATGGAAGAAGCTCACCTTCCCTGCATGATCACTGAAGACAAAGCATCAGAAGACCCAAAACAAAAAATCATATTGATATGAACAAGGGATACCCAAAACCCATCTGTAGACAATTGGACATCCCTCACAGAAGGGGCACAAGGAAGCGATGAGTCAGCCAGGGTGCAATACAGCACCGACAAAACACAACATTCCTCTAGTTCTTTAATGGCTCCTCCCACCCCCTGCCCCTCAACTGTCATGACCCAGTTCTACCTTACAAATCCTGATAGACTGGAGTATGTACACTGATACAGGTAAGAGCTCTTGACACATGGAATCCAGGACAGATAAACTCTCAGGAACAGTAATGGCAGTATCGATACCATGAGGGGAGGAGGAAAGGGGGGAGGGAAAACAATCGCAATGATCAACATATAAGCACCTCCACCCTGAGTGGGATGAACAACAAAAAACGTGGGTGAAGGGAGACAGCGGATGGTGCAAGGCATGAAAATAATAATGACTTATAATGGATCAAGATTTCATGAGGATGGGAGGGAGGGGGAGGGACAGGAAAAAGAGAAGCTGATACCAAGGACTCAAGGAGAAATAAAACGTGTTGAAAATGAAGATGGTGACATATGATGCACAGATGCGATGGATACAATTGATGTGCGGATTGTTATAAGAGCTGTAAGAGCCCCCAATGAAAGGATTTTTTTTTAAAGGAAATGGGAAACTTCCAGGAAGACGGTTCACCCCAGAGGACTCAGCCAATGAGGAACCAGGGGAGCGATGCAGGAGCTAGAGGGAAAGCACTGTGAAACCGCTGCTCACATGCTGCCTCGTCCTGTCTTCTGGGGCTTGTGCAACGTTGGCCAAGAAAGCCTCGTGGAAGAAGGACGGCCAGCATGCTCCCCAGAGGCAAGACGGCCACGCGTCCTCTGACATCCTTTGGACACGGACGTGTTGTCAGGAGAGAGCAGCCCCTGGAGGAGGGCACTGTGTTTGGTAAAGTGCAGGGGCAGGGAAAGAGGAAGGCCCTCCAGGAGACTGACGGACACAGTGTCTGCAGCCATGGGCTCAGGCTTGGGGACAATGGTGAGCATGGCGCAGAGCCACGCAGTGCTCCGTTCTGTTGTCTATAAGGTCACTCCAGGTCAGAACCACGCCTTGACACTAAACAATGGGCCAACAGTGGGTACAGACTGGATTTCTTGATGACCCATCATTAACCTCCCAAGGAATAAGGTGGCTTGCTCCCCTGGCCCCCCGGCCTCCCTCTAGAGACCAAGGAGGAAGGTCCAAGTTAGGGGGCTTGTACATGGAAGTTGCTAAGAGGAACTAAGGCAGATCCTGGGTGTTGACAGTGGCTTCTTCCTCCGAGTATACCTCCCTAGGCTCAGACCTTTGCGGCCCAGCCCAGCCCTACTCTGAGCAGCTCGACCCAGAGGTGTCCCGCCTGGAAGGGCCCACGTGGACCTGGCACGCTGCTCCAGGCCACGCACTTTACCGTCTTGTCCTCATTTCTTGACACCCTTTCACTGCAGGTGAAACCTCCATCAGGGTGCTCCACACTCCCTGCCGAGGGCCACCCAATCTCACAGGCTCTGTCCCACGTTCCAGGGCCCTGCAGCGAGTCAGCTACAAGCTGAGCTGCTCACCACAAGGTCAGCAGTTTGAACCCCCCACTGGCTTCATGGGAGGAAGATGAGGCTTTCTGTTCCCGTAAAGAGTTACACACTCAGAAACCCAAAGGGGCAGTTTTACTCTGTGGATAGGGCCCCTGTGAGTCAGAATCAACTCAGTGGCAGGGGGGTTTTGTTTGGTTTACTGACATCCCGTTTTACAAGGCACCCTGGTGGCACCTTTGGCTGCTAGCAGCACGGTTGGAAGTTCAAAACCACTAGCCACTTACAGAGAGAAAAATGAGATGGTCTGCAAGGGAGCCAAGAAGGGGGAGGAAGAGAGAGTGGAGCGCATCCTGGCCCTCCAGGACTGGAGGACGATATCCCCGCTCCAAACAGCCAACGCACAGAGTGGACCGTATGGCTGATCCCACTATGAGACACGACGTCCCTCGCTGACCCATGGCCATACAGGGGACAACACTGGAGACTCGGTGTCATGATTGGCCCAGACTGACACCGAGGCAAAGGACTAAAGGCTTGTGGCAGAGCAACTGGGGAACAGAGCAGGGAGCTCCCCATGGTGTACAAAGGATAGACTCTGGGGCCAGAGAGTGGCACCCCATAGGACCTGACTGGAGGACATGCCTAGAGTTAAAAAATCAGACCTCAATCTATTTACAGGTTTTTCTTTCTTTTTAAAATTTAAATTTTTTTCTTTTTAAAAATTAATTTATTCTTCAATGGGTCATTGGTTTTCTTTTTTGTTGTCCTTGTGTTCTCTTTTGTTGCTTTCTCTTGTTATGCCTTGTTTTTTGGTGCATATTATTATCTCTGCAGGTCTATCTAGATAAGATAGGCTGGATGAGCAGTCTGGAGGAGAAAACAATGGGACCATTGGTTCCTGGGAAACGTAGGAGAGGGAGAAGTGGGGGTAAGGAGGTGGTGCTGACCAGCCCAGGTACAAGGGAGCAACAAGTGATCCAAAATGCGTGGCAAGGAGGGTGTGAAAGGCCTGATAGCGATTCAGCAAGGGCAATATAACTGAGAAACTCAAGTGAAGGCTGAGCATGATAGTGGGACAAGAGAAAAGTAAAAGGAAATAGAGGAAAGAACTAGGATACAAAGGGTATTTTTAGAGGTCTAAATACAAGTATGTTCATATGTAACTATATTTATATAGGATGATAGGAAAATAGATCTATGTGCATATATTTATAGGTTTAGTATTAAGGCAGCAGATGGACATTGGGCCTCCACTCATGTACTTACTCAATGCAAGAACACTTTGTTGTATCAAATTGGCATTCCATGATACTTACCTTCCCAACACGATTGCTGAAGACAAACATGTGTATAAGCAAATGTGAAGAAAGCTGATGGTACCCGGCTATCAGAAGATATAGTGTCTGGGGTCTTAAGGGCTTGAAGATAAACAAGCAGCCATCTAGCTCAAAAGCAACAAACTCCACATGGAAGAAGCACACCAGCCTGTGTGACCATGAGGTGTCGAAGAGATCAGGTATCAGACATCAAAGAACAAAAAATAATATCATTGTCAATGAGGATGAGTGCAGAGTGGAGACCCAAAGCCCATCTGTAGGCAACTGGACACCCCCTTACTGAAAGGTCGCGGGGAGGAGACGAGCCAGTTACGGTACAGGGTGGCAATGATGAAACATAATAACTTTCCTCTAGTTATTAAATGCTTCCTCCCCCCCACTATCATGATCCCAATTCTACCTTACAAATCTGGCTAGACCAGAGGGTGTACACTGGTATAGATAGGAACTGGAAACACAAGGGAATCCAGGACCAGTGGTGAGAGTGGCGATACCGGGAGGACAGAGGGAAAGTGGGGTGGAAAGGGGGAACCGATTACAAGGATCTACATATAACCTCCTCCCTGGGGGACGGACAACAGAAAAGTGGGTGAAGGGAGACGTCGGACAGTGTAAGATATGACAAAATAATAATTATAAATTATCAAGAGTTCTTGACGGAGGGGGAAGTGAAGAAGGGAGGGGGGAAATGAGGAGCTGATACCAAGGGCTCAAGTAGAAAGCAAATGTTTTGAGGAGGAGATGGCAACAAATGTACAAATGTGCTTGACACAATGGATATATATATGGATTGTGATAAGAATTGTATGAGCAAAAAAAAAAAGAATTGTATGAGCCTCCAATAAAAAATTTTTTTAATGAGGTGGTCTGTCCCCATGATTTCCAGTCTCCCAGAAACAACTTGGGGTCTTAGAATCACCTCCGTGTAAGCAGGGATCTCGCTTTCTGGAAGAGAAGGTTGAGTCCCAGTAAGGGGCGGGGACTCCCCAGGGTCGTTCAGCAGGTTGGTGACTTGGAAGCTCCATGGAACTAGGGCCTTTGAGGGTACCTTTGAGGGTACCTTCTGAGAACTGCAGGCAGCCAGGGGCCTCGGTCAGCCTCTGAGCAGGTGGGGGCGGTGTGGCAGGGGTTAGGGTGTCAGGTGCAGGAAACAGGTGCATGGAGGGGCCACCAGTTAGAAAAGGCCTTAGAAGACTTCATCCCTTTATACACATGAAACAAGTGATGTGTCCAGTGATTGTGCGGTGGCCTGACAGCAGGTCACAAGGCACCTCCTTCCTCCTGCTCCCCTGAGAATCTTGCGCTCTGGGAATGACTTTCCAAGCTTGTGAGGGGGTTCGGTCATTCTCAAATTAACCACCTGAGGGCGCGCGTGGTCTTGGTCCGATCGTGAAGCAAAGTGATCAGGGCCGGAAGCCAGACAGGAGGTGGCAAGCAGACATCTCCACGTAGGACTCCAGGGTTCTTCGCTGGGCTGCTGGTCAGCACTTTGAAACCACCAGCCGCTCCTCAGGAGAAAGGCTGGACTTTCTACTCCCCTAACGAGTTATAATCTCACGAAATTCACAGGGGCAGTTCTGTCCTGACCCACAGGGTCGCAGTGAGTGGGGATCCACTCCATGGCAGTGTGTGAGTCCTTTGTCTGCACCTAACCGGGAGCCTGGCCTACCCCAACCAACAGCCCCTGGCCCCTAGCTCTAGCCCTGATTGGGGTAGTACCGGGGCCATCTGGCACCAGACCTCGCTGGCCTCTCCCCAGGAAACCCCACCCATGGCAGAAGGGCCCTGCCAGCCCCCTTCCCCTCTGCCGTCTCCACAACTCCTCTTAGTCCCTTTCCATCTTGCTTGAAGCCTGGGACCGAGATACGGGGGTGGAGGGGAACTGTTGCCATGACATCATAGGCTTGTGGGGGACATGTGGGTCTCCCTCATTGGCGCTCCCATCTGCCACCCCACGCATCTCATTTCTCCAGAATCATCAGTTTCTAGGTCTGAGTCCCTGGTGTGTGAGTCTGGGTTGACTAGACAAACAAATCCAGAGACACTAATGTGTGATAGACAGAACTTTATGTCAAAGAGCAATTGTACATTAAGAAAACACCCAGTCCAGTCCAGTTCAAGTCCATAAATCCAATATTAGCCCATGTGTCCGATACCCATCTACCTTCCTCTTCAGACTCATGCATTGATGCTGAATGCAGGAAGATCACACGCCAGTGGGTGGAAAGTCTTGTGGATCTTGTAGTGGTAGAAGCATCTCAGCGCTGGTGTGGGTCTCCAGGTGGCATCTCCAGCCTCAGGGTTCTGGCTCCATCAGTGTAGCTCCATGTGGCTTGTCAACAGGAATGTGTAGCAGAGGGAGTGTGTATCTAGCCTCCAGTGAGCTATTTATCTCCTTGGTGCCTCCGAATGAGGTCATCGAGCTGCGACCTGATTGACTGACTAGATTCCACCCCTTCACTCTTAATAGTCTCAAGTTGACACCAGGTTATGTAACTACCACATGTGAGCCTCCAGTCCCCACCCAAGTACCGACGCTGAAGATTCTACCTTATCCTCCCACTGCGCTCCCCACACTTCTCACCCCAACCTGGGCAGCAAGGTGCTAGAATAAAGCAGCAAAACCAAGGTCCCCTTGTGTCAAAGGGTTCTGTCCACTGAGATAGCACTTGGGGTGGCACCTCAGCGGTGATGGATTGGGGAGCTGTGGTTAGGTCCTTTGTCCCCAAGTGCCCAGCATGAGGTGACCGTGGCACTACACTCCCTCCTAACCAAGCTCCAAGAGTCTAGCCAAGAACCCAGAAAGGCCAAGGCCTCCTCTCCTCACATGGACACACCTGTGCTGGTGATTCACCCAGGTGAGGGGTCCTGAGACTGCAAACCGAAACCCCTTCCTGGGGAGGCCCTTTCCCATACCACAGGGTGGGTGCACCCCACTGGGGGTGTGGGTCATGAGGTCATTTCGTGCTATGTGGACATGGCGGCATTAGGTCACGTGGGGTTTCTGTTGGGGGTGACTGATAGCCCTTCCTCTGGAGGAAGGTGAGCCTGTCTGCTCCAGCACAGCTTGGCCAAGCCTCAGGGACCCTGTATAGGGGACAGATTCCTGGCGACAGTGGGTCTGGGTTAAGTATGAAGCCGGCCTCCCCTTTCATGCAGGTGATGTGGGTTGCTTCTCAGCTAGTGCTCCTCATTTACATGTTCACCCATGACACGCGGGTCCTCAGCCATGACTCAGGGCCGCCACTGGACAGTTTGCCCCTTTCTTTCCACTGTGCTTGGGCCAGCAGGAGACAGGACCAACTGGAAAGAAACTGATCACAAGGAGTCATAAATGATACACACATGCTATCAACCTCTTCCTTTGACTTGTGTAAGTGGAATGTGTTGACAGGCACCCAGACCTCCTGTGTTAGGCAGAGTTCTCCAGAGAAACAAAGCCAGGGCACGATAGATAGATAGATAGATAGATAGATAGATAGATAGATAGATAGATAGATAGATAGATAGATATTTACACAGCATGAATATAACAGCTAATTAGTCCACATAGCAGTATAGAGGGCTCAGTTCCATGGAATAGTTAATATACTGGAAATCCTTCAACTCAGGTGGGTTGCAGGGTCCAAGGTCAAGGAAACAGACAGCTGAGTCTTCCCTCAGGCAATGCAGGCAGAGTCCACCCCTGGCAGCAAACAGCAGGGTGGGTTACCAACAGTCAGTAGCACAGGAGTATAGCAAAGCAGGCCTGGGTGAGATCGAGCTCAAGCAACACAAGATGACAGGATCTACCAGCCTCAAACTCAAGCGTTGTCCACACCAGCAGTTTGGCAAAACAGGTCTGGAAGCTGTAGTGACACAATCCACGGTTTGGCTGTCCCACAGGTAGGGTAGCTCACAAGTTGAGGCAGAGAACTAGCTAAAGCAACTGCACACTGGTCTGACCACCAGAGAGCAAGAGAGAGGCAGTCCTTGCTGAACCATTTATCTCTTTGCCTTCTAATCAAACTGTAACCTGATTAATCCCACATGTTCCTATTGGCCAGGTAGGCACAATAAACCTATCACACCTCCCTTCCCTGGGAAACAGGAGCTGCTGCTTGGAGCCGGCATGGTTCTTGCCCAGCTCAGCCCCATGAAGCAACACCCGCGACTTACTGCTTCTCATGGCCATCCAGTGCAGGCTGACGTACAAGGTCCCTTTAGGACGGGATGGAACACCTCCCCTGGGGCTTTGAGACTAATTCTTCCATGGAATAGGCAGTCTCCTTCTTTGTCCTGCAAAGCGGCTGGTGGTTTTGAACTGCTGACCTTGCAGTTAGCAGCCCAACACATTACCCACTACACTCCCCAGGCTCCTCTGATTTCGAGTGGAGATTCCCCAGCGTGGAGCCTGCAGCTCCCTTGCGGGAGGAACCATCCGAGTGTGGGGCCCACCAGAATCTGACCACCCCCCTCGTGTCACAGGCGTGCTGTAAAGCTGTTGGCTTCTGTGCAGCTTCTCTGCTGGGGACCAGGTTTCTCTTCACAGACACCGCCTCTTTGTTAGTCCTCATGTTTCAGCAGCTTACATAACGGACTTAATTACACCCAGGGTTACAAGAGTACGAACTCAGCAGGCACAAACCAGTTCGGGGATAAACACACTGGATCTTGGATCGTGGGCAGCACATGACTCAAGTCGTGGGTCAGGAGAATGGGGCAGGCACCTGGCTCCCTGTCGTCGCTCTGAGCAAAGCCGACTGTCCCCTGGAAGCTCCACTTCCAGCTGCCTCCAGACCAAATGCCTTCCACTCGCACACCCGGACATTCCCCCACCCACAGTGAGGGCCTCTCAGGAGAGCCACCCCTGATCCCACATCACATCTGACCACCAGAAACTTTGGAGGTGCCCTGTCACTGGCACTCTGTCACCCTGTTCTTAATCATTATGTCCAGGTCTGGACCAGGGGTGCAGCGAGGAAAGTAGTCCTCTGGGTGTCAGATTGAAAGAGGAGCCAATAATTACTCACCGAGACGACCCAACTAAAAATAGGCAAAGGATTTGAATAGACGTGTCTCCAGAAGAAGATGTCCAAGTGGCCAAGAATGGTACTCAGCTGCATGAGTCATCAGGGAAATGAGTCAAAACCACCAGAGTCCCGTTCTCCTCGCCCAGAATGGCCACAAGAAGCAGGCCGTGGAGAGAGAGGGTGTGGAGAAAGAGAACTGGCTATGTCTGAGTCGGTCCAGTCTGAGGATTAGACACAAGAGAAATGAGAACACACACCTTCAAATGCCCATCGACCAATGAGTAGGTCTGCGCCCTGTGGACCACCGATACTACGATGGACTGTGACCCAGTCAGGTCTTGGTTTTGATATAAAAATACAAGGAGCCAGGAGGAAATTCTAGAGCTGGGGCAGAAAATAGACACCATGACCCTGGAGTCTTACATGGCGTCAGAGACTGTATTAGACATGGTTCTCTAGAGAGATAAAAACAGATTGCTGATAAGTTTATATATATATATATATATATATATATATATATATATATATAAAGATAGGTATGTATGTAACACAAGAAATGAACTGTTAAATTATGTATAGATATATACTAAAAGAAATGAACAGTTAAGTTATAAACAGATTGATATATAATACAAGAAATGAACAGTTAAATTATAAAGCAGTACAAATGGCTCAGTGCGACTCACTCCCATAAGAGATTTGTGAGACACTAGCAGTCCTTCAAGTCTTGAGGGCCATCAGGTAGTCAGTCCTCTGTAGAGAGAGAGAGAGAGCGAGGCTATCCCAGCACAGGCAGCAAACAGCAAGGCAGGTCACCAACTGTCAGTCTTCAGCTCCAGAGATGTAAATTTCAATCGTGTGGTCTTAAAGGGACCTCAACTTACAGCGACACAGTCCACAGGCTAGGCATCCCACAGGTAGTGTGCCCTTTAAATTGAGGCACAGAACAAGCAAGGAAGCCGCACACTAGTCCGATGATCAAAGAGCGAGAGACAAGAAAGGCGAGGCTCACCGAGCCATTTTTCTCTCCGCTCTTAAATTAATCCCACTTGTGTTTATCGGCCAGGCTGGCACAATAAACTATCTCAGAGACTAAGGAGATGCTTTTGGAAAAGAGACGGCCTGTCTAGAGGACTCAGGAGTCAACTGAAAGAGACCCCCGTGGCCAACGCTAGAGCAATGGTGCAGGAAATCCATAGTAGCGACTTTTAACCCCAGGGTTAAGGAGCCCTGGTGCTGCAGTGGGTTATAAATTGTGACCACCAGGTCAGGAGCTTGTGTGTGGGAGAAAGATGAGGCTATCCGCCATGTAATCCTCAGCAGCATTTCTACCCTGTTGTGGCAGTTACATCATCTCCTGTCAACTTGCGAAGGGGTGGAATCTAGCCTGTCAATCAGGTTACCGCTTGATGACCTCCTTTGGAGGTGCCACGGAGATAAATAACTCACTGGAGGCCAGATAAACTCTCTGCTTCATCTTACTGCTGACAAGCCACATGGAGACCCCTGATGGAACCAGAGCCCTCGAGCTGGAGGAGCCACGTGGAGACCCACGCCAGCGCTTAGATGCTTCCACTGCCACTGGATCCACAAGACTTTCTGCCCATTGACTTATGATCTTCCTGCATTCAGCATTGTTGCATGTGCTGCGTGAGTCTGAATAGGGATTTTTAGACTGGTATCAGACATATGGGCTAATATCGAACTTATGGACTTGATCTGGACTAGCCTGGCATGTTCTCTTAATATACAATTGCTCTTTCATGTAAAGCCCTTTCTTGTACACATGAGTATCCATGAATTTGTTTCTCTAGTCCACCAAGACTGCCCTGTGGGCTTCTGAGACCACCTGTAGGGGCAATCTGTAGGACCATCTGTTGGAGTCAACTCGATGTTAGTGAGTTTGGTTTCCTCTGTCTGTCTAGATAGGGACTTCTTTCCAACGAATACAGATGGAAAAGAGCAGGGCAGGAAGGGTCGCTGCAGCAGGGAAGCCCTGACAGAAGGCCTCAGGCCAGGGGAGCAAGAGCAATATCAACAGCGATGGGTCATGTTAGCAAGATCAAATGACACAGCAGACACTTATCTGCACTCTCCTGCCACTGGGCATGGTGCCACGGTCACAACGCCCGGCATCACTCTCCCTTCACCTCCGCACAGGCCTCCCCCTGAAGCAAACCAGATGGGATCCTTGCTGCTGCTGCTGTTACATGCCAGGGAGTCCGCCTTGTCATGCTTATCACCCATTTGATCATAGAACAAGATCTCCATCTCTCTGGACACTAACAGCAACATTGTTTATAGAAACTTTCCACCTCGAAGGACAACATTATTACATTATTAGTGATAATGTCAGTCACTCCTTTAAGCAGGTTTCACCCTTTCTCCCCTTTAATGACTACTTCATTATCCAAAAAGTTATTCAAATGAGTTGAAAATACAAATGGTCCTATCAGAAACGTTGACAAGATTCTGGTTGTTAGGGGACATCGAGTCACTTCACACTTCTCCTGCCCCATGGGCCACAGAACTATTCAACCAGAGGAAACACCACGGCCCTACGCCACCCTCACATTGTCATGTGTGACATCTCGTCGAGGGACTTCCTCTTTTGCTGCCCCTCTACTTTCCCAAGCATGCTGTCCTTCCCCAGGGACTGGTCTCTCCGAGTACATGTCAAAAGCACTTGAGATGAAGTCTCATTGTGTTAGGCCAGGTTGTCTAGAGAAACAAATGCAGGGATGCTTATATAGTATGTCTATATAATAAGTACTCATATTTCTTATAGATTATATGTATAAGAACAAGCTTTATATATCAAGAAATCATCATATATCAAGAAGGCATCTTAGCCCAGTCTAGCTCATCCATAAGTCCAATACTAGTCCATAAGTCCCCCTTCAGACTCATAGCCACACGCCAGTCGTGGAGAATGGTGAATGGGAAGCAAGAAGGTCATACGCTGGTGGGTGCAGTCGTGTGGATCCAAAGTCGGTGGCAACACGGTAGGGCACCGGCAGGTTCAGGGTCAGTGGCAGAGTCCCAGCAAGCAGGAAGGTGTATCGGGGCTGGGGTGGGGGGAGTTCCTAGGTTCCCCACTTACAAGAAGGCCGCCCCCCAAGGAGGCGTCATCAGGCTGTGGCCTGACTGACAGGTTGGACTCCACTCCAACACCTACATAAAACTTCACGTTGACCTAAAACCATCCCCGAGTTCCTGGAAGACAGGCTCAGCGACTGTGCAAACCTCCACCCAGCAAAGGCAGCGGCCATGACAACACCGCCAGCGAGACCCCGTGGTCCGGAGCAGCAGTGCGACTGGGAATAACAACGCTCATTCCAAGGTCAAAAGCAAATTAGTGAGTGAGAGTTTCAGCCTTGTTGGCATCGTGAGACAGGTACGCTGGGCTCATGAGAAATGCTTTATTGTTGTTATTAGAACTGCACGGATATTTTCAATTAAAAACAATAAAGTGCTGCTAGAAACACTGTACAAAAATCTTAGCAGCTGTCCTTTGGGCGTCACCCCTCTGACAGTGTCATCAGTGGGGCGCACTCCCCCTGCATCCCCGTATGATGCCCTTTGCCTCCAACTCAAGCCTGAAACAAACCCCAACCCACGGCCGTCAAGTCCATGCCGCCTCACGGGCCCTGTGGACATAGCAGAACGGTGCTGGAAGGTTCCCCGGGCTGTAAACTTGACGGAGGCCGACTGCCTCTTCTTTCTCCAACGTACAGGTGGGTTCAAACCACCAACCTTCCCGTTGCTTCATCGCTGCATCGCCAGGACTGCCGTCACCCGGCTGTCTCATCGTGAGAAAAGCAGTACGGGAGAGGGGACTCCTCCATGCGGGGCGCTCGGTAAACCCTCGGTAGAGACAGAGTCACCGACTGGTTGCTAGGGGTTGCAATGAAACAGGGCAGTGGAAAGAAGAAACAGAAGGCCCTCCAGGCTGTGGGTGGACACAGTGGCTGCAGCCGCGGGCTCCTATATAGGAACAACGGAGAGGACACGCAGGACCGGGGTGCGCTTCGTGTGCTGTGGGCAGGGTGGCTGTGGCTGGGGACTGACGGCACGGCACCTGCAGCGACAGCAGCCACCGCAGGCGAGGGTGCGTGAAGAATGACGACTCATGCGCGTGGTGAGAGCACTCTGGAACTACAGCGTGCATGCGGTGAACCTGTGTGGGCGGCACCAAGGCCCACGATAGGCTGGGAGTCGTGTTGCGGGTCAGCCTTCAGCCCCAGGATCCGCAGACCCCGTACCCTGTCCCCCAGCCCCGGGTGTTGTGTTCTCGCTGGTGTGTGGGGAGATGTTCTTCCCGGACGCCTTCCAGAGTGAGGGTCCGCGCTCAGTCCTGCTGGCTCCTGGGCTGGGCCCAGGACAGACTTGCCTGAACAGGGAACGGAAGGGAAAGACAGGAGGAAACGGGGAGAGCAGAGGGCAGGTCGGCATCTCTGATCCTATCTCTCCACTAGGTGGTCCCCCTTCCTCCTCTCTGCACAGTGTTAGGTTCGATCCCCTCTCCTACTCAGGGCCACACAGTAAGCCAGGGATGGGTCCTCATCCAGCTCCAGCACGGGGGTGGCAGCCAGCTCCCCTCGCCATCCAGCAGTCTTGAGTGTGTTAGCCCCCTCTTCTGGGACCACTCAGGCCCCACCCTGCCCCACCCAGTTCTGTGCTAGGAAAGGAAGTTACCAAATTCAGTCCCCATTTGACTCCACCTTCCTCACCAGAGTGATTGACTAAGAGATGAGCACCTAACCCAATTGGAAAGGCCCCGCCCCTTGTGGGTCCTGATTGGCCCAAGGATGAGTGCATGACCAAACAGACCAATCAAGTTCCTTCCCTAGGATTTTTCTACCTGAGCACAGCCACACTGTTGAGCTTAAAAGTTATCCCCACCCATGTAGGAAGGGAAGATGCAGCTGCCTGGCAGAAAGAGACAAAGAGCTGGCGAGTTACGGCCCTGGCTCTGGTCATCCCGGACTCCCTGAGCCCCTCCTTTGATTGGCAAGTTGCCTGAAGAGCTTTCAAGGACATCCCTTCCCCGCCATCTCGTGTAAGTAGGTTTCTGCCCCAGTGGCAGCATATGTGTCAAGTAGGTGGACTCAAGAGCGTCTTGAGTGTACATCTCCCCCCTCGTGAGCCAGGACCTTGGGCATGCTTGGTGCCTTGGTTTCCCCAGAGGTCGCCCACAATGGGTTCTTGGGTGCAATGAGTTGTTTCAGCACCTGGCACACAGGAAGCTCTGGATAAATCCCAGTTCTTCAACCAGCAGCTCTCTCGTCCCTCCATCTTCTGGGTACCTTGCTGTCTCCCCTGAGTGGTACCCATGTCTGCCAGTCTGTCCATAACAGATGCCTGGGGATGGTTCACTTCCTTCTTGCTGGAGGCTGGACATTGATTTTCTGGAGACAGGAGGAAGGGCTGGCCAGCTGCAGTTCAGTGACTAAGGCGGCCGTGGTCAGCCCTGCCCTCCTTGGGTCACAGTGCCCTCATGGGGGTATGGCTAGATGGCTGAGGGCCCAGTCCTCCCTCCTGCAGCAGGCAGCCAAGGCCCCAGGGATACTCAGAAACCAGCGCCAGTGGTGGATGCCGGGAGGAAGGCTCCCAGTGTATCCTCTCCTCCAGAGCTGAACTTCCGGGGCCCTACTCACCACGAACAACTCCCAAAACAGGGCTGCGGACCCAGGGGTGCTCAGTCAGGGTGCCGAGTGTCTGGCCCAGCTGCTCAGCTCCACTGCTGCAGACAGCTCCACCTCAGGAGACCGCTAGGTCCCCACACTAACAGCCATCCACCAGGCCTGCCCTGGCAGGACCGGTCTAGCCAGACGCGCCCAAGCCCTCGGGGAACATCCTTCCTCCCCACAGTGGCCATCCATGGTGATGGGTCAGGAAGAAGTTGCTCACCTGGAGGCCCATGGGCTGTTTGGAAGCTTTTCAATGGAGCTTTCTCTTTGCCCGGGCGGTTCTGCGTCTAGCAAAGGTGCATGCGCCTGCCAGGAGGTGCCCACCGCCTGGTTCCCATGGTGAACAGTCAGGAAATAACTAAATGCCCGCTGGTGGGGTTTGATCCCACGAAGGATTGTCCCTCCAGGTGATGGAAACACCAGCCCAGCACCAGGAGGGGTCCGTCACGGGGGCTAGGTTGCCAGCCTTCACAACAGTGTGACTGTACAAAACACACCCCGAAAGAAGAGCTCCGTGAATTAAACTAACTAACAAAAAGAATTTCTGTTCATCAACAGTGCCCATTAAGAGGCTGGTTGAAAGGCCAGGCCTCCCTTTCACTGGCTGTCTCGGTTCCCTAGGGCGACGGTCACCCCAGAGCACCAATGAGTGGCTCTCAAACCCGGAGATTAACTTTCTCACGCTGCAAGATGCCGTCGGTCCTGATGAGCAGCAATCCTGCGGACAGACCTGAGCCCTGAGGCTCGAGCCCCCGTGGCGGCCACTGTGTTGAGGGTGGCCCTCTCTTGCACGGGCCCTGGGCCCTCTGCCTTACCAGGCACGGTGCCCCTCCGCAGGACTGGTCCCTCCTAACATGTCCAAAATGACACGAGACAAAGTCTCCACCTCATCACTTCTAAGGAGCATTCCAGCGAGCTGTACTTCCCACACCAAGTTGCTCATTCATCCGGCAGTCAGGGGTATACTAAGATCTTCACGAGAATCCCCAGTGGCCCCATGGTTTCAAGCTGGGCTTCTCACCACGAGGTTGGTAGTTCAAAACCTCTCCTCGGGAGAAAGATGGGACTTTGTACTTCCACGAAGAGTTAGAGCCCCGGAAATCCACAGGGGCAGCTCTGCCCTGTTCTGTAGGGTCACTGTGACTCAGCATCAACTCGGCTGACTGGATGGCAAGGAGTTTTTAACACCACAATCCAAACAGGTGAGTTCTTCTCGAGCCTTCCTTACGCGTTCTCCAGCTTTTCCACACACTGGAGGGGCCGATGCCACGGCTCTGGGGGGCCTGCTTCCAGGGCATCAGTTCTGGGAGAAGACACTCTACTGGCTCCGAAGGAAGATCTGGTAGCCTCAAGCCCCTCCCCCGCCCCCCCTGCCATTTCACGGTACTCCTATGCAGAGCCTGCCTTCCTTCTTCGTCCTGGCCTGGATGTCTAATCTGCAATTTCCCAACTCAGATATGATTGGGTTTAAAACATACTGTACCCTGAAAGACTTCATTAGCAAAACCCTATTCCCAAATGGGATTAAATCTGTAGATCTGGGAAGCAGGATTCCAACACATTTTTGAGGGGGACACTATGGAATCCCTAGCACTGGCTCTGAAAGCCTGAGCGAACTGTTTCAACCCCCTGCGGCCTCAGTTTCCCATCCGTGGCTTCGTCCTACTCCACTGTCCCCGAGGAGTGAGCCACTCTCGAGCTGCGGCGTGCTGGGAAACGGCAACAAGCATTTCTTGGCTCGTGATCTGTCATCTGAGCAGGGCGTGTCAGGGGTGAGTCACCTCTTTCCCACATGGATCAGTCGGGAGCAGCAACCAAAAGGCTCTACTTCCAAGTTGGCTTACTCACCCAGCTGGCAAGTTGGTGCAGGGGTGGGCTGGGCGCTTTGCTGGGCTGAGGAGCAGCGCTTTGGTTCTCGTCCGTGTGGGCCCTTCTCCTAGCCGCTTGGGCTTCCTCACAGGACGGTGGCTGGGGCTCAAGAGCCAGGCAGTGAAAGCCAGCACTACCTGAGGCCTGGGTCAGCCGGAGCCCTCAGCCCTGCTCTCGTCTACTGCTCAAGAAGTCAGAGTCCAGACTCAAGGGGAGGGGATACTGATCCCGGCTCTCAAGGGGAGGAGTGGGGCGGGACTTACAGACATGGCCTTCGAGACGTAGTGAGGATTAATTGAAACCATCCATAGCTAGAGAGCTGCGGTCCAGCTCACTCCGACTCATGGCCACCTACTAGACAACAGCTTTGTGGGGTGGGGGCAGGTCCCTGTCATCCTCACGGCCAGCAGCACGTTCAAGTTCACTGTTGCAGCTGTGGGGTCCATCTGTCTCTCCGAGGGTCTCCTTCACTGTGGCCGACCCTGGTATTGACCAAACACGGTGTCAGAGGGGGCTGAGGAAAAGGGGTGGGGGCCACCTCTGACCTCACGTAGCATCCGGATTGGAAGGCGACGGCACCTCCACACCAGCCCGAGGCCCATCACCACAAAGCAGAGCTCAGACATGGCTCCATCCTCCAACCGTTTTGGACCCTAACCTGGTAGTTTTCAATCGCCCCAGATGCCTGAGAAGCCTTAGGTGAGGGCTTACCTGTTTGAGGTCACAACGTGGGATTCCCGGCGTTCATCACGGTGCTGCGGTCGGGTGGAAGGCCTTGTTCTCAGGAGATGCAACTGTCCAAGGACAGGGGCACAGGCCTGCAGCGAGCCCTCCCAGGGGTCAACGAAATAAGAAAGTGTATTTCGAGAGAGGGGGCACAAAGGGGGGTCGGCAGGAGGAGAGATGGTCAAATGTCCTCAATAAAAGAATGACAAGCCTATGAGTTTTCAAAATGAAAAAATCAAGGGAAAAATCAATAATGCAACAAAGTAATGAGGGGGGAGCATGAAAGTTTAACCACACACACGGACCCTTTCAGCAGAGTGCCCGGCACACAGTAAGATGCGGTGGGTATTTCTGGTAAACAACTAGCTGTCGTCAACTTTCCGATGCATTCCCCGGGGCTCCAGTGTTGTAACTCTATAGAGAGAGTTTTTACATGTTTCACATTATTTCCAGAGACTCACAGGCATCAGGACGGATTTTAGAAAATGCAGTCACCCTTCCTTAGCTGCACTTTTGCTGCCTGAAAATTCCAGAAGTAAACAGCTCCGGTGTTTTCTCTGGAGCACTGTCTGTGCGACTCCACTTCCGTCCTGCTTGGGAGGTGATGTTAGGTAGCTAGCAGAGGGGCTGGGGCGTCCATTGTGCATGCTCAGAGGTTCGGGCTTCCGGCCAGGAAGGGATGGTACACCTAGGTGGGCGTGACACCTGGATTGGCCCATCTGGGCCCGTTGAATTCAATCCAGCCAGTGGGGTGGACCAGGATCGTCGACCACGCCTCTCAGCGGAGGACCTGAAAAGCCAGAATCCAGAGCCATGCGGCCCTTCTGCTGCTCCAGCTGCTCCTCAGAGGCCGTGCAGCATCTCCTCTGGCCTCAGGACGCCACGGGCGGGGCGAGGGGCCCTGAGGTGCCTGTGTAAACCTGAAGCTGCTTTTACCTTCCATACACTCACTTGGATCACAAACCAGGCTTCGGCGTGAATTCTTTCTCGCAAGAAGCAAGGACGGAGGTATAGCTCTACCAGGAGAGATCTAACAGTGAGTCAGCCCGGGGCAGAGCACCCAGGCCGGATCCCCAAGCCGGCCCTTCATCACCTGGTAGCCTTCAAAATCGTCAGAGGGGCCTCCGTGGCTTCCCGCTGCACCTGCTCAGATAACACCTCCGTGACTCACTCATGGCCCCACGGGGCGGCAGCAGGGACGCTGATAATTAAGAGAAGCCAGAGAGAAGCCCGTTAGGATGGAGGTTTGCCACTTAACAAAGAAAGGAAAAAGAAATGTCCACGAGGTTACTCAGATTGCGTTTACATCCCTGTTACGATAGTGCGTTGTGAGTTGTCCCGACTCCACTTTATTGTTCGCTGTCATTGCTGATCTGTTACCGTGCCTAGTTCTATCAATTAAACTTTTACAGTAGACATCGATGTGGAGGGGCAAAAAGCCAACCCACAGCATGGGGACCGTATTCCGTAGATCAGAGAGAATTACTGTATCACTTAAATGGTTGTTACATAAAAGTCCATCATATACATCCTTTCTCCTGCTAGGGCCCTCGGCTATTTCTGGGTTTCACTGATGTTAGGTCGCATTTGGGGGAAGGCTTTGTGCCTCAGGGATGGTCTGAGCTTCTGGCTTTTCCTGCATAATGTCAGCCTCACAGGGTAATGATAAGACTTACAGTGAGATCCTCAATCCCAAACACTTTATCAAGGGCCAGTGTTTGTGATTCCCCTGTGAGTGATTGGTGGCCACCTAGCATGCTACCACCCTGGTGACTTGAAACAACACAGAGGGAGGGCCATGAGGTAAGAAAGGAGGTCTGGGGGGCGGGAACTCTGAGGACGCCTGGCTGGGTAGTTCTGGCTCAGGGTTTCTCCAATCTGAGGCTTGGCCAGCTGGCTCTGCTGCTTCCTTCCCCCAAGCACCCGCTTCATTGGCTCACTCAGAAGCCTGGCCAAGGGCCGGAGGCCTCAGTCCCTTCCCACAGGACTGCTTGAGCACCCTGTGTTTGAGATGGCAGCTTTCTTCCTCCAGAGCAGCTGAGCCGAGAGAGAGAGAGAGAGAGAGAGAGAGAGAGAGAGAGAGAGAGAGAGAGAGAGAGAGAGAGAGAGAGAGAGGCGCTGTAGTGCCTTTGATGGCCGAGTTCCCCAAGTTACAGCCTGTCACTTGTCACGGTCTGTTCATTGGAAATAAGCGACTAGGCCGCGAGGGGAGGGACATGCCCCATCTTTCGAAGGGGCAAGTGTCAGACAAATTGTTCAAAGATTTAAAGTGACCACAGCCGTCAGGATCCATATTGAGGTCATTGCGGACATCGGGGTCCTAGAATCGGTTCTGCCCTTTCCTGGGCCCCCCAGCAAGGAAGGCACCCCGGTGGGGTCATGGTGATGCGTTCGGCTGCAACCAGCACGGTCTCTCCCGGTTATCCACACGGCTCTCTCCCTCACTTCTGTCACTCCTCTGCTCCAAGGGCATCACTGGACCCAACCTCCACCTACGTGCCCCACCCGCTCTGCTTTTCCCTCTCTGCCGGACGTGGCACGGTGGTTCCATGGTTGCTGGCTCTGTTCTCCCCGACTAGAATGCCTCCCTCGGAGCCGCTGGTGGTTTTGAACTGCTGGCTTTGTGGCCAGCAACCCATCTCGTAGCCACTATGCAGGAGAGAGACGCAGCTTTCTCCTCCTGTGCAGAGTGACGGTCTGGGAAACCCACAGGCATAGTTCTACCCTGCCCTCGATGAGTCAGGATCGACTCCACCGCAGTGAGTTTGGTTTTCAGGGGGTTTAAAACGGAGTCTCAGTGGTGTGTGTGTGTGTGTGTGTGTGTGTGTGTGTGTGTGTGTGTGTGTGTGTGTTTTGTTTTTATGAGCATACGAATAGCCCAAGATACAGCACGTTAACAGTTTCCACGTGTGCAACTCCTTGACATGGGTTACATTCTTCAAGTGTCTCCGTTCTCCCCAGCCTGTTCCAATCATCCCACTGCGGGGACCTGCGCCCTTAGCTTCTCACCCAACCTCGAGCTGCCCTTGTCCACTTGAACACACACTCATGATGGAACGTCATCCCCATGGGGCCAGGGTGGCTGGCTGTCTTGCTCACGACACTGCCCCTAGTACCAGAAAGGGTGGCTGGCACGTGGCAGGTGCTCAGTAAAGATGCAGAGATGAGCGAGTGAGTCTGGCAGTGACAGTTCAGGTCACCTCTTCCTGAGGTCTCGCTTGAGTTTGCCCACAGTGAAGGGTCTGCTGCCCCCTCTGTGTGGGTGTCAACCCTCCCCACAGCCCCAGTTTGCAGATGAGGAGACTGAGGCCAGGAGAGGGCTGGTGGAGGGCTCAAGGTCAGACAGAGCTGAGCTGACCCTAGGAAAGCTGGGCAGCGCTTAGAACTCAGCTGGACCAGGGCTTGCAAAAGGGAGGCCTGGTGGCACAGTGGTTAAGCACTCAGCTCCTAAAGGTCAGCACTTTTAACCCACCAAGTCTGCTCCTTAAAGACACAGCCTTCAGCCGTCTAAGTGGGACTAAGTCCACATGGAAGAAGCACACCAGCCTGGGTGATCCAAGGATTGTAAATAATATCGTCTGAATCTGAAGGAGGGAATGGTATCAGAGCTTTTGCAGAAGGCTGTGGATGACAGTGCACACTGGCAGGGAAATACTTAAGGATTGCAGGGATATAAATAAAATAAACTAATGTATTTGCACAGATAGATTAAGCCTCGGGTGACTCCCCTCTGACTAGAGTCGAGGGATGTGGATAGCCATTATTCGACAGCGAGCCTTGCACAAGATGATTGCAGCAGAAATGGCTAGGTTAAAATGTGATATCTTATTCAGTTAGAAAAGTATGTCGCTGCATTTCTACCTGGAAGGTATAGGTGGAAGGGACAAGCCAGAAGAGAGAATAATGGGATGACAGTTCCAGGGGGACATGGGAGAGGGGGACGCGGGGGAAAGGAAGTGGGTGTTAACAACCCAGGAACAAGGGAACAACAAGTGATCCAAAATCAGTGGCAAGGAGGGTGTAGGAGGCCTGGTAGGGCTTGATCAAGGACAATGTAACTGAGAGGAATTCCTGAAACCCAAATGAAGGCTGAACATGATAGTGGGACAAGAGGAAAGTAAAAAGAAATACAGGAAAGAACTAGCAGGCAAAGGATATTTATAGAGATCTAAATACAGGCACATACAGATGTAAATAGATTTATATATGACGAGGGGGAAATAGATCTATGTACATATATTTATAGATTTAGTATTAAAGAAACAAATGGAGAGTGGGCCCCTACTCAAGTACTCCCTCAACACAAGAACACTTTGTTCTAATATTTGGCAGTTTGAGATTATCATCTTCCTGGCATGATCACTGAAGACAAATGGGTGAATAAGCAAATGTGCTGAAGAAAGCTGATGGTGCCCAGCTATCAAAAAATATAGCATCTGGGGTCTGAAAAGCTTGAAGATAAACAGGCAGTCATCTAGCTGAGAAACAACAAAGCCCAGATAGAAGAAGCACACCAGCATGTGAGATCACGAGGTGTCTAAAGGACCAGGTATCAGGCATCAAAGACTAAAAAAATCATAGCACTGTGAATGAGGGCGAGTGCAGAGTGGGGACCCAGGGCCCATCTGTGGGCAATTGGACATCCTCTTTCAGTAGGGTTGCAGGGAGGAGAAGAGCCAGTCAGGGGGCAGTGTAGCAATGATGAAGCATACAATTTTCCTCTAGTTCCTAAATGCTTCCTCCTCCCCACTACCATGATTCCAATTCTACCTTACCAATCTGGCTGGACCAGAGGATGTACACTGGTAGAGATAGAAACTAGAAACACAGTGAATCTAGGACAGATGAACCCCTAAGGACTAGTGGTGAGAGTGGCAATACTGGGAGGGTGGAGGGAAGGTGAGGGAGAAAGGGGGAACCAATTATAAGGATCTACATATAACCTCCTCCCTGAGGGATGGACAGCAGAGAAGTGGGTGAAGGTAGACATCAGGCAGTGTAAGATATGACAAAATAATAATAATTTATAGATTATCAAGAGTTCATGGAGGAAAGGGAGCAGGGAGGGAGGGTGAAAACAAGGACCTGATACCAAGGGCTCAAGTAGAAAGCAAATGTTTTGAGAATGATGAGGGAAACAGATGTACAAAGGTGCTTGACACAATGGATGGATGGATGGATTGTGATAAGAGTTGTACAAGCCCCCAATAAAATTATTTGATTATTTAAAAAAATGGGGGGACGGGAAATATAGTCTGATTGATCCTCCGGGTGAAACTCCTGTGACCATGGGCCAGGGATATGGGTACCTAACCTTGCTGTCATGCAGAGTGCAGTGGGAAGTGGATCATGGCTGATGTCGTTAGGTTAAAATGTAACACCTCATCGTTTGATCTCCTTACAAGTTGCTCTAGTTTTTAATGTTTTCATTAAGGGCCCTCCTCTTTGGGACTACCCAGCATGATATCCTCTCCCAGAAACGGGCCTCTTGAATGTCATGTTCAAAGTAAGGGAGACAAAGTCTCGCCGTCCTGGCTTCTAAGGAGAACTCTGTCTATGCTCTCCTGGCAGGCCTCGCCTGTCCGTATTCCACATGGACACCCTCATGCAAGTGAGGGTGCTTCTCTGGCCATCCTCCTCCACTGTCCTGCTTGCCCCTGCACACGAGGGGACTGATGGGACCAGGGCCATGTCAGCTCTGGTGCACCTAAATCCTGCAACGGACCTCTTTGCTTTTGAGCCCTTTCCAGAAGTCTTGGGCACCAGAGTTGCCTGATGCAGTACACCCTTTGACTTCTTGACCACTGCAAATCCAATGCCTGCTGGGTAGGCAGGGGCAGGGAGAGGGGGGAGCCAGAGAGCCCGGGATGGGCAGCCAGTTTGGGAAGCTTTGCCTGTCTGCTAGAAGGCAGGTGGGTGCTAGTGCGGGCATGTGGCACTTGTAAGAAGTCAGAAATTCTACGCTGTCCAGGGATTTAAGTGAAACTAAAAGCAAGTGAGAAACAGCCAGGAAAGAGTCTCCAGGATGCTTTCTTTGGCCAACAGTTCAAAGCCGTTGCTGTAGCTGGACCAGCGGTTCTCAACCTGTGGGTCGTGACCCCTTTGGAGGTTGAACGACCCTTTCACAGGGGTCGCCTGATTCGTCACAGTAGCAAAATGGCAGTGATGAAGTAGCAACGAACATAATGTTATGGTTGGGGGGTCACCACAACATGAGGAACTGTATGAAAGGGCGGTGGCATGAGGAAGGTTGAGATCCACTGCTCTAGATTCTACGTAGATTCTATTTCACAGTAGAGGAAACTAAGGTCCAGAGAGGGGCGGGAACTGTCACAGAGCAAGTTTGTCACAGAGCAAGGCCCACCCATAGCTCCCTGCTGCCACCCAGAGCTCCCTCCTGGACCATGACAATCTCTGGCCCAGGGAAGGCAGGATTGAGGGGCAGGGAAAGGTCCTCACCTCCCATCTACTCCCATCAACCCCTACCTTGCAGCTCAGGCAAACAAGGACCAGGACAAGCTGCAGGTCACTCCAGACCTAAGCTCTGCTGGCAGGAGCTCCAGTGGCACCGTCAGCGGGCTAATGTTGTCTGACCAGCTGCCAGGTGGGCGGTTCAAACCCAGCAGCTGCTCTGAGGGAGAGAGATTTACAGTCTCAGAACCTAAGCAGGGTTGCTACAGGTCAGAATCACTCCCAAGGCAGTAGGTTAGTTCCAGAGGCTGGTGGCCAGGAGTAGAGCCAAGTCCCAGACGCAAACAGACTTTGGGTCAAATTCCAGGGCTGACCCTCTCCAGCTGTGTGACCCTGAGCAAGCCTCTCCCCACTTCGAGCTGGCATCCATCCTGTGGAAACTGGACAGAAGATGCCTGGCAGGCAGGGGGGCGGGGCAGCCATGCTACACATCTGCTGCATCCCACTTACTCTTAGATTATGCCATGTCTGAATGTCTGAGCTGGGACTGGACTTCTCACAGGTGACCCCCGGGAGGTGACCGAAAAGATCACCATGTGGGAGCGAACTGAAAGGAAATCAAACTCACTGCCAGCAAGTCCTTTCCAACTCAAAGTGACCCATGGGACAGAGAAGAACCACCCCCTGTGGGTTTCTGAGGGTGCAGGGCCTTACGGGAGCAAAAAGCCTCATCTTTCTCCCTTGGGGCCCCTGATGGTTTTGAACTGCTGAGCTTGTGGGCAGCAGACCAGTGTGTAAGCCACAGCGCTGCCGGGGCTCGTTTTCCATGCAGTAGTGTAACGGGCCAATTCCTGTTTCACACGGATGCCGCACCAGGGTGGGGCTGGATGTCTTCCAGAGAGGCGGCTGGGCAGCCTCTGGTGGCTGCAGCAAGCCTCCCGTCCAGCGAGCAGGAGGCTGGGGCTCTGAGATGAATAGCTGGGTCCCCCATCGGCAAAGGCCCCTGGGAATGGGTACATCAGCTCCTGCCGGATCAGTGCACAGGCTGAGCAAAGCTCCCTTGTGGTCACCTTAGTAACCCCGGGGGAACAATTTTGCATTTCTCCACCTCAGCTTCTAGGTTTAGCTGCCATCTGTCTCTTTCCCAACTCCACCGGGCCTTCAAAGTCCTCGTTTCAAACGGACAGTCCCTGACAGGGGCAGAGCACCCAGTTAGCAAGGTAAGCAAGGTGTTTGCTTGGCTTGTTGGCTAATCCACGCCTGCACAGGCTGCCTGGGCTGGGAGTGAGGGACGGCTGGCTCATTCTGGCTGCTCCTCTAGGAGGTGGAAGCCAGCTTAGAGCCCAATCCAGGAGCTCGTGGGAGCTTCTAGAACTATCTGCCAAGTTCAAGTTCTTTTTTCCAGGGTTGTCAGCAACCTTCAGGAGAGGAGCTTATCCTGGTATCCAAGGCTCCACTGACCTTGTCCTTTCCTTGACTATGTGAGCCCCTGCTTCCTACTTCTGACAGCATCTCACACAGCCACGGTCACCATATCTGGGTGATAAAAAAGCATTCCATGTTGCTCTGAAAATAAAGTCGAGCTCAATTTAACTCACTCACTGTCGTCAAGCCCATTCTGACTCATAAGGGCCCTATGCCAGGACAGAACTGGTCCTGTGGGTTTCTGAGTTTGTAACTCTATTCAGGAGAAGAAAGCCTCGTCTGTGGGCACATTTGAACTGCTGAACTTGTGGTGAGCAGCCCCCTGCGTAAAAACAATATGCCAGCAGGGCTCCCTTAGAGCCACTCCCAAAAGTCAGACTCCCTGCCTTGGAGTGGAATGGCCCCTGTGAGGGTCTGACACTGGAACGTTCCACAGGAGGACAGACCCTCATCTCCCTCAGAACGAGGTAATGGTTTCGAACTACTGACCTTTCGGTTAACAGCCTAACCCATAACCACTACCCCACCAGGACTCCACGGTTTCTCTTTGATAGAGGAGGAAAGTAAGGCCTGGAGGGGCAAGAGAAGGGAATGTGCAGCCTGCTCTAGCTCCTCCAGGACCCAGCTCCAAGCCAACTCCAGGGCAGAGTTTGTGTACAGCCCCAGGTTGGGGCTGTCCTCCCAATGCATCTCCCAAGGTCCTGTTACCTGTGCAGGACCTGCCCTATTTGCTAGATGGAGCAAATACCAGTACAGGACACCCAGGGAGACTTGAATGTCAGTTAGACAATACAGATCATGTCTTCGTGTGAGTGAGTATATTACAAATATTGCATGCAGCAGACTGACATGCCATGGTGTCTGAGGGACGTTTGACTACAACGAGAGGGTTTCCAGATAAAATACAGGATGCCTGCTTCAATTTTGGGGTGTTCTGGTGATGTCATGAACTACTAACCACAAGTTAGAGGAGCTTGTTTGTATGCTTGGTTTTTTTTTTTTGGGAGGGGGGTTGTTTTGAGTGGTTCCTCTATCCCACTGCCTCTTGGCTCTCCAGGGGATCAATCACCTGAGCAGGTCAGGGGTTCTCAACCAACATGCCCAAAGGTGTAGGGGCTTGTGGGAAGTTGCTGTTCTTTGGCTCATGGCACGATCTGGAGGGATTAGGACAAGGGTCTCCTCCCACCCACTGCACCCAAAGCAGCTTAGAAACCAGTTCAGCCACCTCAGTGATTATTGGGTTGGGCAAAAACCACCCACCGGTGCTAGAAGCATGGGAAGAAAGCTTGTTGGAGATCAAGACATGCTCAGGGTATCAAATCCAAAGGCCCTGTTACCATGAGGAGACCTGGCAGACACCCCTGAGCCAGGCCAACCATGCCACCAGTGGGGCATCCTGATTGTCTGTCTCCAGACCAAAGGACAAGTCAAGTCAATGCAAGGTCTGTGGTTAGAGGCTGAACTGGGAGGGGTAGGAGAGGTGGAGGTGGGGGCGTCCTGTAAAGCCGTAGCGGGTGACTGGGGAGTTTGGGAGCCTGGTCTGTGACTAAGACAATGATGCCATCAGTGATGAATGCACAGTGGTTGGTATCCAGGAGAACGCGCCTCGCATCTGTGCGATCATGGGACGGCGCATAAACCAGATCAAAGAGGAAGTGATGCCTTTTGAAGGACGGGGTTGGCAAAGAACACGGAAAGCCCTGTGGAAAGTCTGTGCACTTCCAGAACAGACAGGTGTGTCCTGAAGAAGGCAATCGGAATGCCCCTTGGGAGTGAGGAGGGCGCGGCTCTGTCTCAGGTACTTTGGGCAGGTGATCGGGAGCGGGACCCCGTGCTTGGTGGAGGGCCATCAAGAGAAAACCGTTGAGGAGAGGGACTGGCACAGTGCCGCCTGCGACAATGGGCTGAAACATCATCGTGATGATAGCCTTCTGTTCTGCACGGGGTTGCTGTTGTGAGTTGGAACTGACACAGCGGCCCCTAACAACAACAACAACAACAATGTCCAGGAGAACAGTCTTGTGTTCAGATCCCAGAGGAATTGTTTAAGGGTGAAGAGTCACACATCTGCAGCTACTTCTCCTATGTTCAGCAAAATCAGAGCGAGGGAGAGAGGCCAGGTGAGCTAGGTCAGACCATAGCACTTGGTGAATCTGCTAGTTCATTGTCTTTGCGGAGCTCTGAATGATTTAAAAGGACTCTTCTGCACAGAGTCTTTGTAACTCCCACCGAATGACAAATGACGGGCGGGCGATGCAAATAAGGCAGGCTTGCGGCCTGCACAAAGGGTCAGCTGGCTGCTGATAGCACAAGTGCAGCGCACAGACTGTGTGTGGTTGGGAAGTGCCATTGGGTGGGTCCCAGATCACGGAGACCTGACGGAGAACAGAACAAACCACGGCCCGGTCCTGCACCGTCGTCACAGCTCCTTATGTGTGAGCCTGTGGGCACAGACACTCGCGGGGGTGCAAAAATCCAAACCTCCCTGCCATCAAGTCTGGTCTCACTCGCACTGGCAAATAGTACATGGGGAACCCTAACGAGGGCATGGGTCAGGTTGGCCATCCTGCTAGGCCTTAAAGAGTGCCACTTCCAAAGAAGAGACGGGACCTTACAGCTTATCAAAAACAGGCGAGCCAGAAATGTAGTGCATCCTTTGGCTCTGTGGTCCCTGCACTAGGAGACTCCTCAACCCAGGAGAGAGAGGGAGAGACCGAGAGAGCCATGGAGAGACAGGGAGAACCATACTACCAGAGAGATGGTAGTAAGTAGCCACAGTGAAGAACCAGGAGAGACCTTACCTACCCATAGATTGAAGAGTTGAGCACCTCAGTGGTAGTTACATAATCTGGTGTCAATTTGAGGATTCAGAGTTAAGGGGTAGAGTCTAGCCTGTCAATCAGGTCATAGTTTGATGACCTCATTTGGAGGCGCTAAGGAGATAAATAGCTCACCGGAGGCGGGACTCCCTAGGTGACATTGCAGCTGACAAGACACATGGAACTAAGCTAGTACCCAGAGCTGGAGGAGCCACGTGAAGCTGCAGCCCTGCCAGCGCTGAGATGCTTACAATGCCACTGGATCCACAAGACTTCCCACTCACTGGCCTGCGATCTTCCTGCATTTGGTGTTATTGCATGCATTTTGTGAGTCTGAAGATTTTATAGATTGGTATCAGACATATGGGCTAGTATTGGACTTATGGACTTGACCTAGACTGGGCTGGGATGTTTTCTCAATGTTCAATTGCTCTTTTATATAAACCCCTTTCTTATACACATATGAGTCTCCCTGGATTTGTTTCTCTAGTCTACCTGGACTAACAAAAATTCCAAGTAGGAGACTTGCTGGCACAGTGGGGTACCATGTCCTTTCCAGAAAACAATCACATAAACAGTATGGCCTTATTCTGACCTCCAGCTGACCAAAGAAAAACTACCGTAAGACAGAGAGGTCAAGGGTGCATAAGCAAATGTGGTGAAGAAAGCTGATGGTGCCCGGCTATCAAAAGATCTAGTGTCTGGGGTCTTAAAGGCTTGAAGGTATACAAGCAGACATTTAACTCAGAAGCAACAAAGCCCACATGGAAGAAGCACACTAGTCTGTGTGATTACAAGGTGCGAAAGGGATCAGTTATCGGGCATCAAAGAACAAAAATCATATCGTGTGCTCACCTCCCTGATGTGCTTGCTGAAGACAAATGGGTGCATAAGCAAATGTGGCAAAGAAGGCTGATGGTGCCCAGCTATCAAAAGATATAGCGTCTGGGGTCTTAAAGGCTTAAAGGTAAACAAGCAGCCATCTAACTCAGAAGCAACAAAGCCCACACGGAAGAAACACACCAGCCTGTGAGATCATGAGGTGTCTAAGGGATCAGGTATCAGGCATCATCAGAACAAAAAATGATATCATTGTGAATGAGGTGGGGAGTGTGGAGTAGCGACCCAAAGCCCATTTGTAGGCCACTGGAAATCCCCTTACAGAATGGTCTATGGGAGGAGACGAGCCAGTCAAGGTGCAATGTAGCAACAATGAAACATACAACTTTCCTCTAGTTCCTAAATGCTTCATCACCCACCCACCCCCCACCACTACCATGATCCCAATTCTACCTTACAAATCTGGCTAGGCCAGAGGATGTACACTGGTACAGATAGGAACTGGAAACACAGGGAATCCAGAATCCAGGACCAGTGCTGTGAGTGGCAATACTGGGAGGGTTGAGGGAGGGTGGGTTGGAAAGGGGGAACCGATTACAGGGATCTACATGTGACCTCCTCCCTGGGATATGGACAACAGAAAAGTGGGTGAAGGGAGACATCAGACAATGCAAGATATGACAAAATAATAAATTGTAAATTATCAAGGGTTCATGAGGGAGGGGGAAGCAGGGAGGGAGGGGAAAAATGAGCTGATGCCAGCAGCTTAAGTGGAGAGCAGATGTTTTGAGAATGATGAGGGCAATGAATGTACAAATGTGCTTTACACAATTGATTGTGATAAGAGTTGTATGAGCCCCAAATAAAAGGATTAAATTTAAAAAGAGGTCAAACAAGCATCCGCTCTCTATCTTCATGGTTTGCCGAGACCACTTCCAACCATGGGCCTTGACAAAGTCAGTGCATGGAGGAGGAGCATTCAAAGAAGGCTCCACCAAGGAAGGTCCCTTCCACGAACCCTTTGGAATTATTGGCCTGATGTCATTATTGATAATTGTAGCTGCTCTCTGGTTCTTGATAATTTTGATCACTTCCCCTTTTAGGAAACAACTGATGTCAACTAAGGAATATTCCCCAGAAGTTGAGCTTACTCCCCTTCCTATGGCTTTGAAGGATCCATGTCCTGACTACATGCAAAGTGTATCGTATAATAAAATTAGAAACTGGAAGCTAATAACCCCCCTACAGGAATTTATGTTAGATCTTGAGCAGGCTGAGCTATTGCAACCAAAACCCACAGAAATCTCAGAGGCTCGTTTGGAAGCTTCTGTGCGACTCTAAAAAAGTTTGTCATCCTCTTCTTTCCCCTCCTTATATTGGTTACTGCGTAGGGGTTAGAATATGGTATCCCCCTCCCAAAGAGAAATAGAGTTCCTGACCCTGATTTACCTTATACGAGGGCCTATAATAAGAATGGCAAAAAAATTTCTTTTAAAAAGAATGGCAAAAGAATAGTTAACAAAGAAGGTGTACAAGTTCCTTTTAGTAGTTTAAGTTTTATGGAACGGTTAGCAAGAAGAGGGCCCCCATGGTGTTTGAAGTCCACTGAAGCAAAGCTACCTATTGTGAGGCAACTCATACCTTGGTACAGACAGACTTCTGGGAGTTTAATTTATGGGAACTTAGTGGAAAAGTAAGAACAAGAAATGAAAGCCCTAGAGGAACAGCCTAAGAAAGAACAGCTAAAGCCTGTCAAGTAATTTTTGATAATGAAATGTATTAATGCTTTATTGATTTCATTGTTAGAACAATGTGCCCTAGTTGGATGAAGTGTGCTCAGTTATTGTTAGAAGGTTTATGTCTATCACCCTTGTAGTTGAGAAAGTTTCAGTTTCAAGATGTACCAATTTTTAACCAAGAATCATGATGTGATTTATGTAACTTGTTACGGTCTTATGGCCTGAGAATTTCCTGATGTAGACCTCATGCCGTAAGCTTTAAGCCAAAAAAAAGAATTTATCAGTTGAAGCTTTGCGTGAATAAAATTGGAACAGTCACCTGCAACCTTTGAGTCGTGTGGTTTCTGTCTCTCACTCGCCGACGCCGTGGCCCACCTTGAGAGACCCCCGGACCTCGCTGCAGCTGGACTGAGACAATGGTTTGTTTCTCTAGTACCCCACTTTCAAGGTATCATAATGTGTTAGGCTGGGTTGACTAGAGAAAAGAAATTCAGTGACCCATGTGTAAGAGGGAGCTTCTTATCAAAAGAAGTAATTATGCATCAACATCAAGTTGGCACAAAATTATATCACTACCACAACAGGGTAGAACTACACGGTGAGTTTCTGAGACTATGACTCTTCCCGGTAGTAGCAAGGCCTGTCTTCCTCCTGCAGAGAAAGTGGACTCAAACTTCTGACCTTGCAGTTAGCATCCCAACGTGTAGCCAGGACACAGTGCAATGCAGACAGGACTTAGCGCAGAATGCTTCAATCGCATGTTGACTGTGAGCAATGCTAATTTTATGTACAGAAACTGTTAGATTTCTCAGCTTGTAAAAACATGAGAAAGCATGCACGGGAAAGTCTAGCTTGTTATCTGCGTGAGTTTTTATAAAGGATAGAAGAGGTTTCAGGTTTTACAATAACAAATACGAGCACCCTCAGGGCACTGCACACCCACACATGTGGCACCCCTGAGGCCAGAGAGAGAAAGAGAGGAGACCCAGCCGCAAGAGCAGCTAGAAAAGAGGGAGGTGGTCTCGAAGCTCCAGCCATGGGGGGGCCTTCTGCTTGGAGGCTTGGAGGCGTGGTTGATGGTACTTGTTGACCCCATGGGCTGAATTAAGCCCACCTGGCCTAGATTGGGCCAATCCAGGTGTACCAACCCCCCTAGGTGTGCCCCCCTTTCCTGGCTCAGGGTCCGAATTTGGAGCATGCTCAGTAGACACACCTGGTCCCTACTCTAGCTACTTAACAATCAGCAATAATGTTGAAACAAACACACAAGGAAATAGGAGAGTTAGTAGAACAAGGCTCAAGGCTATTGAAATGTTTCAGAAAGCTGAAGAAGCCCTGGAAGCACTCATTCATGCCAGGAAATTTGGAAGACCTGGCTCACGGACTGGAAGAGACCCATATTTGTGTCCCTCCCAAAGAAAGGTGACCAAACAATGCTCAAACTATAGATCGATATCATCGATATTACACACAAGTAAAATTTTACTTAAGATCATTCAGCAACAGTTGCGGCAGTACTTTGACAAGGAACTGCCAGAAGTTCATGTCGGATTCAGAAGAGGTCGTGGAACAACCTGATGTTCCAGATGGACCTTGGCTCAAAGCAGAAAATACCAGAAAGATGTTTACTGTGTTTTATTGACTATGCAAAACCATTTGACTGTGTGGATCATAATAAACTGTGGATAAACTTGAGAAGACGGGGATTTCCGGAATATTGTGCTCATACTGAACTTGTCCTGGATCAAGAGGCAGTTGTGCAAACAGAACAAGGAAATACATTGTGTGGTTTAAAATCAGGAAAGGTGTGTGTCATGGTTGAATCCTCTCACCATACTTTCATAATGTATATGCTGAGCAAATCGTCAGAGAAGCTGGGTTATATGAGGAAGAATGTGGTATCAGGATCACAGGAAGGTTTATTAAGAACCTATGATATACAGATGACACAATCTTGCTTACTGAAAGTGAGGAGGACTTGAAGCACTTGCTGATGAAGATCAAGGTTTGTAGCTTGCAGTATGGATGACAACTCAATGTAAAGAAGACCAAAATCCTCACCACTGGACCAAATAGTTAACATCATGATGAATGGAGAAAAGGTTGAAGTTGTTAGGATTTTGTCTGGCTAGGATCCATAATCAATGTTCGTGGAAGCTGCAGTCAAAAGATTAAAGATGTATTGCATTAGGTAATTCTGCTACACAAGATCTCTTTAGAATACTGAAGACCAAGGATCTTTAAGGACTTAGATGTGCCTGACCCGAAGCCATGGTATTCCCCATTGCCTCATGCATGTGAAAGTTGGACATTGAATAAGGAAGACTAAAGAAACAATTGATGCATTTGACTTGTGGTGCTGGAGAAGAATATTGAAAGTCCCACGGACTGCTAAAAGGACAAACTTATCTGACCTGGAAGAAGTAAGGTCAGAGTGCTCCTTAGAGACAAGGAAGGCAAGACTTCTTTTTACATGTTGTCAGGAGAGACCAGTCCCTGGAGATGGACATCATATTTAGTGAAGTAGAAGGGCAGCGAAAAAGAAGATGGTCCTCAATGAGATGGATTGACCCAGTGGCTGCACCAAAGGGCTCAGGCACAGGAGCAATTGTGAGGGTGACATAGGACTGAGCAGTGTTTCATTCTGTTGTGCACAGGGTCACTGTGGGTTAGAGCGACTCGGTGACACCTAACAACAACACCCAGTGCCGTCAAGTTGATTCTGACTCATAACACCTAGATAGGGCCGACGAGAATTGCTTCTTAGGGTTTCCAAGACTGTCCACCTCGATGGGAGCAGTCAGCCGCATCTTTCTCCTGAGGAGTGGCTTGTGAGTTTGAACCACCAATCTTGCAGTCAGAAGCCCAGTGCTTAATCCACTAACCATCTTAAAAGAGGTTGTTATAACATAACGTTGAAGGTGTAGAAGAATGTATACAATGATGCAAGGTAGAAGGATAAATTGATTCCACCAGAATTCTAATTTTGTTGGATCGTTTAGGGCTCTAGCTAGCAGGGATATCCTTGCCTTGAGCATCCTTGAGAGTGGGGAGGATGTCTTCCTTATTGAATGCTGTGTAGGCTGGGGTTCCTCAGGGCAAAGTTCTGGATGGGAATGCTTCACAGCTCATGAAGATGCATGAAAAGAGCAAAGCCAGTGGAGTCACCTTCACAGGTCACGAGGAGAGACTCCACTGTCACAACTCACACCCATGAGAATTCTCTTCAGCTCGGGGGTTATAAGCAACATGGAGAACATCAAGTATCAAGGTCAACCAGGAGGCTCCGGATGACCTTTGGCCTCAGCTTCCTCCAAGGGAAGTATTTATTGTGAATGGGCAGTGAGTGACTTGGGAAGACCCTGTTGTTAATTGTGGCAGTTACATGATCTTCTGTCAACTTCAGGATGGGGTGGGGTTAGCCTGTCAATCAGGTCGCAGCTTGATATCCTCATTTGGAGGCACAACGGAGATAAACAGCTCACCGGAGGCCAGGCACACTCTCTCTGTTTCATATCTCTGATGAACAAGCCACATGGAGCTATGCTGATGGAGCCAGAGCTCTGGAGCAGCCACATGGAGACCCAGCGCTGAGATGCTTCCACTGCCACTGGACCCACAAGACTTTCCACCCACCAGCCTGTGATCTTCCTCCACTCAGCACCATTGCATGGCTGGGCGAGTCTAAAGAGGAATTTATGGACTGGTGGGGTAAGATCGCACACTGGGCTGTTTTCTTGATGTACAATTGTTCTTTGATATAAAGTTTTCTCTTAAACACATGAGTGTCTATGGACTTTTTTCTTCAGTCAACCCCAACTAACACATTAATGTAGGTAGGTGCTGTGGAATCAGTTCCGAGTCTGTATACCACAGAACAAAATACTGCCCAGTCCCACGCCATCCTTACATCTGTTACACATCAACCCATCTCTTTGAGCATCTTTGTCTTTCGCGCTGACCCTCTATTTTACCAAGCACAGACAGAATGTGCACAGGAGAGAGGATGGCAAGACTTCACCTTACATACTTCAGTAATGTGATCCCGGGGGACCAGTCCCTGGAGAGAAACATCAGGCCTGGAAGACTTCAGCGACTGCGGGGCTCCTGGCAGTCCCTACTGAGGTCAAGCTTTTTCTATTTGAATATTTCCTTTGTAATATTGAAACCACAGTCAGTACAATGGTAGTGATTCTTAACGGATCTGAGACAACGGCAGCTTTATCCTTGTTCCCCTCCCTCTGCCTTGCCCCAGAGATCCTTTATTTAAAAGCCCACCTACCAACGTCTTCCAGGGCCCCCCTCAGAAAAAACAGTTCCGATGGAGTCCACTCCATCGGAGTAAAAGTGTGCTCCACAGGGATCTCAAGGACTGATTTTTGGGAAGTAGTCAGACCTTTCTTCCCAGATACCTCTGGGTGGACTGGAACCTTCAACCTTTAGTTAGCAGCCGAGCCTTCTGCACACTAGTGCTGCTTCATCTCCCCAAACTCGCAGTTCTTTCCACCCACAACCCTGGCACTCTTTACCCCGACCCCACCTTGCACCTCCATACCCCTAGCACCACCTATATCAGCCCCTCTTGCTTTGCCAACCCTGTGTCCATGGAGCTAGTTCCAAGGGGTGGAGTCTAGCCTGTCAATCAGGTCATAGGCAATGAGGCCTCTGTGTGGGCATGGCCTTCTTCTGAGGATTCTTGGAACTCTTGTCTTCCTCCCTGGAGGTGGGGCACACTCTCCCTATTTGACATTCCTGTTGACAAGCCACATGGAGCTATGCTGATGGAGCCAGAGCCCTGGAGCTGGAGGAGCCACATGGAGACCCACACGAGCGCTAAGATGCTTCCACTGCCACTGGATCCACGACTTGCTACCCACTGGCCTATGATCTTCCTGCATTCAGCATCATTGCATGTATTGCATGAGTCTAAAGAGGAATTTATAGACAGGTATTGGACACATGGGCTAATACCGGACTTATGGACATGATCTGGACTGGGTTGAGATGTTTTCTGATGACAGTGTTGTAGAACTACCTTGCAAGATGTGAACACAAGAAACTCCATTTTGGAAAAGAAATGAAAGTATAAGATTTATGTCCAGCTTAAATGTTGATCCACTGCCAAGAACCAACAGATGGTCCAAAGAACCACCCAGAAAGTCTGTGGGACCCTGATAAGACTCGGCTGGACACCACGGAATTTCCAGAATGACGTGCAGGAGCCTGCTGAACTGCCTGTATAAACCCAGGTAGAGACACTGATTTTTCAGAGAGCTAGGAACCAAAGACACGTCAACTCCTGCTCTCTCCAAGTCTACCTGGGGTGAGTTCACCCATGAAGGCAATGCTTACTGGGACTCTGATACAGAAGTAATAATGTAGTGTGTTGCCCTTGAACCTGATATTTGTCTTAAATGATATTATAGTTTGAGCTAACATCAGGATTGATTGTTTGATGTGTGTTTGCAGTGAATAAACCAAGCATTCGAAATGTCAAAGAGCGTTAAGTAATTATTGATTGCGCCGCTGATGACATTTTCTTAATATACAATTACTCTTTGATATTAAAGCTCTTTCTTATACATAGGAGTGTCTCTGGATTTGTTTCTCTCGTCCACCCGGACTAACACACTAGGTTATTGTGGGTTCCTCTATCCAGAGGACCTTGTTCCTCATCTCTTATCTGCTCATGACATACTGAAGGCTCCCTCCAGGGTCTCAGACCATTCCAGAAGGGCAAGGTCTGAGAGTGACCCTGCAGAGAGGAGGGGCCTCTTTTGTGTTGAGTTCACTCAAGAAATATTTATTGGGTGCTTACTCTATATATATGTCAAAGGAGCCCTAGGGGCGCAGTGGGTTATGCATTAGGCTGCTAACCACAAGGTCAGCAGTTCAAAATCACCAGCCACTCTGGGGAAAGATATGGCTTTCTACTCCTATAAAGACTTAAAATCGCCTTGGAAACCCACAGGGGCAGTTCTACTTTGTTCTATAGGGTCACTGTGAGTTGGAAACGACCCGATGGCAGCGATTTAGGTTCAGTTACTAAGTGCCAAAGTGGCACTGTGCTACTAACCTCAAGGTCAGTGGTTCGACATCACCAGCCATCTGCTGGTGGAAAATAGAGGTCCTCTGGTGCCATAACGAGGTCGTGTCAGAAGCCGTGTTTCTGCATGTTACCAGGAGAGAGCACGGAAGAGAGAAGGAGCCTTGACGGCATGAATGAACATCACGGCCGCAACAGCGGGCCCAGACAAAACAATTGTGAGGATGGTGCAGGACCAGGCGGTCCTTCCATCTTGTCCTCAGGGCGCTAGGGCATCAGAATGGACTCCCTGGCAGTGGATTTGGCTGGGGTATTATAAGCCAGATATTGTCAGGGCCAGGGCACCAGGGAGCTTAAAAGCAGACCGGCTCGTGACCTCAGGGCCCCCAACCGCACACTGGGATGGGGTGGGGGCAAGCCGCGCCGCGCGGCGGAACCCAGGACAGTGCGACGGTGCGGAGGGGAGCGCTGGCCGGGCAGGGCCCTTTGGACCAGAGACTTCAATGAGCAAGAGCCGGCCCTGAGGCCCCGGGACTTTTCCAGAGGAGGGGTCAGTACGTGCCGAGACTCCGAGGTGTGCCCAAGCTGAGTCCCCAGGGGTGGGGGCAGGCGACGTTCAGGGTGGCGGCCCGGTGGCGCGACCGGGGGCCGGGCCGGGTGGAGCTTCCGGGTTTTAGAGCAGGCTGGCCGAGGGGCGCCATCTTCCTCTTTTCAGGGCCCGCAGGCGGGCCGCGCCCAGAGCCGCACAGGCGGGCGCGCCGGCAGGGGGCGCGTGGGCAGGGCGTGGGCGGAAGCGGGCGGGCCCCCTGGTGGGGTCGCCGGTCCAGGCCCCGCCCCTCGGGGCCCCGCCCACCGAGGCTGACGCGCAGGCGGGGCGGGGCGGGGCGTGGCGGACGGGAGCTGCGCGGCGGCGGCGGCGTTGACGGCGGCACCCGGAGCGGCGGAGCGAGGCTGCGCGACCACCATGGGGGCCCAACTGAGCACGGTAGGCGGGCGGGGCGCGCGGGGAGGCCTCGCGGCACGACACCCGCCCTCGCCGGGTCCTCAGCCCCGCGCGGCGCGCCTGCGACAGGGCGCGGAGGGGGCGGGGCGCGGCGGGCGGCCTGCGGGCCGGGGGCGCGGGACCGTGACTCACGCCTCAGGCAGCCGCGGGCGAGGGGGCGAGGGGGCTCGCCCAATGTGCCGAGGCCTGGCGGGCCGGGGCGCGTGTGTGTGCCCGCGTGTGGCAGGCTGTGTGCGAGTGTGAGTGAGAGTGAGTTTAAAGTGGGGGGGTGTGTCTGCGCACACGAGCGTGCGGGAGGACGAGGGGGTGTCTGAGGGGGGGGGTGACTCGGGGTGGGGAGAGGAGGGGAACGCGTCTATGTACGTGCGTGGGCAAGAGGGTGAGAACCAAACTGGTAGCCGGGGCGCCCCGCCGAGCCCCAGTGACCTTTAAGGGCCGAGTAGAACTGCCCCATGGGGAGTCAGCCTGTTGTGTCAGTGCTTCCCCAACGGAGTGCTCAAGCACTGCGCCACCAGCACCCCGAGGAAGAATGCGCGTGGCCCGCGCGAGAGCGTCAGTGTGAGAGCCCGAGTGTGGGTAGGAATGTGAATGGGGGCGGGCAAGAGGGTGTGCGTATGTGTGTGTGTCTGTGAGTGGATGCCGCGTGGGTGAGAATCGTGTGGGAGCGACTGAGTGATGTGACTTGTGTCAGAGGGCGAGTACGGCGGGGAATGTGTGCGATTGGGAAAGTGGGAGAGGGAGTTGATGCGTGAGATCGAGGGTCTGTTGTGTTCACGCATGAGGGCGTCGCGCGCGCGGACACCCGGACGCGTGGTAAGGCGAATGAGCGTGGCCGAGTCCGGGTTTGCTAAGTCATACATGAGTGCGTATGACTGTGCGTGTGAGTGTTCGAGGGGGTACAGATGAGGGTGCGTTCCTGTGGTGGTGCTGGATCAGCTTTCTCTCTGCAAGTGCGCCAGCAGCCTCAGGACCAGTGCTAGTTACCCAACAGAATTTAACCAGCAGGTCGAAGGAAGATCCCGGCGTTAGCCAGCGCCACAGCCCTGAGCCAGCCTGACTGTGGCGACGGATCCAAAGTCCACCCTCAAGCTGCCACTTTTGGGCCTGCCCGGGGCCTCCACCCCAGGCCGGCCTCCTCTCCAGTTTCCTACAAGCCGAAGGGGTGGGGCTGTGGGATGGGGAGGCACCAATGGGCGGGTCCAAACCGGAGCTTGGCAGCCCAGTCTAATGTGCACAGTCACCTGGGCGCTGGTGAAGGCTAGATTCGGATTCAGTTTTATCTAGGATGGAAAGGCAAAATTTCAGCCGAGGGCCCAGCCAGAATGAACTAGTTTGAAGCCCTGGCCAGAACAACCCCCTGCTTTGACCCGCACAGTTGGTGAAATGGATCCCCCTGAAGCGGGTGGGAGGGGCTGGCACCTGGGAGGATTAGGCCTAGCGCCCCTGCCCCCACCGTGCCCCGCCCCCTGGGTTCAGGAACTTGGAGGAACTCCTGCTTCTACCCTACTGACTCCCTGAGTCTAGGGGACAAGGATGGGGGCCTGGATACTTGTTCATTAAAGGGTGACCCAGCCCAGGACTGTGGAGGGCACTCAGACCTAAGAATAGTTTTGTCCAGGACAAACCCGCGGACTTGTCCTAGCCTCTGATGGTGCACCCCAGAAGCCGAAACCAACCCCCACTCCCCAATATTCTAACACTCTGCTCACGGCCCCTTTTCCTGGACTGCCTCTTACCTTGCTGCAGATGTTGAACTGTGTTTGTCCATAGATCCCCTGTCCCTTGTACGTAGTCAGCCCTCTGTACACTGTTGGGCAGACAGAAGCCCTCTGGCCAGCTAGCACCCTGCTTTGGAACAGGGAGACCTATGCCAACTCCCATCCCATCTGTCCAAGGGGTGGGCAAGTTCCTTTTGGGCCCTGCTGGGATCCCCTACGGCACAGGAAGGTCTTATTTGTTGCCAAGAACACCCATGCCAGGCCTTGCCAGGCCTCGTGTGTCCCAGTGACACTCTTATCTGGTGGGCAGAGGCCTTATCTGGGCCATGCAGTCTGGGAGGGAACCTCTCTCAGACTCCGGGGGCTGCCTGCAGAATCAGCCAGCCACTTGGTGGGAACGTTGGAAGCTTGGTTTGCCATCCTGGAGTGTGGACATTGCCACTAGACACGGAGGTCCCAAGAGTCAGCTCAATGTGAGTCTCTGTGGGGCTCTGCTAGGCTTCCTCCCCAGGTAGCATCCCTGTGGGCTGTTCATGGACCCTCCGCACCCCAGGGAGTAGGCTAAAGTCCAGGGCAGAGGGACCAGACAGCTGCTGTCCACCTGCTTTTCCTCTTGGATCTCCTCCCCCCACAATCCTGTGCCAGGACCCCCCCTCCTGCAGCACTTCCTAAGCTCCCTCCTACTTCCTCTCCCATCCCTTTCCGGAGAAGGGGACCCCAGGGAGCCACCCACCCTAGCACACAGATCCTGGTGCTGGGGCAGCTGGCAGGCAGTACAGCAGCAGCAGGTGAGCAAGTGGGCCACAAGCTAGGCTGAGCCCCAGGGCAGGGAGTGGGCCCATAGGGAAGGCCAGGCTTACCAGGTTGGAGGGTGCCTCGTAGGTCCCTCCACCCTTCTCCAGGCCTGGCTTGGGCAGGGCAGCCCCAATAGAGGATTCCAGGGGACCAGCAGTCGGGCCAGATGCCCAGTAGCTGGGAGGCCAGCATTGCTGGGCCCCTCAGAGATGATGGGTGAGTTGGGGGTCTCCGCACAGGCCTCCCCAGGTGGTCAGGACCTGGGACTCAGGTGGATGGGGTGCCCACCATGAGTGTGTGTGTGTGTGTGTGTGTTCACTTGTCCATGAACACAGCCCCCCTGAGGAGGGGCAGGGCATTGGGTGTGTGTGTGTGTGTGTGTGTGTGTCCACTTGTCCGTGAACACAGCCCCCTGAGGTGGGGCAGGGCATTGGGTGTGTGTGTGTGTGTGTGTGTGTGTGTCCACTTGTCCGTGAACACAGCCCCCTGAGGAGGGGTAGGGCATTGGGTGTGTGTGTGTGTGTGTGTGTGTCCACTTGTCCGTGAACACAGCCCCCCTGAGGAGGGGCAGGGCATTGGCCTTAGCCATCTGTTCCTGTTTACTCGGCCTGGTGGACAGGGCTATGACTAGGAAGAGTCTCTTCCAAACCCACTTTGAATCTGGTCAGGCCTCCAACTCTCCAGACGACAGTGCACCCCACTCCCTGCCCCTGGCCACGGCCCGCACTTCCTCTGCCCGTGGCCATTGTCCTGTTGGATAGGCTGTGTCCCCCACCCCGGGTATGGGCCCTGGTATGGGTGAGCCTGCCAAGACTTGTGGACTAAGTGACTTAAAGACATGCTGGCCCCCGATGTGAGTTTTTCACATAAAATGTGAAAAGTCGGGTAGCCCTGACTCAGACCTGTGGACTCACAGCCACTGGGGTTTACAGCCCAGCAGCCCTGGGATCGGGTCCTTACCCAAGCCTTGGCTTCCTCACTTGAAGTTGTGGCAGTAACTGCACCAGCTCCCAGCGTTGGCAGGACCTGGAGGCTGTTGGCGGGACCAGAGTGGTCCCTTTGGCTGGTCTTGCCCCACATGCCTGGTAGTAGGTAGCAGGGGCTGGAAGCAAGGCCACAGCCTTTGTCAGCTGCCCTGTGGGTGGCTCTTGGGTGCACTCCTTGAGGGTGGTATGTCCTTTCTGTGTTTACCAGGGGAAGATGGGCAAAGCCAGGCAGCGGGAGTCCCAGGCCCACTTCCAAGGCCTGGGCTCGTCAGAGTGCAGTCAATTTTCAGACAAACAGGATGGGCTGTGCCCCTCACTGACCTAGGAGGAGTCTGGGTGCTTATCCTGGTTCTAGAAACTTCCAGGTCAAATAAAGAGAGACAGTGGGGTTGGTGACCTGGGACTGGGACTTGTCCCTTCATCAAATCCTGGACTGAGGGCCTCCTGCTCTGGGGACACAGGGTAACAAGACCCTGTGTTCACGCGTGTGAGGGCTGAGGCCAGCTTCAAGCTGGCACCCAGAGACTTGGAGCTGTTGCCGGAGCAATGTCTCACGCACCTCCTGCACACATCTTGGGCCCCACAGTTGGGCTGACGGGGAAGATGTAAGTGGTGTCCAACTTCACCAGGGGGAGGAAGAACCAAGATTGCAGCCCCAGGCTGATTCCTGTGAGGTTGGGGTCAGCTGTACCTTCACCTTCAACCCTCTCTCCCCAGCCCCACCCCCAGAATCCCAACACCAACAGCACTGTGCTGCCCACAGCATTCTCTGTGCCTCCGCTGGGTCTGGTCACTGGTGGCAGTCGCCACAGAAGTCACAGGCCACGCTCAACAATTATGGGGTTAGCAAGATACAATTCGGGATCAGGAAAAATCCCGGACAGCTCCTTGGCCATGCCCTCAGGCAGCCTCTTTTCTGACCCTTGACCTTTCAGCCCCTGGGTCCAGTCTCTGCCCTACTTGTGCAAGTATTACAAAACTCTTCAACTCTGTCAATAAATGCCCAGAGGCACCCCACTCTTCAGTAAGCCTAGGCCCGAAGGCTCTCACCTCTTGCTCTGTGGTTTTAGGTGGCCACATACTCTGAGGCACTGAAAGCCTGCTGTGCTGTCTCCAGCTTGTCTCCTGGGCCTAGAAGGTTCTCAGCATAGACACCTTGCATCCCAAGAATATGCTCAGCTCCTGTTCCTCCTTTTTGAGATGGTAGTGAGGTTCTCTAGTCCCCCTCTGGGATGGCGCATTGTATGCCTCATGAGATTGCGAAAGTGACCCATCCCCTAGTTGGGCTTCCAGCCACTTTATTCGTCCAGTTCCACCTCTACCTGATGCCACACACTTTATTTGTGTTATTAGCAGGTCATCCAATCTGCTTGGTGGGCCACAAACAGCGCTCATTGGCATAGCCCCACCCAGTCAGAGGTGCCCGAAGACCCTGGCGAGAGGCCACAGAAAGAGTATCCATCCCCACTGCAGGAGTAACCCAGGGTGGAAACTGGAAACTGAGGCCAGACTTTGCCTTGGGGCCCCCTAAGTCTTTTCCTCCCCTGTCAGAGGGACAGTGGCTATTCCTGCCCAGGGGCTGGGGGAGTGTCAGGAGACCACTGGGTAGGTATTTGCTGCTGTGACAGAGCTGCTAGCCCAGGTCTCACCTACATGGAAAGCATACTCCAGTGGGCACCAACTGAGTGGCTCTAAATGACACTTTAAGTTCATGTCCAGGCTCCGAACAATGGGAATTTCCTGTGACTGCGTTCAGCTTTTCCCCTCAGTGATATTCCTTCCCCAAGGAGGTGGTCTCTGTGATTGCCATGGGAGGGGCCGGGTCACAGTGACCAGCAGAGTGGCCTCTGCCTGCACCTCAGGGGGCTTGTGGAGTGGACAAGGGCCTCGGGAAGTCTGGAGAAGGCCTGGTTAACTGGGGAGGAGGCAGTCTGGGAAAGCTTTACAGGGGAAGTGATACTGAAGCTGCAGAGAGCAGGTGGAAGGTATTCAGGGTAGAAAACCAAACCAAGCCCATTGCTGTCATGTCAATTCTGACTCCCGTAGAGCAGAGTAGACCTGCATGCTCCGTGAGGGGTTCCGGCCTGTGAAGTGTGGCCGGTGGCTTGGAACCTGTAACCTTTGGTTAGCTGCCAAGCTTAACTGCTGCACCGCTAGGGCTCCATTCATGGTCTGCAGTGCCGAGGGTGCCCTGGCATGGCAGGGTGTGGGGAGTCGGTGAGCTGCTTGTTGGTTTGGGCAGGCGGGGTCTGGACCAGGTGCTCAGACCTCACTGTACCAGGTGGTAGAGTAGGGGGTTCACCTCTAGCCTCCATGACTTTGGCTAGGGAGGGTACCTACTCTGGGCAGCCTGTCCCTCTGTCTCCTCGTTCTTTTCCTTGGACTAACCCTTAGCCTCTCCGCCTAGGAGAGCCTGCATCCCCAGCGAGTTACTCACTCTCCAGGTCTCAGTATCCTTCTCTGGTTGATGGGAGGTAACTGGGTATCCCCACCCCACCCCCACACACCACCACCACTCAGCAGGGCCAGCACGGAGCAAGCCTCACTGATGTTCTTACTGGGCCCCATCTGCTTTCCTCCTGTCACCCCCACCCTACCTGGCAAGGTGGGGTGCCCTCAGGGTGCACTTGATGAGCAGGACTCTGTGACCCTGCAGTTTGTGGTGCCTACCAGGGCCTTATCCACAGCCCAGAGTGAGTGCTAGGACATGCCTGGTGAGCATGACTGTGTGACTCTGCTCTGGAGGGTGGGGGCTGGGCCAGGAGCCCTCAGCCTCCTTTTGAGACCCACATTGCCCACATAGCATACCAAGGGCTCCATGGGGTGAGGCATCCGCTGCAGGTCCTCCCCTGGGGAGAAACACCTTGTTCTGGGCCCAACAAAGGCCCCTGGGCGCTGCCAGAATGAAGCTGCTGGGCCGGTTTGGGGCCTGGTGGGGTGGGGCTGGAGGAGCCTCTGCCCTTTAACAGGCATTCTATTTGTGTCCCCCGGTGGGGGCGGGAGAACTCCCCTGTGCAGGGCCCACACTTCCTGGGCAGAGACCCTCTGCGATTGAGGCCAGAGACCCGAGGGCTGGAACAGAGGACCCCTGAGTTATACTGTGCAGTGCTTCTAGGCACTGGCAGGACACCCGGTGTGTCTGGCTAGTTCAGGGCCTCATGGGGCCCTGGGGCAGAGAGAAACTGACCCTGGACCCCTCACTGGAGGAGGTCAAGGGTTGGAGGAAGCCGAGAGGAAGCCGGGCTGCTGAGGTCTCAGAGTGCCCTCTCAAGGCTGAGGGTGCAGGGGAGATCCAGTGGGGCATCTAGGGTGGGGGCGCATCTCACTCAGCCTAATAGAACAGGGTGGGGGGACCATCCTTCAGGTCAGTGCTCTGTAGAACACTCTGCCCCCGAAGCACGGGGGCCCCTGTGCAAGCACAGGGCTCAGCTCTGATGAACAAGGCAACGAGGGGCTCTTGGAGGTGAGGGTAAGAAAAGCACACCCCATGATTTCAGACAGAAGCAAACTTGGGAGGGAGGTACTGGGGGAGGGCAAGTGAACGAGCCACTAGGACAGGGGAATCTCAGTGTTGACCTGGCACTCTGAACACCAAGGTGAGCTTTCCTTCCATGCCACTTTTCCTCAGGAAGTCATTTCACACACCCATTACCCAGGTGCCCCCACTGCGAACATTTTCCCGTATTGCTCTGTGTGTGTGTGTGTGTGTGTGTGTGTGTGTGTGTACGTACGTGTACAAGCCCTGGTATCGCTTTGAGTATTTGTGTGTGTGTGTGTGTGTGTATACAAGGAGCCCTGGTATCGCTTTGAGTATACTTTGGACTGCCAGCCACAAGGTCAGCCGTTCAAACCCACCAGCTCCTTGGGAGAAAGACCAAACCAGTCTGCTCCCATAAAGATGAATAGCCTGGGAAACCCTGCAGGCGCTCCCAGAGTCAGAATCAACTCGATGGCTGTGGATTTGTGTGGTGGTGGTATTCTGTGGATTGTGTGTGTGTGTTCCCTGTGTGTCGTTGGTTTTGTTGTTGTTTGCTATTGGAGGGTAAATTGCAGACAGAATGCCTCTTCGCCCCTAAATTCCTGTATCCCCTGCCCTGTAGTGAGCACCTGTGTCGTAAGAACAAGAGCGCTCTGTTAGGTGACCACACCGACACACGGTTACCTAACCCACAACCCTGTTCACATTTCAGCCATCCTCCACAGGTGTCCTTTATGCCCCGTTCCCCAGCGCAGAACTCACCCACGATTGGGCGAGCAGTACACGCTTCTTTGACCCCCTTCGGGCCTCACTGCCTCAGCCTTTCTCTGGCTTCGTGGCACTGGTATTTGGAAGCGTATCTTCCCGTTTTTTGTCGTTAGAATCAAAACTTTGTTATAGAGCTCAGCCCAACTCAGTCCACCCTTATGGACAGGGTAGAACTGCCCCTTGTGGGTTTCCAAGACTGTAACTCTTCACAGGAGTAGAAAGCCTCATCCTCCCACCCCCTGCGGCTGGTTAGCAGCCCAACCAACGTGTAACCACTGCACCTCCAGGGTGCCTACAACGTCCTGGCAGCCGAAGTGAATCAGCTAAATGTACATGCTGAGTCAGGCAGCCTTCTTCAGCCCGGTCCCCCAGGGGAAGTGTCAGCCTGGAAGAATTTCCTGCCCCCACAGACTGAGCGGGTTTGGGGCTCTGTCCCCCATTGCTGGGTTATGACTTTCCTGAGGCTGGATTTGGGTATGCACCAAAATGGATTGTGGAGCCCCTTGAGTGAGGGTGGCTGGCAGAGGGACAACGAGAGCTGTTGTGTCTGGGGGGGCTCTCGCTGACCTCGCTGTCCTTTCAGTTGGGGCACGTGGTGCTCTCCCCAGTCTGGTTTGTCTACAACCTGCTCATGAAGCTGTTCCAGCGCTCCACCCCTGCCATCACCCTAGAGAGCCCGGACATCAAGTACCCGCTGCGGCTGGTCGACAAGGAGGTGAGTGTGGGGCCCAGAGCAGCGTTAAACCCACTGCCAGCGAGTCCTTTCTGTCCATCCTAACAGCCTTGTAGGCCAGGCTAGAACTGCCCTGGTGGGTTTCTGCGATTTTGCATCTCTACAGGAGTAGAGGCCACCTCTTCTGTGAAGCTGCTGCTAGTTTCAAACTCCTGACCCTGCAGTTAGCTGCCAAGGCATACATAGCCCAGGACACCTTTAGGGCTCCTTCAGGAGTGTCACAGCATTTCCCAGGCAGAGTGTCCCTGATGCAGGTCTCACTAGCAACCCGTTTTACAGACAGGAAGAGCAAGGTGCTGTCGCTGGCCAACGCCCCAGTGAGTGGCAGAGGTGGGATTTGAGCCCAGGTTTCTCTGACCTCTGGGCCCCTCCTCTCTCTCCCACAGAAGGTCAACTTGGAAGGGATCCTTCCTGGTTTGGGGGGTCCAGGCCTCCACTGTGAGTCGGGGGTCAAGCCAAACTCAGATCCAGGGGTGCGCCCCCCCAACCACATGCTTCCCAATATGTGCCCAGTTCCATAGGGGGAAGGGCTCACCCTCCTTCTGTTCCTCCACTCCCTGGTACTCTGCGTCGCAGGCCCGAAGCACTGTTGGAGTCCCCAGTGGGCTTCACAACACGACTGCACCTACCCCTGCCAGGAGGCACCCCAGCCTGTTTTCCTCAAATGTCTGAGGGGCTTGAAACCCAACACACGTCTTTGCCCTCCCACCAGGAAGGACTGCATCTTCTCCCACCACCAACACACACGCGCGCGCGCGCACACAGCCTCACGTGGAGAGTGGCCGGGGAATTGTCACAGCAACCCTGGACCCTCACCTCCACCCAGCCTGTCCGCAGGCTTGAACTGCTCCCCAGGGGTTGCAGGGCTCCATGGCATAGAACATGGGCCTCCCATGGCGTGCGCGCCTGCACCACACCACACCCAGGGGCCACGCAGACATCCAAGAGCAAGCCACCAAAGATGAAAACCCGCCCCCTGCAGCCCAGTGCTACTGGGCAGAGGCCTGCACAACACCTCCTCTCCCTACAAGCAAACCAGAATGCTGTGCGTCCTGTTTGGTTTGTTTTGTTAAACAAACTTCATGGTGAACTGCGGAACAGTTCACAGAGCAGATCGTCAATTCCCATCTGGTTTCCTCTCCCTGATTTGCAAGTCCTACTGTGTAACTTCCCTTATCCCACTTCCTCCCTGTGTTCCCTGTTCACATTCCTCCCCCTTCCCAAGACCTTCTGAGTTTTGTTTTTGGGAAGGCGCTGCCCTTTTGATCTCAAATGGTTGGTGACTCAAAGATGGGTGGGGCTCTCCCTGGGATGATTATTCCCCTTAGAGATCTGCTGATTAAACCAAAAACCAAGGGGGAGCGGGGAGAGAGGGGAAAAAAGAGGACTTGATGCAAAGGGCTTAAGTGGAGAGCAAATTCTTTGAGAATGATGAGGGCAAAGAATGTACAGATGTGCTTTACACAATTGATGTATGTGTGGACTGTGATAAGAGTTATATGAGTCCCTAATAAAATGTTTAAAAAAAAACAAAACCAAAAACCAAACTCACTGCCATTGAGTCGATGCCATCTCACAGCGACCCTACAGGACAGGGTAGAACTGTCCCTGAGAGTTTCTGAGATCTGGGCCCCTCTGGGAGTTTCTGCCCCTGAGAGTTTCTGAGAGAAAGCCCCATCTTTCTCTCTAGGAGCAAGCAGCGGGTGGTTTTGAACTGCTGGCCTTGGGGATTGTAGTCCAACATGTAATGATTGTACCACGAGGGAGGGATCCCATAGACCTGCTGATTGGGGGGCTGAGAAGTCAGTCATGGGAGGGGGGAGTTCTGATGTAGACCCGAAGGTAACTCAGGCCCACAGTGTGGGGGGTTCTACCAGTCTCTGCCCACCAGTAAGCATGATTGGTTTTTAAAAATAATTTTGAGGATTGTTTTGTTAAAACATTGTTTTGCAATTTGCTGTATTGTAGAGATACTGTCTGATCTGTAGGTGCTTACTATAAACTTCCTGCCTGTGAAAGTTAAAGTTCCCTTTGCCCTACAAGGACACATCCCCCAGCCCATAGCAGGGGTCAGCTTGCACCCCACCAAACCCTTTCCTTTGACATCCATGCATGCAAGAGGGCTTCAGCCAGCTCATGGAAAAGCCTATTATCCTGCGTTTTCCCTTTTTATTTTTTTAATTAAAAAAAAAGGTTTTTTCCCCATATCTTTGTAATGACCTTTTAACTTTCTTTGTAAGATGCTCTTTCTTGAGGGCACTATGGTGAGACTTTGTTTCATGTTCTTTGGACACATGATCAGCAGGGACCAAGGCCACCATGCTTTACCAAGGTCAAAGGAGTGGGGCAGCGCACAAGGGGAAGCCCCTCAAAGAGATAGATGGCTGCAGTGGCTGCAGCCGTGGGCTCAGGGGCAAGGACAGTGAGGATGGCGCCAGACGGGACGGTGTCTCATTCAGTTGTACATCGATCGGATCCTTATGAGACGACACCCAACATTGGCGGCACAACCTTTTAAAAGCCCCCTCCCCACCACCCCCTGGCAAGCAAACACACACACACACACACACACACACACACACACCCCATTGCATCAGGTGGAGTCCCACTCAGAGGGACGATGGATGACAGAGCAGGACATCTCCCTAGGGTTGCTGTCTGTCATCCTCCTGGGGGTAGATGGCCGGGTCTTTCTTTTGAGAGCACCGCTGGGTGGGTTTGATTCGGAGCCCTGGAGGCTAGTCGTGGTGAAGGGTCATCGAGTGGGGTCTACAGACAACAGAGGGGACCGCTGCTTGTCCTGCACCATGCTCCCAGTTGTTGTGTCTGAGCCCATCGCTGCAGCCACTGTGTCAGTCCATCTCAGGGTCTTCCTCTTTTTGGCTGACCAAAGTCTGGCCATCCTTGCCTCTAAGTTGCATGCTGGCTACCCTTGCTCTAGGATGTGTTGGCTCTTCTGGCAGTCAGTCCGCGGTGTGTTTCATACTCGATGCCAGCACCACCGTGCAGGCGCATCATTTGTCTGCGGCCCTCTTTGTTCATGGTCCAGGTTTCACAGTGAAAACACCAGCACTGGACGCAGGCACCTTAGCCCTTAACATGATGCCCTTGCTCTCCAAGGTTTTTCCCAGTGCAGTAGGTGCGTGGGTTTCTTGACGGCTGCTCCCAGGGTTGTTGAGTACAGATTCAAGGAAAATAAAATCTCTCCGTTGAGCATGAAGTTGCCTCTAGGTCCAATTTTGAGGAGTTGAGTTTTCCTTAAGTTGTAAACTACCCTAAAGGCTCAGCTGAAGTCACAGGTTGTTAGTAAGCCTTCCTCCGCTTCTGATGCCAAGTTCTTCTTCATAGAGCCTAGCTTCTGGGATTCTCTGCTCCACGTTCAGATTGAATACATGCGGTGAAGAGCTGCAACCTGGTACAGGCCTTCCCTGACTCTAAATCATGAAGTGCCCTGTTGTTCTCCTCTAACCACTGACTGCCTCTTGGTCTGAGTCTAGGCTCTGCGTGAATACAGTGGAGTGTTCTGGAACGCCCATTCTTCACAAGCGTTATCCACACTTGGTTATCATCCACACAATCGAATGTCATTTGCGTAGTCAAGAAAACACAAGCAAACATCTTTCTGGTATTCTTTGCTTTTAGCTAAGCTCCTTGTCAGTGCCCTGCTGCAGTTGTTTTTTGTTTTGTTTTTCCGTTATCTTGCCTCCTAATGTTATTCTAGAATGTGTGCATTCTGTTGTGCCACCTTTCTTTGGAATGGGCACAAATGTGAGCTCTTTTAGTCAGTTGGCCCGGTGCCTGTCATCCAGATTGCGTGGCATAAACTAATGCGTGCTTCCAGCGCCGTGTCAGTGTGTTGGCACATTTCAGTTGGTAGTCTGCCAGTGCCTGGTGCCTCGTTTTTGCTAGTGCCCTCTGTGAAGCTTGCTCTTCTCACTCTGCACCGTATGCTGCTGCCCCTTGACATGGCTGGGCATCAAGCAGCTCTTTTGGGAGCAGTGACTGTGTATCCTCCCATCTCTTCTTTGGCTGCTTCCTGCGTGATTCAGTATTTTGTCCATGGACTCCTTCAGTATTGCAACTGTGGGCTTGAATTCTTCTCTTCAGGTCTTCCAGCTTAAGAAAGGCTGAGTGAGTTCCTGCTGGTCGGCTTTCTGACTCCAGGTCTGTGCACATTTTCCCCATTAGCATTATCATACTGTCCTGCTTTTGTTTCTTCCCTTGGCTTCAACGACGTCTCTACTTCAGAGTCTAGTCTCTCCTCACGTCCACTTTGGTCTTTTCTTTCCAGCTTTTCAGTGGCCTGTTGCTTTCTTCATGTGTGATGATCTTGATGTTGTCCCACCCACAACCTGCTGAGTCTTTACTCACCTAGTGTTCAGTGTGTCAGGTTTGTTCTTGAGATGTTTTCTGAGCTCAGGTTGGATCTAAGACACTCAGGGTCATATTTTGACTCTGGCAGACTCTGTTTTCTTCAGCATCATACTGGATGTACCTAAGAGAGGTGGACGACCTGTTCCACAGGTGGCCCCTGACCTTGTTTTGGCTGATGTCACTGAATTTGTCAAATGCCCCTTCCCACGGAGGTACCGGGAATCATTGTGATCACTGTGTGTGCTGTCTGATGAGGCCTGCGTGTGGTCACATTTATCTTGTTGAAAAAGGGTATTGCAATGAGGTGGTCACTGGTATGGCAAAATACTGTTGTGTGACCTGCAGCGTTGTTTCTATCATCAAGGTCATATTTTCCAACTACGGAGCCTTCCTCTTGGTTCCAATGTTCGCATTCCAGCCGCCAGCCATTCCCAATGGATGCTGACTGCCTGTGTGGCCAATAGCAGACTGAAACTGGTTTCACTGAAGTCGTTGGTCCACACATTTAAATGAGAGCTGTATTAGCTGGACTTCCTTGTAGACACACGTATTATCCTGTTAGTTGCCGCGTGCAAACCATTAGCCCCACCCAGCGATTTATGGACGTGTACAGATGTTTGTATAAGATGTTCCGGGCTGTTTGTTGAACGCAGTGTGGCGGGCGACACCACCCAGTGGCAGAGCCCTACTGCCTGGCACCTTGCCAGAAGGCGTCTCTCGCTAGGGGCTTTCAGCCTTCCCTTCCCTTCTCCTCCAAAACTGCCTGGTGCCTGGCTTTCCGGCCTGGAGCCTCAGGACCATCAGTAATCCTGGAAATGTCTCCGAGAGGCAGTTTTGGGGCCTGGCAGCTGCCTGTACACCTAACGAATCACCCGGAAGCCAGTCCTCCTGACACGGCCCATCCCCTGCCCTAGGACTTCAGCCCAGCGGATCTCTCCTCAAACCCCCCCAGGCCCAGGCAATTCTTTCATGACAGAGCCCCAACCCATCTCCTGGGAGGAGCCTCTGAGATGCTCTGCCCCCCTGGCCCTCCCCCAGGTGATAACCCCTCTGTCCACCTGCGGGTCTTGTCTCATCAACTGACTTGCTTCATGGGGGAGTGTGACCATGTGCATGTCAGCTGCCCATCTCCCACACACCCCCTCTGTTCTCACCCGCCTGGCTGCCCCTGTGTGCAGCGGGATTCCTCAGGGCCTCCTGGAGGCCTGGGCAGGGTGAGGGCACCTGCATTCAGTTCCTCTCTGATGGCTGTGCCGTGAGAACCAGAGTGGCTCCTAGCCCACTTACCCGAGGCCCCACTCTGCTCTGCACAGCCTGGCTTATGCTGGGACATCCAGAAACTGGCAGGCCTCCTGCCCTTCCCAGCCAGCCACCGTCCATGCTGTATGCCGGCCCAGGGTGTTGGAATACAGTGGCTTCCAGACGTCCCTGGAGGCCTGCGCTGGGTGTGGGGGCCTTGCTGCAGCCTCGGCCCCGGTTTGCCAACCCGACCCTGAAGTCCCTGCCCCCAGGGCCTCCCTCGAGCTGACTTGTCTGAGCAGAGGTGACTTCTCTGGTCCCCAGCTCTGTTAGGTTCTTGAGTGATTTCCTCCTTCCTGGAACTTTCTGGGCCATTCAGCAGCCTCTCCTGCATCAGCTTCCCACAGGAGCACCTGTGTGTGGCTAGGTGGGTCATACCTTGCTCAGAGCCAGCGGCACCTGGTCCCTCTGGGTTCATACCCCATGTGCAAGTGTGTACCCACCTGGTGTCTGCTGAGTCACTCTGCACCAGCTCCCTCTTTTGTGGGCCTTGGGAGGAGGAGGGCTGGTGAGGGCACCCTGACCGGCAGCTCTGTGGTCTTTGCAGAACATCAGCCATGACACCCGACGGTTCCGCTTTGCCCTGCCATCACCCCAGCACATCCTGGGTCTGCCCATTGGTGAGTCATTTCGGGCACTGGATCAGAGGGGTGGGCAGGCAGGGAAGGCTTCCAGGAGGAGGTGGGCAGGTAAGAGGAGAGCAGAAGGGTCCAGCCTGCAGAGGCCAGGGGGCAGGAAGCTGGGCTGTGGGGGCAAGGACAGCTGAGGGAGCTGGCTGACCAGACCCAGAGGACAGCTGCAGGGGTGGCAGGTGGCCCACAGTGACCCTGTCCACCCTGCCGCAGGCCAGCACATCTACCTCTCGGCTCGGATTGATGGCAGCTTGGTTGTCCGGCCCTACACGCCCGTCTCCAGTGACAATGACAAGGGCTTTGTGGACCTGGTCATCAAGGTGAGTGAGGGCCATAGCCGTGCCAGGCGGGGGCACCACCCTACTTCAGCCAGTTTCCAGAGCCCAGCCCTCATACAGGCCTGGTTTCTCTGAACCTAGCAACTTGGAGTATACCCACAAACTCCCGGGGCGGAGAAGTCTCTGCAGAGGGCTTGGGCTTGGGCTTGGGCTGGGCTTCTACAGCCCACAGGAGAGGGGAACAGGGGATGAGCTGGGGGGCCAGCAAGGAGGCCCCACTTGCCATTGGGAGAACCTGCACTGGGACTCCAGGGTGGTGGAGTGGGAGTGTGCCCCGGGTCTGCCAGCAGGGTGAGGAGCCCCTCGTGGCCGGTGCAAGTGGCGGAGTTGAGCCCCACACCAGCCCTGCTGCCTTTTCTTTGCTGGCCCTTCCTGGGGAGAGGGGCAGAGTCAGAGAACCCCACTGGGCCGTAGCTGAAGTTCTGAGGGTGGGATAGGAGGTGGGCTTCTCAGATGGGACTCCTGTAGACCAACGGGGGGTCTATGTGACCCTTTTGCAGGGGTCACCGATTCATAATGTCGCAAAATGACAGTGATGCAGTAGCAAGGAAAGTAATGTTATGGTTAGGGGGTCACCACCACCTGAGGGACTGCGTGACAGGGTCGCGGCCTGAGGGAGGTGGAGAACCGCTGGCCTACTCCTGAGGGCCAACCCTAGGAAGGCCCTCGTCTGGGAGCACATAGGGCAGGACCCAGGGCCTTGTAGTGGGGTATGGAGGACGTTCCTGAGCGGGGAGGAGGTTCAGGGATTGACGTGGCCCTGGAGCAGGGTGCAAAGGGGTCAGGTCAGGCAGGGTCTCAGAGACCCGTTCCTGATGTAGTTAGCTGGGGACTTTGCCCCAAAGCACGGGGGACAAGTTTCGGGTTAGTGCGCATGTCCCATTGAAGGCGCTGCCCAAGCAGGTAGCTCCCTGGACTGAGAGAGAAGGAAACATTAACACCGGGCCAGGCCCCCAGCCCCTCAGCCCTGGAGAAAGTGTACGTTCCCGGCATCCAAGGCTGGGACAGCAAGTTCTGTCACTTCTCCCGCCTCACTGCCTCCTAGCCTTGCAGACACCACCCTCCTTAACTGGTTCTGTTTCCTCCCCTCTGTCATAGTCCTACGTGCCCTGCGGGGCGTGCCACAGTCACCTTTGGGGATTCTACCCAAGCCCTGAGCAGGGCCAGCTGCTCGCCCTCTGTGCACAGAGGGTCTGCATGCGGCCCTCTCCCCAGCCCGGGGGTCCCAGAGGGCACAGGCCTGAGTCCCAGAGCTTCCCAGGACATGGATGTTTCTAGAAGAACACTAAAGTGAAAAGAATGCCACCAGGAGGGGCAGAACTGGGTGCACTTCCCCGAGGCCCCAGCGGGAGGGGGTGGCCACGGGGATGCTGCTTGTCGGGGTGCTGACACACAGCCCGCTGCCTGCCCATGGACCTCGGATACCAGGCCACTGCCACTTTGTCCTTCCAGGGAGGTGTGAGGTGGAAGGCAGGCTTCGGGGGAGGGATGGGGCCTCGTTCAGCCATGGAGGAGCCCCAGGGACAGAGGACTAAAGGTGTTCGGGTTTGTCTTGCAGGTTTACTTCAAAGACACCCACCCCAAGTTTCCCGCCGGAGGGAAGATGTCCCAGTACCTGGAAAGCATGAAGATCGGGGACACCATTGAGTTCCGGGGCCCCAATGGGCTGCTGGTCTACCAGGGCAAAGGTGACCTGGACTGGGTGGGGCATAAGCTGCCAGCAGGGGGTGCAGGCTGGCTGTCCTTGGGGGTCACATGTAGCTCACCAACTGACTGAGGCTGACTCTGAAAACGAACAAGTGGAAAGGCTGAGGTGGCAGACCCATGCCCAGTGAGGGGCCCCTCCTCACTCTTCACTGCCATGGGGGTTTGAGACTCTGGGCTGTAGCCCTGACCCACTCTGGGCTGGGGTCCCAGCATCCCGATCCTTTGTCCCTTTAGCACCCTAGTGTCTGGGCTGTCCGGTGACACACACCCCCTCCCTGCCCCAGACGTGGAGGGAGGGGAGCAGGTCTCCAGTGGCCGAAGTCCAGTGAGTCTCACACCTCTTCCTTGATGCCCAGGGAAGTTTGCCATCCGTCCAGATAAGAAATCCAGCCCCGTTATCAAGACTGTGAAGTCTGTGGGCATGATTGCAGGAGGGACAGGTATGTGGAGCCTGACAGTCATCCAGCCTCAGCATGTCACAGGCTGGGGGTCCTGCATGTCATGGGGTCGGGGCGGGTCCCTGGCAGGCGCTCACTGGGCTGTTTTGCAGGCATCACCCCCATGCTGCAGGTGATCCGGGCCATCATGAAAGACCCCGACGACCACACCGTGTGCCACCTGCTCTTTGCCAACCAGGTCAGGAGTCAGCACTCGGCACCGCGGGGGAAGTGGTCTCCACATCGGGGAGGGGCGGCTCAGACTTCTGAGAGCCCAGTGTCTGACTGGGGGCTCTGGGGGCTGGAATGGGGAGACAGCCCCTGTGTTCACGGCCCCTTCCCTAGGCCTGCTGCTCATCTGCCGGCCTGCTGTGTGGCCATGGGCCAGTCCTTTCCCTCTCTGAGCCCAGGTCTGTCCGGGGTCGTCGATAGGCATGGACAGCCTGGGAAGCCCTGTTTGGGTCACCACTGTGAGTCAGAACTCAACCTGGTAACAGTGGGATATGGCCAAATTAGGTCCTGTGTGGGTGGAGCCTGCTCCCCAGGAAGGGTCTGCCTGCCTTTCACCTGCCTTGGGGCTGTTTGTCACAGGCAAACCGTTCTGAGTCACAAAGCTCTCCGGTCCTGATTTCCAAACAGTCCCTGAGCTCAGACCGGCTGCCCACTGGCCCCAGAGTGTGTTTCCTGTGGGAGTGGAAGTGCACCGGGTGGAGGGCAGGACCTGTGAAGGGGTGCAGGGAGGGGGGGGGGCGGAGGTAAGTGGACGGGAGGCAGCTGTTTCCTAATGTGGGCAAGCAGCGTGAGAGACCAAGTGTAAAACAGCCTTGAGGTCGAGAAGGGCCCGGCAGCCAGTCCCTGACCTCTCAGTTCTGTGCTCTGCCCCGGGGATATCGGGGTGCGTGCGTGACTCAGCAGTTCAGTGCCTGATGATGGGGCACAAGGCTGGAATTTGAACCTACCCTGGGTGCCTTAGACCTTCTAAGAGGTCTCAGCCTTGGCAAGCCTGTGGAGCAGGTCCCTGGGCACGCAGCCACAGGGAGGGCCACCTCCGCATCGGGCACATGCTGAAGGGAGCATTACCCCTTTGTGGGCCATAGAGCCATGCTTCTGTGAGCTCTCCCACCAGAGTGAGAGTAAGAGAAGGGCATTTGCCTGTGTCCAGCACCCGAGTGAGCGGCAGGGAGCCTTGGTGGGGCTGTGGGTGGAGTGCTAAACTGCTTGGTTGGTGGTTCAGACCCACCAGTCGCTCTGAGAAAGAAAGAGGAGGCTCTGCACTCTCAAAGATTGAGCAGCTGAGAAATCCCACAAAGGTTCTGCGGTCCACTCAGTGGGTGTTGTTTTTATTTTTAAGTGGGGCAGTGATGAGTTCAGTCAGCAAGATGATGTTGGGTTTGGGGGGAACATCCATGTGTGGCCCTCGGGGGACATTTCTGTGGAGTGTCTCCTGGCTGGGCCCTGCCTCCCACCCTCCCTCTGACTGCTTGGCTCGACTTCCCATAGACGGAGAAGGACATCCTGCTACGGCCTGAGCTGGAGGAGCTGAGGAACGAGCATTCTGCCCGCTTCAAGCTCTGGTACACAGTGGACCGCGCCCCGGAAGGTGAGCCTGCCTGCCTGCCTCTGCTTTGCTCCTCTGGTCTCATTCCAGGCCCCGTGCCAAGCCCCGTCTTCCAGGTGTCAGGCTGCTCTGACAGAAATAAAAGGCACCCTGGTGGGGTAGGCTGCTCACAAGGCTGGCAGTTCAGACCCACCAGCCACTCCATGGGAGAAAGATGGATTTGTCCACCATGGCCCTGGCCTCTGCTGCTCCAGATTGAGATCTTGAGTGTGTGCTTCCAAGGTGCCCAGGAGTTCATTCTTCTTTTTTGGTGGGGGGCCTCTTACCTCTCTGTCACAATCCCTACATTCCTCCAGTGTGTCAAGCACATTTTCACATTTGCCGCCATCATCATTTTCAAAGCATTCTCTTCCCACCTGAGCCCCTGATATCAGCTCCCCATTTCTTCCCCCTCCCTCACAAACCCTAGGTTTGTTATAATTATTGTTTTCATATCTTACATCATCCTCCATCACTCCTCACCCACTTTTCTGTTATTCGTCCCCCTGGGAGAGGGTTCTAGATTGATCCTTGTGATCGATTACCCCTTTCTCCCCACTACCCTCCTCTAATCCTCGTGGTATCTCTACTTTCATTGTTGACCCTGAGGGGTTTATCTATCCTTGATTGCCTGTGTTGCTGGCTCTTACCTGTAGCAGTGTGCATGCTTTGGTCTAATCCGATTTGTAAGGTAGAATTGAGATCATGATAGTGGGAGGAAGGAAGCACCAGTGAGCTAGAGGAAAGTTGTCTTTCATCGGTGCTATACTGCACCCTGACTGGCTCTTCTCTTCCCTATGACTCCTCTGTGAGGGGCTGTCCAGTTGTCTACAGATGGGCATTGGGTCTCCACTCCATGCGCCCCCCCCCATCCATGTTGGGTATGTTTTTATTCTGGGTCTTAGATGCCTACCTAATCCCGTCAACACCTCGTGATCACACAGGCTCGTGTACTTCTTCCATGTGGATTTTGTTGCTTCACAGCTAGATGGCCGCTTGTTTATCTTCAAGCCTTTAAGACCACAGACACTGTATCTTTTGATAGCCGGGCTCCATCAGCTTTCTTCACCACATTTGCTTATGCACCTGCTTTGTCTCCAGCAATTGTGTCGGGAAGGTGAGCATCAAGGAATTCCAGTTTAATTGAACAAAGTGTTCTTGCATTGAGGTCCCTGGCAGCTTTCAGTGGTTGTTTCTTTCCCTGGGGAAATCTGTTCTTGACCTTTGTAATAGCAGTCCCATACACTGTCTGACCTCTGCACTCCCCAGATTCCCTTCAGCATCAGAGGCTCCAGGCACATCCCTGCAGTGAGGCTCGGACCCCTCGTTACTCTTGACGAGCGCGTGTCTTCCCCATCTCCCACCGCTGGGCAGTCGTGCCGGGTCCTTTTGCTATCAGGCACACAATCTGATTAGCGCTTCATCCCCGAGTCCTCCGAGTCAGTAACTCAGTCACTTTAGGGGGCTGCTCAGTTGTCTCCATACTCAATTCTAGGACATTCTCTGCTTCCTCGTACTCATTGCCATTCATGTAAGTTTTCCCAATCATGGCAAACGCAGCACTCTCCCATTCCATAGCTTCTACTTGTATAATTCAGTCCCATTGATGATACTCTTCATGGTATGCAACTGTTATTGCTGTCCTTTTCCAGATTATTCTACCACCATTGACATACACCCAATGGCCCCTAAGCATTGAGCTACCCCCAGCTCTTTCCCCTTTCACCCATGGCAACCAGTGGTCAAGTTTGGTTGGGTTTTTTAGTGGTTTTCTTGATACTGTGTTCACATACACTTTCATGGTTCCCTTGCTCTTGAAATGAGCTGTAGGAGGAGCAGAGTTCATTCCATAATAGGCCCGAGTTCCCTCTCTCACCGCCCCCACCCCCATCACACTGGGCTGCCAGGATGCGGAGCGAGCGTTCCAGGAGGCTGTGTGAGCGCCCCGTGCCACACAGCTAGAAAGCAGCACCAGAACCTTCCTGCCCGCCGTCCTGCCTCCTGCCCCCATCCTGCCCTAGCCTAGGGCTCCTCGGCCCTTTTCTACTTGGGCGAGACGCTCTTGGCCAGAGAAACGGGCAGCATGGGCACACACTTCCAGAAGCACCTAGAGTTTATTACGCGTTTGGCGTCTGAATTGGTTCTTTGGGTCACTGCACCTTTCAGAGTGGCTACATTTCTCTTGACACCTCCCCTACCTCCCCCATACATGTGGGCCCTTGCCCACAGCCCGCACCTGGCAGAGGGCCCGGTGGAGGCTCACCCAAGGGCAGGATCTCCCCAGGGTGCCACTCCTGAGGGGCTTTGCTCCTAGGCTGCAGTTCATACCCTGTTGTTGCTGCTGCTGCCGCCAGTGCCAACTCAAGCTGCCCTCCAGGACAGCGTAGCCCTGCCCACCAGACCGCTTCGCTAGCCTGCCACCGTGATGGGATGAGACCATCGTGCCTTTGCTCCAGGGGCCCATGACTTCTCTATCAACAGTCCAGTGAAGGAGGTCACCGTGTGTCACCAGGACTCCTGCTGTGCCCGTGGGCCACCTTACTCCTTGTTCCCGCCCATCACAGCCTGCTGTGGGGCGAGGGGGTGGGTGGTCTGAGCAGAATCAACGGCCCCCTGGGTCTTCCTGAGGTCACTGGTGCAAATGGAGGCTGTCCTCTGGGGAGCGAAGCACCGTTGGTGGCCCTCCGCCCAAGGGAGAGACGTGGGTACACGACCAGCCACATCCCTTCTATCCATAGAAAGCAACAGTCCCAACAGCTTGCTGCTGGGTGGTGTCAGGGGCCCGTGGGAACGGTGTGAATTGGGGAGTATCTGCCCAACCCAGCCGACTTGCCTTCTTTTCCGGAGTGCTGGGAATCTGGATTTTCATGGGGAAACTCAACTTTGGAAACTGGAAGTTTCCAAACACCACGTGGGCCCTCTTACCCACCCACAGTGCCTCTGCCACCCCATGCTCTACTGCTCCCTGAAAGTGAGCTTGTGGCTCCCCCATCTCAGGAGGGGGGACCTGTGGTCCTGCTGGGCCCCCAGGCCTCTGGTCAGGCGAGGCCAGCCATCTGAGCCTCCACTTGCGTGCCTCAGAAGTCACCATCCGAGGCAGCGGGCAGACCAAGCTTGAGGGTACAGATTGGGGCTGGGTACAACACCCAGAGCCCCGTGGGGTGGGGTGGGGCCGGCAGGGTGGCTCCTAGCTGGAGCTGCTGGGCTTCTTCCTTAAAGAAAGGAGCCCCTGATCTTGTAGCCACGCCTAGATCCAAAGGGGAGACGTGGCCTGGCACTCCGTCCTGACTGCAGTTGAATAGTCTGGAGGGTGTGTGCCCAGCCAGTGAGAGTGCCCTGCCTGGGCCTCCAGGCCTCCTCCCTCCCCCGCCACCTGCACGTGTCAGGCCTCCGCCTAGCAGGAGGGGTGCCAACACTGACCCCTGGTGGTGGTGCGGAGCAATGCAAGGCCAAGATGTCACCGTGAGAGAGGGGCTTGGTTGACTCAACCCACTGCCCCAGAGTCGATTCTGGCTCATAGTGACCCTCTAAGACAGGACAGAACTGCTCCTGTGGGTTCCTGAGACTGTCCATCCTCACAGGAGTATAAAGCTGCATCTTCCTTCTGAGGAGCAGCTGGTGGTCAAACTGCTGACCTTGAGACCACATAGGGTTTCTAAGGCTGTACGTCTTCACCAGGAGAGCAGATGGCCTCCTCCTCCCACCGAGGGGCTGATGGATTTGAACCAGCAATCTGAGCAGTCCTATGCCTGCCCAACAGTGGGCTCTCGGTTACTGCTCTCACATTTACCGTCGCCCGGGCCCACTCGAGAGACATCAAGGTGTTGCCCTAGCGCCAGGTACAGGTGGAAATTCTGGACGTGAGGAAGGAGTGGGAATAGGCCCAGGAGAGCGGCTCAGACACATAGCGGAGACAGCCAGCCGCCCCCCGAGTCTCCCCCGCAGGGCCGGCCCTCACCACACGTGTAAAGAAAAATGCCACGTAACAGACAGTCCTTGTGAAATTGAGATGTCTCGCGTGCCTCCCGGGTAGCGTTACACAAGGCATGCTCAGTTCTGTTAGCAAGAGCCGGGGTGTGCGCCTGCGCCCTGCCTGGTTCCCGGAGGGGTTACGGCGCCTTCCAGACTGCCTTGGTGAGTCAGAGTGTGACAACTGGGAAGTGGTGAGAAGGGGCAAAGGCGGGGCCAGCAATGCTTTCCATACAGAAACGCAGGCAGTGGTGCCATGAGGGATTGCCAGGATGGGTGACCTCAGTAATCGGAGCTGCCCAGCAGCTACTGTGAAAACAGATGTGATGGTGACCGAGCCAAGAAACAAGGGCGGGGGACCTCTGCTCCCCTGCCCAGCTCTGCTCTGCCAACTTCTCTGGGCCTGAGGTCGGCTGGGCCTGGCTTGGCCACTCCCTCAGGGGCCCCATGAACAGACGGGACTTGGGGTCCAGGAACCGGAGCCCTCAGGTCTGGCAGGAGCCGGAGGCAGCGTCGGTAACCCAGTGGCCCCTCTCTCTGCTTCTCCCACCTCTTCCAACACAGCCCACCTCTGCCTCTCTGACTTCTCCCCTGTGATCCCTGCAGGGCTAGGTGGGAGAGTCACCCTGCCCATTGGGCAGCACTCAGGCTGCCAGGGTCAGGAGGAGGCAGTGGGGTGGGTGGGAGCTGAGCTCAAGTCCTGGAGGTGCCCTTGTCCCATCATGTGAACCCAGACATCTGAGATGTTAGCCCCACCTTGTCTGCCCCTGGGGTGGTCTTTGGGTTCAGGGCCTCCAGAGAGGTGGTGTGGGTGTGGGGATGTGTGAAGGGCTGAGCAGCAGGTGTGGGATGGTAGGATCTGAACCACGGGTGGAGTGAATGCGCCAAGTTGGGGGCAGTGGTGGTAGCCAGTGGGTGGGCTCACCTGCTGCTCTCTCACCCACAGCCTGGGACTACAGCCAAGGCTTCGTGAACCAGGAGATGATCCGAGACCATCTCCCGCCACCAGAGGAGGAGCCCCTGGTGCTGATGTGTGGCCCCCCGCCCATGATCCAGTACGCCTGCCTGCCCAACCTGGACCGCGTGGGCCACGCCAAGGAGCGCTGCTTCTCCTTCTGAAAGGGAGCACCCACCTGCCCATGCGCACACCCTGCACCTGTCCTCACCCACCTCCTTGCCATCATTCCTTAACATCCCCTACCACATCCACACTGGGGCCAGCCTGGCCTGGGGACTCCCCACAGGAGCAGGGCCCCAGTTTAGGTGGGTGTCCCCATAGCCCTTCCTCACCCATACCCTAACCGACAGACACTATAGGGCTGAGGCTGCCGCCACCAGCTCCCCCACGTCCAGCAGGGGATCAGGGTCTGGAGAGAAAGACTGTGGACAAGCAGCACAGGCCTGCAGGGCCAGAGGCCACCCTGGTAGTGTGGTGACCCTGGCCTGCCACCCCAGGGCAGATCCCTCAGTATGCCCGGTAAGCATGGGCTTCACTGTGCTTCCTCAGCTGCAGTGAACAATTGCACCACCACCTTTGAGACACGCTGACATCATCCATGACAGCTTAGTGTGAAAGCACAAGTAAGCCCATTCTTACTGGACTTAGCAACCTGTGGGTGGCAAGTTACACTGTCCCTGCTGCCACCCGGACTGCCAGCCTCAGGGCCCGGGAGCCCGTCGAAGGGCTGGGCTGCTGGGGCAGCGAGGCAGGCCCTGACCAGGGCTGGAGCAGGAAGCGGGTGCTTGCCAGTGTACCCACACTTGGTGCCTTGGGGGTTCCCAGCTGGATTGCCTACAGCACTTGGGTCCAGGACCAGGGGCACCTGACAGATGTGGAAGCCAGATGTTTATTTCATCCTGTGCCCCAAGCCCCACCCCCACCTTCTCCCCAGCCTGGGGGTCTGGGCAGTGCCTCGTGCCCCGAGATGTGCAGATCCTTGGGTGGCCCCGACGTTGCCTTCAGACAGCAGCTGTTAGCCTCTCGCACACCGGCTTTCCCAGTCATTTACGAGCAGAAAGAATGGAGTAAAACTTTGCTACTGGTGACCCTTCTGCCACTGTGCAGGGTCGCGCTTTTTGTGTGCGTGTGTGTGCAGTGAGGCATGGAGAGGGGACTGCACGGGGCTCCCATGTACCTTGGACATAATCCACACACCATGGAATTCCTAAGTTCATTCCCAGAAGAGCCATACAGCCATCACTACAATCAGTTTTAGAGCATTTTCTTTCTCATACTCCTTGCTGTTCCTCCCAACTTCCCCTGCCATACCCCCAATAATTTTAACAAGTTTTATTGACATATAATTCACATATGCGCAATTCAGTAGTTTAAACATATTGAAAAGTTGTGTAATCATCTCCATAATCAGTTTTAGAATGTTTTCTTTTTTGTACTCATTATTAGTTCCCTATCCCCTGCCATCTCTCCTGCCATAACTCCAAGAAATCTAGTTTCTGTCTCTAAATTTACCTATCCTAGATTTCATAGGAGGAAAAACAATTCAAAGCAAAACAAAATCAACAACACAGTGTTGAAAACCTTAGTTGAAAAGATGACAAACTAATGAAAGCTAGGACAAATTTCAAGTGGGTCAAGAGAGATAATGGGAAACTGTTAACCTAGTTGCATTTGTCCCTTTGCCAGTGTACACTGTCTGATAAGTTATTGACATCCCTGGTCAATGCTCAGAAGGGATTCACCAGGCTTATTCCTCAGGGGATCCCACAAATGGATTTCCGCTTTTCACTGTCATCCATAACCTTATGCAAACTGGGCGCTCAGGATGTAAGCTCTAGTACCATTCCCTCCTTCAGACTTGGCTTTTAGTATTTATAATCCTTGGATCACACAGGCTAGTATGTATCTTCTATGTGGACTTAACTCACTCATTTAGGTAGCTGCTTGTCCCACATCTGTACTGATGCTTAATTGGTTCTACTGATGCTCAGTTTGTGGTGGGTGCAGAAAACCGGGATAGTGTAGAAAAGCATGTGTTTTAAGTGGAAAAGAAGTCTATGGGGAAAGAATCTGTTAAGCAGAGTTTTCTAGAGAAACAAAACCAGGGCACTGAAGACTAGATAGATGGATGAATAGATAGGTTTATTCAACAAGATGGAATATAACAGCTAATTAATCCACGCAGCAGTACAGAGGGTTCAGCTCAGCTCACTTCTGTGGAATAGTTCCTGTACTGGAAGTCCTTCAACTCATGGGCTGCTGGGTCCAAGGTCAAGGAAGCAGACAGCAGAGTCTGCCCACAGGCAGCAAGCAGCAGGGTGGGTCAGCAACACTGGTAGCTTGGAAGCTCAGTGAAGCAGGCCCGGATGGGAAATCGAATGCAAGCAACGCAAGGCGACAGGATCCACCAGCCTCAGGCTCAGCAATGAACATACCAGCAGCGTGGCGAAGCAGGTCTCAAGGATCCTCGAGCTCTAGAGACAGGATCCATGGATTGGCCTGGCCCACAGGTAGTGTAGCTCACAGGTGTAAGAGAGCTAGCTACAGCAGCAATAGGTTTCAATCACCAGAGGGAGAGGGAGGGCCTTGCAGGGCCATTTAGCTCTGCCCTCAATCAAACTGCAACCTGGTAAGTCCCACGTGTTCCCATTGGCCAGGTTGGCTCAATAAGCCTACCTAACACAGAACCAGGTGGAGAAACAAACTGTTACCGTGGGGTGGTTGCAAGAGAAACCCACCCTCCAGAGGCAAACTGCTGACCGGTTGGGACTGTTGTCTACTGTGTGGCTGCTGCGTCTGTGACCACCGTGGTACATAAGCATGCAGGCCACTGCTGACCGCTCCAGGCTGGGGACCACCCCCACAGCAGCCCCTGGCCCCTTGCCACAAGGCAGAGGTTAGACACCCTCCACCCTTATGACCCCATCAGTTCCTCCCACAACACTAGACCTTGTGCAGACAGCATTCACAATTTGAGGGTGGGGAGGCAGCTATCAGGATCCAAAAACAAGTTCTGTAGAGCCTTGTCTGCAGCTCAGCCAGCAGCCAAGTCTGGTCCTCAGCCTCACAGTCTCGGAGGCTCCTCTGTCCTGTCCGTGGTCTTGGCCTCAGCCGCTGGTCTCCAAACGGCATGCCCTCAGCTCAGCCTCTGTTGCTGCCACCGCGTTAGGCCGGCGTTTCCCACTGCGCGGCTTCTGGATGGTCCCAGGAAGCCTCTGCGCTTTCTGCGTCTGAGGTGGCTCTTAGTCACACAGCCAGGGCCATGGCCACTAAATCTGCCCCACTGCTCCTTCAGCACAGCACATGCCCTATTTGCATAACTCCATCACAGTTACTTGGTGGGAGTTCACAAATACACAATGACTGAGTCAGAATCCCTCAGGCCCTAGAAGGCGGGGTCTGACTGCCCTTAGGGGTTTGGAGACTAAATTCTCATAGAAGAAAGCCTCAGTTTTCTCCTTCAGAGTAGCTGATAGTTTTGAACTGATCTACAGGAGAAAAGTTGTCTGCCCTGTAGGCAAGCAAGACCACCACCTTCCTTCCGCAGTTCATGGCTCACGGGCGAATGAATGCTGATGGGTCGGGTCAGCTGGCGAACTGATGAAGCGATGGCTGGCCTGTCTCCACCTGAGATAAACAGACGCTTCTTGCTCCCTGACACACGCTGCTGCAAACAGCCATTACTTCGTGTCCCCAGCCCCATCCTCCCCTCCCGATTGTGAATGACTTGGCTGATGTGTTAATGCGCCTTTGCAAACCTTCCAAGAATTGTGAACCTGCCCCTTTGTGAAATTCTGTCATGAGTTGCAGGCTGCTTGCAAGAAAGTTCTTTAAACCATCCCCGAGGAAAGTTCTGGGCCCTGGAGTGTCTAGTGCTTCAGAGACCCCTACCCTCAAACTTTGACGATCCCTTTTGTAGCTCTTTATCTGTAAGTTTTCAGATCGTGCCCTCTGAGACCCACTCCTATGGTGAGATGAGAGTCAGACTCAGTAACAGCCCACACTGATCTTGAGGCCGAGAGCCCAAAATCCAACTGTATGTGTTAGGCCGGGTCATCTAGAGAAACAAGTACAGTGGCACTCAGCTATGTGTAAGAGCGCGTTTCCCATCAAGAAGTAATTGTAGATCAGAAAAACAGCCCAGCCCAGTCCAACTCAAGTCGGTAAGTCGGATACGAGTCCCTGTTCAGCCTCACAGTCACCAGCAATGAAGGATGTAGGAAGAGCACCGGCTGGTGGGTGCAGCTTCTTGTGGATCCAATGGTGATGGACGCATCTGCAGTCGGTGTCACAAAAGGTGTTGAAATCAGTGGGTGGCAGGGCAGTTTGCTCTAAGCTTTCACCCAAATACTAGTAGGTAACGTAGCAATTCAGAGCAGCCCCTTTACTCACAAGTACCCCGTCTTTTACTAGTACCCCGGTAACCAAACCCGCTGCTGTCAAATCAATGGCAACTCCTAGGTCCCTGTAAGGCAGCGGTTCTCAACCTGTGGGTCAAGACCCCTTTGGGGATCAAATGACCCTTCAACATGGGCCGCCTAAGACCATCAGAAAACATTTCCCATGGTCTTAGGAACCAAGACACCGCTCCTCTATCCGTCATCAGGCAGGTCCGCCCACATGCAGATACGCCCACCTACGAGTACCCAGCGTGAAGACTGTTACCCATGCTACACCATGCTTCCAGACATTTGTTTGTAATTATAAATAAATATCTTAATGTATAATTACATTGTTTTTGTGATTCATCACTATGCTTTCATGATGTTCAATATGTAACAAAGAAAATACATCCTGCATTATCAGATCATTACATGACGATTCATAACAGCAAAATGACACTGATAAAGTAGCAACGAAAATAATGTGATGGTTGGGGGGTCCCCACCACAGGAGGAACTGTATGAAGGGGTGGTGGCAGTAGGAAGGTTGAGAACCACTGCTGTATGGGATTCCTGAGACAGCCGAGCTTTACAGGAGCAGATGGCCTCATCTTGCTCCTGCACAGCAGCTGGTGGATTTGAACCTCTTGGTTCTGATGTTAGCTACACGATGCTTCTGCCCTCCACGGTGCCTCCAGGGCTCCTTGTCCCCTGCCCACATATAGACTGGCAAGCCAGGGAGAAGGGAGTTTGGCCCTATCCTGTCATTTTGCAACTCCAGGCCCCAACTGTAATCTACAAAGAAGTCAAGGAGCTCGTAAATGACGCATGTTTCCCCCACATAGTGCTGGGTCCACTCTCGGGGACAGGGAGGCCAGCCTACACATCTCCTGACTGAGTGCCTACTGGGCACCAGGCACCCACACGCTATCTTGGATTCCCAACTTGCCTGGGGGTGCTGGGTCCAGTGCTCAGGAGGCGATTTTCCAAGATGGAATATCCCCTAACAAAACTGGACCGGGTTCTCGGGGCTTGGAGCAAAACTGCATTCCTGGAGAGTCACCATGCCCCCGCACAAGGCGAAAAGGTCCTGTGTGGTCATCTAAGGAATGGCGTGAGGTCCTGCTCAGATCATCACAAACAGACCTCTTCCTCCAAGAATGACCCTGGGTGGGCTGGCCAGGCCCCACCTCCACCTACTTCTGACACCCCCCCCCGCCCGAACAATGACATTTGGTGCCCCCACAAATCTCCAAACGGACTTGGGGGGGGGGGGAGAAACAGCCCTGTGACAATCCCAGCACTAGACGACCCCAAGAAGGGGACGACCCTGTTGTTCCAGCTTTGACAAATCACCACGGGTGGGCGTGGCTTTTGTAACATTAAGGGGGCTCCTTTCTGGGTTCTCTGCCTCTGCTTCCTCCAGTCCAGCTAGCCCTGGGATGGGGGCAGGGGACCTGAGGGGCCTCCCCAGGAGATGAAACCCTCCAACTCACTACTTATAAAGACCTGTACTTGCTCGGAGCCATTCTGGCTGGGCCCAGGGTTTGCAGGTGAATCAACAAGCCAGGGAGGTGAGGGGCCACCCCCAGCCCCCAGCCCCCCAGTACAGGCAGAGAGCTGGGTTTACGGTTTCCATCTGGAGTCCCGTTCTTCCACCAGGCTTCTGGTGGCAGGTTTTCAACTGTGATGTTCTATCAAAGAACTGTAATGCCTAGTCCATGCCAAGCACTGCCTGAGGGGTGTGGCTGACCTTTTATTACTTGTCTTTTTATTGATGCAACAAATACTTACGGAGTGCTTTCCTCAGGGCAGGCTGCGTCAGTGAAAAAGCTGCCCATGCCATGACTGACTTCCCGAACGAGAAACCTCTATTTAGCTTGGTCCACCGCTCGTCCGTCAGCTTGTAAGGTGGTGGCTTGTGCGTAGCTGGGTGTCAAATGCCAGCAGGGTCACCCAAAGGGAACCAGCGGAGCTTCCAGACTAAGAATCGACAATGAACAAAGGACTTGGCTCCCCGCTTCAGAGGAAGTCGGGAGGAAAACCTTACCCACAGCTTGGAACCAAAAATGTGTTCACTTGACTAAGCCAAGGCATTTGACTGTGTAGGTCATGACAAACTATGGATAACCTTGAGGAGAACGGGAATTCCAGAACCCGTGATGTGCTCACGCAGAACTTACACATGGACCAAGAGGCAGTTGTCCCAACCAAACAAGGGACTACTTCATGACTTAAAAATCAGGAAAGATGTGCGACAGGGTTGTATCCTCTCGCCATACTTCTTCAATCTGTATGCAAATCATCAGAGAAACTGGCTTATATGAAGAAGAGTGTGGCATCAGGATTGGAGGAAGGCTTATTAACAACTCGGGATAGGCAGATGACACAAACCTTTGCTTGCTGAAATCGAGGAGGACCTGAAGCATTTGTTGATGAAGTTCAATGATGGCAGCCTTCAGTCTGGATTATAACTCAATGTAAAGAAGACCCAAATCCTCACAGCTGAACCAATAGGTAAAATCATGGTAACCCGGAAAAGGTGGAAGCTGTCCAGGATTTCCTCTTGCTTGGATCCACAGACAGCGCTCATAGAAGCAGCAGTTAAGAGATCAAAAGACAAGTTGCATTACGTATGCAAAAGACCTCTTTAAAGCATTACTTTGAGGACTAAGATGTACCTGACACAGGTCATGGCATTCTCCATCGGCTAATAGGCATGTGAAAGTTGGACATTGGATAAGGAAGACAGCAGAATAATTGATGCAATTGAATCAAGGTGCTGGAGAATATTGAAATTTAAAATGCACTGTGATCAAGTAGAACTGCCCTGGGTTTCTGAGACTACACGAATAGGAAGCCTCATCTTTCTCTGAGGGTGGGGTGAAGAGAGTGGATTAGTGATCTGAAAGGCTCACCGGGCGGGGATCTGAGTGGATTATGCCAAATTGTCACGTGCACGAATAGTGCCGAAAGGACCAGGTAGTGTTTCTCCCAGATAACCAATAACTGAAAGTGACTCTCATGGTACCTAACAAACGACACCAAGCGGAAAAAAGCATTAAGAGAAAAAAGAAAGTCACAAGGTGGCAAGGAAACAGAACCAAAAGTTACTGGAACCTTCTCACAGGACAGTCTACTTTTCAGAAGATAGGGGGGTTTCGGGCAGATCGCTACACCCAGGCATCCCGCAAAGTAGGCGGGTCACCTTAGGGGCAACCTTTACCCGCTCAAAAATTCGTCTCACATTAGCAGTGAGGATCCGGGCGTCACCCCGGATCGTTATTTTCCTTACTCATAAGTTTAAGGCATAAGAGTAATTAGTATTCACTCCCTAGGTAATAAGTCGTATTCCTATTAACCCTGTGGTGAATAGTCAAATTGCCCCTTGGATCGATATTCCGTTCACTTCAAGTTTACTTTATGCTTTATTGAAAATTTTATGTTACTTTTCATTTCATTTATTTGTCAGGGGCGAACAGAAGTATGGAGAAACCAACCTATCGTATGCAAATAAGACTCCATCACCGCGAAGGCTCACGGGATCTGGCCCCGCCTCTTCCGGCTCGTGCCTGGTTTATATTGTCGCGAGAGTTCCTCTGTGGAACGCCGGATGCTGTTAGTCGCTCCGTCGTGAGCGAAGGGGCGGGACTGGAGGCTGTGGCAGCTACGAGCAGTTTTGGGGCTCGCTCAGCGGTGTAAGATGGCGGACTTATCTCTGGACGAGCTCATCCGGAAGCGTGGGGTGGCGACGAAGGGCCGGTGAGTGGCTTGCTCTCTCTTCGGGGTCGGGGTCCGCGGGGTAGCGGGGCTGGGCGCTGAGGAGGGAGCGGCCGGGGCGCACTCTGAGGGCCGCCTGCGCCCGCCCTCCTGCGGCAGCCGCGCTCCTCATTGGCTCGGACGCCGCGGCTCCCGACGGCCGGACGCCCACTGGCTGGAGTCGCTGTCGCTCGGGCAGGGCCTGAGGGAGGTCGTGGGTCCCCCGGCCGTCCGGGGGTGGAACACTAGGTGCCGGCGTTTGTGGGGACCGGTGGCGGGGGCGGCCTGAGCCCGGGAGCCTCGCGGGTGGCGGGGCTGCCGCTGTCAGGGGAGAAGCCGCCCCGGGGTCCGAGGGTCGCTCTGGCCTCCTTCGTGCTCCGAGGGGCTCGGCGTCCGGGCGCCGCGCTCCGTTTCCTCAGCATCCCTTCGCGCGGGGCCGGAGCCGCTCCACCCCGCCCCGCGAAGTTGAGGGGGCCCGGGACCTCCCCCCGCGCAGCCCCGCCGCCCGTCCCCGGCTTGCGAACGGGGCCGCCGAGCGGGGGACGCGGGCTGAGGACCCCGGGTGCCGTCTCCCCAAACGTTAGCCGCGCGCGCCAGGCCGCTGCTCTCTCCCCCGCGCTCGGGCGGCCCGGAGGACGCTGAGCGGGGGCGGCCGGCGAGCCCGGTCCCCTGCCGGCCCAGGGCAGGCCGAGGGTGGGCGGGTCGGGCCCCCAGGTCTGTGCTCACAGCCGGGCGCCCAGTCTCCGCGCCGCCGTGTCGAGATGCTAGATGCCTGCCCGTGCTTCGTTTTCCGGATGCCTGGCGCCCTAGGGTGAGGGCCCGAGCGCTCCCCGTATGGGTTTGCACCCTGGGGAGACCGCAGTGCATGTGACGGGTTGGTTACAGCGGGCACAGAGTGTCTCCGATGTGGCTAGAAGCCACATGTTCACACACACACTCTCTCCCCCTCGCGCCCCCCCCCCCACTCTCTCCACAGCCACCCCCTCAGAATCCACGGAGCCTCCGGGTCAAGGCGAGTGCTGTACTTGTTGGGTTCCTTGTCTTTTCTGTGAGACCCTCTCTCCCAGCAACTGGGGGGTGGGGTGGGGTGGGGTGGGGGCGAGGCTTATGCCACCCGGGCCACTTTCCCAGGCCTGTGTGCTAAGGCTTAGGGGGGGCTCAGGGCAGAGCCAGCCCTCTAGGTCCCCAGGATGGCTCAGTGCCTGCCACCTCTGCCTGCCCCTGACTTCTCAGCTGGGCGTTGGTAACGATGGGGTCCAGTAGGTCGGCCATCAGGAGGAGAGGATTAACTGTAATTGTGCTTGTCTATTGTTTTCCATTTGGTTTCCGGGTTTTCATCTTCACATAGGCTTTGGTGGAGGTTGTGGGGCAGCTCCTGCAGGTCCAAAACGGAGTGTGGGGGTGTCCGGGCCTTCCTGACCACCCACTCACACAGCGAAGTGTATTGCCGGCGGACAGCATCAGCCATTGCTTAAGCCATTCTTGACCTCGAGTGGTTAAAAATGGTTTGTTTTATACTGTGGAATAAACACGCTAGAGGGGCAGGTAGGGTTATGCTATATGGAGGAACGGGAACTTGTCTAACTTATTTCTATGCTGCAGATGCTAGGTGCTTGTTCAGTTTGGCACATGGCTTCATAAAACATCCTCAAGTAGGAAAAGGGTGCACAGCAAGATCAGCAATTACAAAAAATAAATGGCAGCTGGTTATCACTTACAGAAAGTTAAAACAAAACCACTCACGTTAGCTCAGCTTAGCCACTTGAAGCTGGCTATTACAATGTTTCATACCTTGGTAGGGGCCTGGGTGTCAAAAACGCTCACTTGGGCAAAGTCCCTGACAACTGTGCCCTGCACAGTTTCCATTGAAGAGCTGCTTAGTAGGGGCTTGTCTGAGGTCAGTTTGCTGCTCCTTCCTTAGCACTGGGCTGTACAAGGTCAGGCCCTTTTGGACATACTGCTTTTCTCTCCTTTTCTTTGTCATCTTGGAAGTGAGGATCTGAGAGAACAAGGAAAGCTTGTAATCGGAATGTCCAGGCAGCCTGCATACTAAACGTTCAGCAAATTGTGGCTTTATCGTGAGTCATGCGCCTTGTGAGAGGTATGAAAGGTAGGTAGCCTTTGGGCCTTAGAACCAGACTGCCAAGGTTCAATTCCCAGCTGTTCCTCGCCTTGTGATCTTAGATGCTTTGGTACCGCTCTTTAGAAAATGTGGATACTGCATACTTGATTCGTTTATTGTCAGGATTAAGTGACTATAACTAAAGTGCTTCTGGGAAGATCTTGACAGATGCTAAGCACCCAAGAGTGTTAGCTTTCATTGCCATCATTGAAGAAGGCTTTTTAAATGAGAGGAATATGATCTAATTTTCAATCTGGGAATGTTTTGCTGTTTGGGGGGAGATTGGATCAAGGGAGGGGAAAGGCAAGCAGAGAGTGCAGGGTAGAAGAAGCGGGTTACTGTTTGGATAGCCGTCTCCCGTGATATCCAGATACTAGGTCAAGAGGGCAGTCTTGGTGAGCCTGAGTGTCGGAGTCAGTAGCTTTGGTCAGAAGCTCCATCTGGGGAGTCCATGGCGCCTTAGAGATGGCGTGAGGCCACATTTTCAGTTCATGCCAGGGAGTCCTTTTTTTTGGGGGGGGAAGTAATTTTTTTTAAACAATTTATTAGGGGCTCATACAACTCTTACCACAGTTCATACATATACATACATCAATTGTATAAAGCACATCTGTACATTCTTTTCCCTAATCATTTTTTTTCTCCTCTTTTCTTTTTTTTACATTCTACTAGGGACTCATAGAGCTCCTATCACAATCCATACATATACATACATCAATAGTATAAAGCACATCCATACATTGCCAGGGAGTCTTGGCACTCATTGCTTGTGTCCTGGTTGAATTAAGATGGAAATGTAGACCTAGAACTGGATAGAATTGACATTTCGTAGAGGGAAAGAATGGTGTTTTAAAATGAAGTGCCTTGCACCAGACTAGCAGAGGACATGGGAATTTTGTGTTGTTTATCTTTGTGTAAAACCCGTTATTGTCAAGTTGCTCCCCACTCCTGGTGACCTGGTGTTTCAGGTGGAGCCGTGTGCCCTTGGCGTGGTCAGTGGATATTATTTCAGAAGTAATTCAGAAGGTGGTCAGGCCTTTATTCTGAGGTGCCCACTGGTAGGCTCCAACCTATTGGTTAGTGACCAGTCACCCCAAACACTTTTCACATTGGAGTCATTCTGGGCTCTTTCCATGGGCGTGAGTCTTTTGGACTAGACATCTGTCCAGAACTTGCCCTCCACCGGCAAAACCTAGAGGGAGAGGCATTCCCTGCTGCACACAGACCCTCCTGAGGCATCCCACATGGGAGTCTCTAGTGAGAGGCTCAGGGTCCAGGAGGACATTCACCATCTTGCCACCCTATTGAGGACTGCAGGTGGGCAGCACTGGTTCTTACGTCCCAGACTGCCTGGAATACCTGGTGAGGGCCTGGAGTCGTTGCTGATTTGCACTCTAGTATGTGATGGAGTTGAGGCCTTTAGGAGATGTTTTCAAAACTTTCTCCCCCCACCACACACACAAAACAATTTGCAGAGACAGAAGTGCAGAGTATATCTGAAACATGAAATGGCCCCCCGCAGTGGTCACTGTGGCTAGGGGCTGGACTTGGTTAGGGAGCTAGGGACAGGTCTGGAGAAGAAGGATAGCGTAGTTGACCCTCTGTTTTAGAGATCGACTCCCCAGCAGGAGTATTTAGTTGAAAACTTCCTGAGGACTAATGTGGGCCTGATAGCAGCACTGCTGCCTGCCGAGATGACTCGCCGTCTTTTCAGAGGCCGGAGCTCATCAGAAGCTGTAACAGATGCCCCCAATGCCCATCACGAAAGGACTTGAAAGGACTGGTGTAGCCCGGGAACTGAAGGCACCCAGTTGAGGGGAAGTCGCTTCACCATGCTGTTCCTGCTCGTCTCATCGCCTCCCTCCTCCAAATGTACCCTTTCTTGTTGTTCAGATATATAAAAAGGCAGCACAGAGCATCCTAATGGCCTTCTTCATGAAGCTGAATGGCACGTGGCTCCCCTGAAGGAGGGAACTATTGATCAACCTCAGTGGGGCAGGGATAGGGTAGTCGTGGGAGGGTCCTGGGGGTGACTAGAATCTTAAAGATTTAATTTTTTTTGTTTAATCTTAACATTTTCCTCAATCGGGGGGGAAAAAACAAAAACTCCCCTTTCATGAAGCTGGTCCTTATTTTGAGCTCTGCTTAATCTGTTGGAGAAGCCCTGTGGTGTAGCAGTACTTCTCCCCTGCACTATAGTGTCTGCATCGGAATCAACTTGTTGGCAGTGAGTTTGGAGTTTGGAGTTTGTGGTGGTGCAGACCCACCAGCCACTCCAAAGACTAAAGCTGAGGCTGTATGCTCCCGTAAAGGTATGCAGTCTGGGAGCCCTGGCAACCAGTTTTACTCTGGCCTATAGGGTATTAGGGAAAGGTGACCAGATTTTGACATTGGTAAAGCGGGACACCATTGATAAAACTCATATCCTGGCGAAATAGCCACGTGGCAGCCGAAAACCGCATACCCTAGCTTGCCGTGCATTCTTTCCAAAAATCAGGACTTTTTAAAAATGCCGCGGGATGCGGGAAAAATTGTTAAAAACCAGGACGTCTGATCACCTTAATTTAGGAGGAAAGTGATCCCAAATTCAAATGGAGTTTATAGAGACCCACTTACTAAGTCCTTACTGGGACAAAGATAAGTCATCCAGATGAAGAAGCCCATCAACACTAGGCTCTAATGGTGTCCAAGGATTCATAACCGTGCAGCCATTTCAATAGGACATGGAGAACAAGGGATGCGATCACTTCAACAAAATCATGGTGGGTGGCAGATCAGTGTATCACAGCTGCCGTTAGGATTACAGAAATGGGAAAGGGACCTGGATTGTGTGGGAAATGTACACTATTGCAGATTTAAAAGAGCATGCAATTGGGTTCAAGGCAGGGCGTGGCATGACTGCCATCCAGTACCCCAATTTCTATCAGGGGCACACCCAGACAAGTCCCTCCCTCCCTGGGCTGGCTGGGGGACTGGTAGAATTCCATTTTTAAACACTCTTCCTGGGTTCAAAGATTTTCACATTGCCAGTCAAAGGTCAGAACTCAATGGAGGCGGAATCTGTGGAAACTCAAAACTGGATTTAGGGCTTTTACGGTAAACATACTCTTGCAGATGCTCAGAGTTGAAGCTCTAATCAGTCAGAATCCACTCCATGGCAATGGGTTTGGTTTAACTAGAAATAAACCAAGTTTTAGGTAACCTAGAGATCAACCCTGCAGGACAGGTAGAAGAAGCGCTGGCTCAGAGGTTTCAGAGACAAAATTTTTATGGGAGCAGGCAGCCTAATTGTCTCTTAAAGAAGAGCTAATGAGTTTGACCTCTAGCCCAACATCTAACCCATAATACCACCAGAGTTCCTTTTAACTAGAGACACAGAGGTTGGAATCTAAACGTCACATTTCGTAGTTCTGTGATTGTGGGAGACAAAATTGCCTTGAACCTCAGTTTTCTTATCTACAAAAAACGTGGATAATTAAACTCACAGGTTATAAAGTTTAAAGGAGGTATGTTTATCAGAGTTTGGTGGCCTTTAGTTAAAGTCCTTCATAAACAAGGGACTGTGGCAAATGTTACTTTACTGTGACTCTCATGGAATCTGGAATTTCCTCAGAATTCTCAACAAGCAGCCTTTACCTAGAGAAGAGGTGCGATGTTGAGGACTGGGAATACGTCTGATCCCTTACACAGAGAAATGTTTAACAACCATACAAAATTGGAGTGAACCGGAAAGCATTTTAATCTGCCCTTTTCTCCAGTATCTGTTCAGGAAGAGGACATTTGTTTTTAAGAATCTGACTCCCGCGTCTGTTTGAAAAAGATGGCTTTCAACTGGCTATCCCCTTTTTCCCCCCTTCCATTTTTTTTCCTTGGTGGTAATCTTTTGTGACTTGACTGGTGAAATTAGATGACTTCCTGAGAGCTGAGAGCCTTGCAGATGCTGTGGAGTCTAGTCATGTTCAGTTTTCTGGTATTTTAACATCGTGGCCTATACCATGATGGGATCAGCCCCTCTCCCATAGTAAATATCCCATTGGGAGGGGGTGGAATTTGGAGAAGACAGAGAGGACTGGGAATCTGTTTCCCTGGTTTGGATTGGGATGTGTATGATCCATGTTTATGCTGCCTGGTCAGTGAGAGACTAGCTCAGTGAGAGACTAGCATGTGTCTTCCAGTTCCTGCATAAAGACCAAACCAAGGGGTTGGGATAATTGCAGACTGGGGGTTGGCACCCCAGTGCCCATCTCAGCTGGGTATGGTGATAGGAGGCCACACCTAGCAGTGTGCTGGGCTACTTGGTGCAGGCGGGGTGGACAGATACTGTTCAGAGGCAGTCTTTGCTCTGAAACCCTTCTCCCCGTTCTTAACTCCCTGGAGCCTAGGAGAAGGAAGGAGGGGACCTTAAGTTAAGCCGGTTGCGCTGAGCAGATCTGTCTCAGGAGTTTTGCAGGCCCAGGGTCTAGCCTTAGTCATGTCACGGACAGATTCCGTTCCCCCTCTAAATGGAGGTGAGGGAAGCCAACCTCAAGCTTGAATCTAACAGGACAGCACGAGGGAGAAGCACTGAGGCAGCCCTGACACCACCACCCCATCCCAAATCAGGAGCTAAGGAGGGGAACACTCTCAGAGGCCCCATGGGATGTGGCCTGTGCTCCTGAGAAGCTTTCAGTTCCCAGAGATGCAGACTTGTAAACAAAACACTTCCTGCTGCCTCCCTGATGCTTTGTCCACTGTGCTGAGCTCCTGGAGCAGAGAATGCCACAGACTGGAAGGCTTCCTGGTTGGGAGGACTGAGGGAATAGAGAAAGTGCCCGGCAGAGTAGCTGAGCAAAGGCTGTTGTGGCACAGTTGTAGGGCAGACCCCACATTGGATCCCTCCGCTCAGACCGCCCTTTCATGCTTTGCTCTTCCCAGGTGTCCTGGGCTTGCTCCTAGCTGTCCCACAGCCCTCTGCCTGTCCAGGAGCCTGGGGTGTCAAGTTACACTGCACCTTTCTTTCTTTCCTTTCTAGTGTCACGAGGTAACTATCTCCCAATCCCCTGTTGGGAGCTGCTGGAGGCCTGCTCCTCACCATGCTCTTCTTGGTCTTGGTGACTTTGGAGGGGCCCAGTGCATGCCGAGGGACAGGTCCATTAGAACTGCTTTCTACTAGCCTTGCTTTCATCTGGATCTGGACCCTGTACGCTGTTTTAGGAGTAGCCATCATTTGAAACTCCTGGTCAGCACTGATAGTCCATGGCTTTCCTTGATGGCACCATCAGTAGATGTATGGGATTTTAAAACATTAAAAAGTACCCTAAATATGGCTACAGGTTCCTGGACTCACCCCAAACCATAGGCCCAATCTTGCTCCTAACTTTGCAGATGGAAAAAAAGCAGTTGACTAAGTGAAGATTGTGAGCCAAGAATCCTAGAGTGGCGCCCAGGCCAGGGAGGTGGATGTGCACCCTGTTATGTAGGTCCTTCCTCCTGGTGGTGCTTACTGCCGTCCTAAACACCCCATTCCTTTTGACCCTGCTCCCCCAAACACCTCCATTTCTTAGAGTGCCTATAAATGAGAAGATAGAGCAGATCCACAAGCAGCCCCCACCCACATACAACACTGACTTCCCGTAAACTGACTTATTACCCTCTCTTCCACCTCGCTGGAAAATATTTAAATCCTCAAGAAAGTTTTGCCATTTTCACAAAGAACCCTGGTGCTGTGCCTCATTGTCCTAGGTCTGCTCTGGCCTCTTGCAGACAGCAGATGGGTTTTCTATTATTTGAAAGGTCATGAGATAAAGGTCCAGTACTAGTGCCAGACAGAGTCTTGTGTGTACACTCTGCTCAGCTCCATCCTGTCATTGGAAGACTGAGGCAGTAGGAGGTTCCAGGGACTTGGCCGTGATGAGGGGTGCCTCCCGAGAGGCCTGAGCAGTGAAATGGGACCAGGAATAGCAGAAAATGCCAGATCAGAAACTTCTCAGGCTGACCTTTCTCTAACAGCACCTGTAGAGTGAAACAAGGTAGATGCCTAGGCCGTGTCATGTCCGTCCCCTGTTCTACCCTCTAGCTTTGGCTTCAGTAGATCTCCGGTGGAATCTGGGCAGCTGTATTTCTTTAAATCTTAGGCCTTTCTGGCCCTCAGCCAGGGAAAAGTACTGCTTAGAGAAGGGAGGCTCTGGAAATGGAATGAGCCAACTCTGCTCTCCCAGCCCCAGCCCAGAGCAGGGAGCGAAAGTACTCATTGGGGTTGTCCCTGGAGGAATCAGGGAAGGCTTCCCAGAGGAAACACTGCTGGAGGAGTAGGGTGACCCAGGCAGGTGCTGACCCTGGGAGCCGTGGCTCAGGTTTGTGGTCATGGGTCAGTCCAGTGTGGTTGAGTGAGGAGAAGCCAGCAGACCCCAGGAAAGGTTTCTGAGAAGTCTCTCCAGTCCCACTGAAAGGTCAGCAGAGGAAACTGGCAAGAGAACACGGGGCCTCTTAATGCAAGTTGACGGAATTCATTCCCAGTGGTAAGACTTTCTGAATTTGACGCCTTGCTACAGAGTGATTTTCTTTTTCATTATGGTTTCTTTATAGTTTTCAATCTGTTAGTCCTCTGACTCTAAACGAGACCCATCTGGTGGCTTTCTCGGCTTCCTCCTAGTTGGTTGTTAATCAGCACGAACCTCTCATCTTGTTTTTCAAAGAAAAACAGGCAGGGTAATGTCACCTCATAGGGTGCTGGGCAGCCTGGTTGAGAGACTTTATACATGGAAGAGCTTTGGAAACTAACATTGCTCTTCGGGCGTATGGGGTTAAGATATTTTGAGGCTGTGTGTTTTAGCCGAGAGTAGCACTGCTTGAGGACATCATCCATAATGGGGGTCTCAAAACACGGGCTCTAGGGAGCCCAGAGTAAGGATTTGTGGAAGTCTCCAGGCCCCCTTCCCTGCCTTTGCATGTGATGTGTGGGTAAAAGCCACAGCACTAGGGAAGCCTCTTGCTTTTCTTCTGTAGGTTTCCTTGCTGCTCCAGCAGGGTTCTCCCAGTGTGACCACAGCCATGAGCCTGTAGCTACCCAGATCCACTGAATATGCCACTTTTTGTTTGTAGGCTCAACATCAGACCAGGAATTGGAGGTGTTCGGTCTCGGGTTGGGATCCAGCAGAGCCTTCTTAGCCATCCAGCACGCCCTGCTGCCTTCCAGCATAGATTTGATGCCCGTCAGAAGATCGGCCTGTCAGATGCCCGCCTCAGGCTAGGAGTCAAGGATGCCCGGGAGAAGCTTCTGCAGAAAGATGCCCGGTTCCGGATCAAAGGGAAAGTGCAGGATGCCCGAGAAATGCTTAATTCCCGCAAGCAGCAGAGCACTGTGCCCCAGAAGCCACACCAGGTAGCCGATGCTAGGGAGAAGATCAGCTTGAAGCGAAATTCTCCTGCTGCTTTCCTGAGTCCACCCATCGGGACGGTGACCCCAGCTCTGAAGCTCACCAAAACCATCCAGGTGGGTTATGATTTTTGTCATAAAATCCCAGACAACTAGCCAGATGGGATAACAATGACAGTTCCCCAAAGGGCCTTTCATGTATGATCGAGCCAAGTAACTCTCTGAAGAGGGGAAAGGGCGATGTCAGTTGTGTGTGCATAGAAAGTGGGAGTCCAGAGAGAGTGACTTTCCTAAGTGAAATTGATGGTGGAAGGAAGAAAGGGGAAAAGACAGAAAGAACATGGCTCATCACGTGAGGTGTGGCAGGCACCTGCCATGCATTGTTCCTCCTTGCAACCTTAGGATTGTTGTCCCAGTTTTTGGGGAATCCAATTTCTGCTCCTAGTTCAGTGCCCTCCCAACCTGGCCTTTGAAGGAAAGCAAAGGGGCACTGAATCTCAACAGCTTCCTTACAGATGGTGAAGACAGCAGGTTCCTGGGGTCCTTTCTAGATAGACTCCCACAGTCTTGGGGAGGACAGTTCCCCTTGCTTCCCTGCTTTGAGAGATGAGACACTCTATTACCTTTCACCAAAGAGCAAAAGGGGCTGGCCGCCATCTGGCAAGCTCAGTGTTCTCCTCACGGAGAACCCATGTGCTCCTGTGAGACAGATTCTGACCAGGGAGTGTTTCTAGGTCCCACAGCAGAAGACCATGGCACCACTTCACACCCATCCTGCTGGAATGAGGATCAACGTTGTCAATAACCAGACCAAACAGGTAGGGGCTGCTTGGTGAGGTGGGCTGCATGGGTTGACTGAGGGTCCCAGTGAAAGGTGGGGGTGGGGGATAGGGCATGTTTATGTTTGATGATTTGCAATTGATGAGTTTTAAGAAGAAACCTTAATAGATAAAGGAAGTGCATAAGGAACAGAAAGGAAATTGGAAACCTATTAATTCTTTTATTATAAAAATAGCATGTATTTAATATGGAATATTTACGAGGTAGGAATATGAGAAAGTGTTCTTCCTGTTTTCCCTCTCAGAAAAACTCTGCAAATTTAGTGCCATCAAGTGGATTCTGACTTGTGACTATAGAAAGGGCAGAACTGCCTGAGTTTCGGAGACCATAACTGTTTATGAGAGTAGAAAGTCTCACCTGTCTCTTGTGGAATCGCTTGTGGATTTGAATTGCTGACCTTGCAGTTGTCCAACGCAACCCACATGCCACCAAAGCTGCTGATTATCTAAAGCCAACCACTATTAAAATTTCCTTCCTGGTTTTTTTTTTCATGGTCACTATTACTGATTAAATGTGAAGTTGTAATTATTTTGCTTTACAATTCAAGCATTTTCCTGTGATATTTCACATTGACATTTTTAGTAACCATAGCCCATTCAGTATGTTTCACAGTTCATTCAGTTTCCCTCTTAATTTTCAGTATTACAAATCCTCTGAGCATCTTTGTGGCTAAGTCTCCTTTGAGATTTCAGATTTATTTCTATTGGCTAGATTCCCTGGGCTGGGCTCTCTGAGCCCAAAGACAGAAACTGAATTTGGAAGACTCGTGATAGGTATTGCTCTCTTTTGGCACTTCTGATTGAGCTGGAAGTGTCAGAACTTGTTGTCAGAGAGTCAGCCTGCAGGATCTGAAGCCCCTCTATCTCCCCAGCGTCTTCCTCTGTCCCCCCAGGCTCCTCCACTCTCCTTATGTTTCTTGTCAGAATTGCAGTCATCTCCCTCCTGTGCTTTCCAGGCTGCAGTAAGTGCTCTGAGCTCTTGGACAAAGACACCACACTAGCTTCTATTTCTTTATTCTCAGAATTTATATGACTTGGACGAAGAGGAGGATGTCGTAGCCCCCATTCCTAGTAAACAGATGAAATTCCCAGCCTCAGGCAGCTTCCACTTCCATGCGGTAAGACATTTTATTAACATTTTTCATTCTCGTAGAATATGTATAATAAAACATTTGCCATTTGGGCCGGCATTTTATGTTTTTCTACACTCAGCTGTCTTTGCAATCCGGTAGATGGGAGAGGATGTGGAGAGGAGGGCTTTCAGTGTAGACATGACTCTTCACTGGAGTGACTGGAACTAGGTCCACTCCTGCCTTCTGTCACAGTGGAGCTATCAGGGACTTACTCAAGGTTCCTGGCTAGCAAAGTGCAGAGCTGCAGGCCCCAGTTACTGTGTGTGAGACCAGGGAAAATACGAGTTAACCCACCCAAAGGGGTCTCCTTTTCCTTTGAGACAGGGCAGCCTGTATGCCCTAGGTTCCATAGCTAGCCGATCTGGCCTCGTTCTCTGATTCCAGGTTGCCTTGGTTGGTGGGTGTGCACAGATACATCAGGCCTCCCCTGGGTGCTTCACCAGGTTCAACCTGTGTGGAGGGAAGTTTATAGGGTCAGGGTGCAGGTCCGGCGGCCGTGGATGGAATGCAACTGGGACTGTCCTGAGGGCCAAGCTGCTCAGTGGGGGCTGCCAAAGTGAGATGGGACCTGCAGGGTTCACCTCAGAGGCCCAAGGACTGTTTTGGTCACTGTACCGAGGGTGTGAAAAGTCATGTGTGAAGCCCAAAGGTGCCAGTCTAAATACTTTGTTAATATTCACTCATGTAAGGTGGGTGTCAACATAAACCACCACCACCCTTATGAAGTGGGTACTATTATTCCCATTTTACAAATAAAGGAGTCAGATACAGAGAGACTAAATAATCCTGCCTCTGTCACCCAGCTTGTAAATAGTGGAGCTAGGATTCATGCCTTAGCCTCCTGGCTCCTAGGCTCCCGTATTTAAGCATGACAGCAAACTGGCTCCTGAGACTCAGAGCAACTTAGGAATGTTGACCCTAACTGCTTGGAGAAGCCGAACGGATCAGCACCGCCGATTCTCTGGTCTGCCTCTCTGGCTACTGTGTTTCTTCCTGGAGCAACGATTGGTAAACTCTGCTGGCAATTGGTGTGACCACCTGCCACTTCACCCTCACCCATCTTTTTCTCAAACACCTATGCAAAGCAATTTACTGCTATGCCTTACCCAGGGAACCTCATCCCAAGTTTAGTAGTGCAGTTGTGCTGGCATGTTCCCAATAGTTTGAGAGTTGATAGGGTGGGCAGTCCTTTTGGAGCTTGTCCCCAGCAGGCTTATGCATGGTGCTTAAGGGGCCCTGGGCCCTTGGGCCCAGCCAGCCTGGAGCTGGTGGTCTACCAATTGTGCTAAAAGCCTATCTGGCATAAACTTGACCCCAAGGTTTTGCCTCTGGCTAGCCCTAAGTCATGGCGTTTCCATAGTCTATAAATGATATGGGAGAGCCTGTGATTTCTGAGTGAGTTTCCAGGTCAAGGCTGGGTGGAAGCTTCTTGCCAAAAAGCATTAAGCGCTGTGGAAAGCAGCTTCTGAGAGCATAGGTCCGGGCTCCGACTTTGCCCCTACTTCCCTTCTTGGCCCATGGGGTGTAACTGTCAGTCACCGCCTCTACTCCAGGCCTGAACTAGAATTGAGGCCCCACAGGTGTGGTCAGCAGCCTTGTGGGGCTTCATCTTCTGATATTTCTCTCTGCTTTTTCGTTTAGCCTGGCCTGAGCAGTTCCAAGCTGCCCTTGCCAAAGGCCCTCCCTCTCACCAAAGTGGTTCAAAATGATGCCTACACAGCGCCTGCTCTTCCCTCTTCTGTTCGAACAAAAACCGTGAGCAACATGTCCCGGACACTGGTGAACAAGGACGAACCCCCAAAAGAGCTGCCTCTGGCCGAGGTGAGTTAAAGGTGAAGGATAGGAAGTGCCCAGAGTGGTGGAGAGTCAGCCTGTGTTGGGTAGGTGGGGTGCTGGGCTCTAAGCGTAGACTCTGTCTTATCCTCACAGTGCATCTAGGAGGCCGAAACCACTGCTCTTTTTCCAATGAGTGCAAAAGATCCAGAGCAGTGGTTCTCCACCTTCCTAATGCTGCGGCCCTTTAGTGCAGTGCCTCATGTTGTGACCCGCCCCCCATCCCCAAACCATAACATTGTTTTTTCGTTGCTACTTCATAGCTATAATTTTGCTACTGTTATGAATCAGGCGACCCCTGTGAATGGGCCGTTCAACCGCCAAAGGGGTCACAGCCCTCAGGTGATCTAGAGTCACTACCCCTCAAAGCACATGCAGAGCAGCAGAAAGATCATCATGGCCAGTGCTATAGTTGAGGTCTACTGAGAAGAGAGCTGTGGGAGCACGGTGGAAAGAGTGCTCGGTCCACTTGGGAAATAGGAGGCCTCCAGGAGACATTGCTATTTGAACTGTGTGGGTCTTGAAATAGAATAGCGCTCTAGGCCAGAGACTCCAAGGCCTGAAAGGGTCTAGAATCTGTGAGATGAGTGTTTTCTTTTTTTAAATCATTTTACTGGGGGCTTGTACAACTCTTACCACAATCCACACATCCATCCATTGTGTCAAGCACATTGATGCATATGTTGCCATCATCATTCTCAAGACATGTGCTTTCTACTTGAGCCCTTGGTATCAGCTCCTCATTTTCCCCTCCCTCCCTCACAAACCCTTTATAATTTATAAATTATTTTTTCATGTCTTAAATTGACTGCTGTCTCCATTTACCCACTTTTCTGATGTCTGTCCCCCCAGGGAAGGGGATATATATCAATCATTGTGATCGGTTCCCCCTTTCTACCCCACCTTCCCTTAGAAGTTGTTTTCTTAGTGAATGGGGTGGAGGTGGGATGGGGCCGAGGTCAGAGGGTCCGTGTGTGATGGATCCTTGTGATACTTGGTACTTCCCTCTGGGCCTGTTCTGGAGTGAGATTTGTTGGTGTGAGTGCACATCTGCTTCCTGACCACTGATGATGAATGCTCTTGTCTATGTGGCAGCCTGTCCTCAGTCCCCTGGAAGGTACCAAAATGACTGTGAATAATTTGCACCCTCGAGTCACTGAAGAGGATATCGTGGTGAGTACTGGGCCTGCCCACCTTTGAAATCTCAGCCTGCTTCTGTAACAGGGGTCTTTCTCACCCCCTGCAGCTTTGATGATCTCTAGGTGACTCGGCATATAGTCGTCCTTGTGGCTCATATTGAGTCCAACGATAAGAAAGAAAACCAAGCAGCAAAGGGAAAAAAGCACAGGGAGTAGAGAGGTCCAGGGGAACAAAACTAGGTTTACGCTTCCAGACTCCTGTCCCCATTGGAAACAACACTTAATTCCCTAGCAACGAGGTATGACAACATATGTGATGTGTTGTCTACCATGGAAGCTACTGGAAACTTGGTGCCCAAGGCTTTTGATTAGTCAGGGAGACAGCAGGAGAAAGGCTAGACTTTCTGCTCCTGTAAAGTTTTACAGCCTCAGTAACCCAAAGAGCAACTCTGCTTTGTCCTCTAGGCTTGCTGTGAGTCAGAACTGACTCAGTGACTACAAGTTGTTTATTTTTTGAGTCAAGGAAGACCCCCTTTACTCACCACTTAACAAAATTCCCTACTCCCATAAGGAAAGTGCATGTGTAGAATAAACCAGATGATTTGAACACCATGAGCCACTCTGTATCAACTTGGTGAATTGTAGAAACTCTCCTGAAATCTTAAATTCCCAGACTCCAACCAAGGCCCAACTTCCATCCTTTGAAAGGTAACGCTCTGCTGTATGGATTTTGGAGCTGGGCCAGGCACCTGGCTTGCATCTCAAAGTTGAGGTGTCTGTACTTGAATGGGTCCTAAATGGGGGAATCCTCTGTTCTCACTGTGCACTAGCCAGTGGCAGGATTTTTTCCTGCACACCTTCAGAATCTCCTGCCACCGCTGGGGGTTTTACACGATGAAATGTGGAAGGAGTGAGATAAACTGGTGCTGAGTAGTGGTTGACTGGATCGCCCTTGTCTGTCCTGCCTCACTGGAGCCAGTTGTGGGTGAAAGTGGATTCAAGTACCTTTTGGAGACGCCAGGTGCTTCCAAGACTTCTTTTTGCCTTCACTTTCATTCAGCCACCAGAGCGCTATGAGTTTTAAAATCCAGACATTTTTAACTCTTCAGTCAACAAATCACAAATGAATACAACTGAAAATCCAGCCTCTCTTTCAGCCAAAATCTGAGTCCCTGGAGCCCTAGTGTTTTAGTGGTTTTGTGTTGGGCTCTGATCCACATGATTGGCAGTTCAAAACTCCCAGCAGCTCCGTTGGAGGGAGTGGACACTGAGGCAGGACATTTTGGTGATTTGCTGAAAGTCAGAAATACATCAAGGTTTATAAGCCCGGGCTCCCTTCTTACTGCCAGCACAGCTTGGCCCCTTATCTGCTCCTGTGAGCATCAGAAGGACACTATCTAAAATGGAACCTGTTGGAATGGTGGGGGCTGGGCATATACAGCTGGAGTGTAGCCACCAACCAGCCCAGAACTCCCAGAGCTTATGGGTGGCACACAGTCAGATTGGCTGCCCCAAATCCCCCTACCCTCTTGTTTGCAGGAGCTCTTCTGTGTGTGTGGAGCCCTTAAACGGGCTCGGCTGGTCCATCCTGGGGTGGCAGAGGTGGTCTTTGTGAAGAAGGACGATGCCATCATGGCATATAAGAAGTACAACAACAGGTGTTTGGATGGTAAGTAAGCCAGGGGAAAAGCCACCTACCTCATCCTTCTCGCTCTGCTCCCTCCAGGCAGCAGGTGTTCAGCAGCAAGCTCCCCTCTGAAAATGGTGCGTGGTCCCTTCCCTCTGAGGTTCCTAGTGAACCAAGTCCAGGCAGGTGTGAGGAGTATCCGGATAGCACTGAACTATGGCTTCCCCAGGACCTTGACTTTCATGCTTTTCCTCGTGAATATGCTCTTGTCTGGGAAGGCTGAGAGCCATTGCTGTCCCCTTGCAGATGTTGGTCTATTTCCAACCAAATGATCGGTTCCTCAAAGGCCAGAGGATTAGCCTGTTTGTACCTTTTCCATTCTATTATTTTAAGCCTCTTTATTATCTTTGAGCCAAAGGTGTGTCATTTATAGGCAGCATGTGGTTGGATCTGTTCTAGTTTTAACTCAATCTGACAATTTTTTTAAAAAACATTTTATTAGGGGCTCATACAACTCTTATCACAGTCCATACATATACATGCATCAGTTGTATAAAGCACATCCGTACATTCCCTGCCCCAATCATTCTCAAAGCATTTGCTCTCCACTTAAGCCCTTTGCATCAGGTCCTCTTTTTTTTTTCCCTCCCTCCCCGCTCCCCCCTCCCTCATGAGCCCTTGATAATTTATACATTGTTATTTCAATCTGACAATTTTAATGAGATTATTTAGTCCAAATATATTTGCTACTGTCTTGTTGAATTTTTGACTTTAATTTTTTGCTTTCTGTGTCTTAATGTTTTTCATCCTGTTAGTCCTCGTTTATGGCTTTCTTTGAACAGTGCGACTATTTTCTAGTGTAATATTTTAATTTCTGTGATCCTTTTCACTATAAATTTGTTTTAACGTTTACTGCTTTTTCTTTAAGATTTGTAAAATCAGTAGTATGTTTTTATTCTTTTTTTCAGCAGTTTTATTCACAAAGTAATTTACATATCATATTCAGTAGTTCAATCATTCAGTTATATCATGGAAAATTGTACAATCACCCCCACATCACTTTTAGAACATTCCGTTTTAATGTTTACTTAACAACTTACAAGCTACACCTTAAATTGTCAAAATATATTTCAGATTTAGACCAATGTAATTCTAATGAGCTATAAAAACATTACTTCTCTATAGCTCAAATTTAATCCCTTCCTAATTGCCCCATTGGTCTCCATAGTTCACATTTCTATGATATACCTATTTATAGTTATAAATAGGTATCTTATATATATTTGTAATTGTTACTTAACATGTGTGATTGTATGCCCTTTGAAGAAGCTGAGAGAATAATTGAGTGTTTGTTTATGTTAATAGTTAACAATTGAGTGTTTTATGTTAAACTTTTGAATATTATGAAGAAGCTTAAAAAAAGTCATGGAAAACGGAATTAAAAGATAATGTTTTTTCCCCCACGGACCTTTTAAAAGCACCTTCACACAAAAACATTGCTTTCTAGAACTAATTTTTGAATTAGTTAAGAGAAGCTGAAGAAGTACATGGTTTTATACCACCACCACCCTCCTTTATAATAGTGTCTTTTAGATTTAATTATCTTTATCAGATGATTGTCTGAGTCACTTGCTTACAAGCTGAAAAACTGACATTTTTTGTAAGGTTGCTAGCACCATATGCTCTCCATTTTTGTCTTTATTTTTGCTTTCATTTTGAAAGGATCATTTTGTATGTAAGATCTTGGATGACTTTTTTTTCCTTCTGGGACTCTGAATATGTCATTTTACTGCCTTTAGCCTTTATTATTTAAAATAAATTAGCTGTTAATCTTATTGGGGAGGGGGGAGAAAAAAAATCTTACTGGATTTCCTTTGAATCCATCCTTTTTTCTCTGCTGCTTTAAAGATTGTCACCAGCTTCATTATGTTGTGCCTATGGGTAGTTGTGTGTGTCCTACTTGAAATTCATGGAGCTTCTTAGATGCATAGATTAATTTGGTTTTTCAACACATTTGGGAAGTTTTCGGCCATTTGTATTTTTATTCTCCTTTCTCCCTGATATTTCCCATATGCATGTGTTGATGTGTTTATTGGAAGCACATTTCTCTGAGCCTCTGTTCATGTTTCTTCTCTTCAGTTTTGAATTGGATAATTTCTAAGTTTATCTCCAAGTTATTTGCTACTTGTTGTTTTGGACAGTTTAGATCTACTGTTAAGATCCTTTCACAGAATTTTCATTTTCATTTTCAACTTTTTAGATTTAACATGGTTCTGCTTTTATCTTTATATCCTTAATGTTGGTTTCTGTTGCCTATTCTCTTTCCAGTGTGTGGGACACTCCTGGGGTTTTTTTTTGCATGTTTTGTAAATTTTGGATAGTGGGAATACTGGTCATTTTAGATGTTAATTCCAATCCCTTTTGGGGACTGCTGTTGTTTGCTTATTTAGTTATCTCAGCTGGACTATTTCACTGAAATGTCTTTTCTTAGTGTGCAACTTCTGACAGCCCTCCTCAGAAATTGTAGCCTTGAGTGGATGCATAGTAGTGGCTTTAATAGTACTCTCTGTCCCTTTTCTCTGTGGTGCTAGTAATCCTTATTAGTATCTCATCTTGCTGCTGCTGCTGTGTCCCTCTGAGTTTGACTCAGAGCCATCTTTTGTGACACAGAGCTTCCCGATCCAGTATCCCAGGCTGTAATCTTCATGAGAGGGTTGGACCCTCCAACCTTTCCAGAACCAAATGCTTAATTAACCAAGGTTGTTAAACCTCTGTAAAATTGTCAACTGATTGCTCTATTGCTTTTGACAGTGCCCCTGGGTCTTTCCAGTTAATTTAGACTCCTTCTGGAGCCCTGGTGGCTTAGTAGGTTATGCATTCAACTGCGAACCACAAGATTAGCAGTTGAAAACCACCAACTGCTTCTCGGAAGAAAAATGAGGCTTTCTATTTCAATGAAGAGTTATAATCTTAGAAACCAACAGGGGCAGCTCTGCCCTGCCCTGCCGGTCACTATGAGTCAGTTGACTCAGTGACGGTGTGCTTGGGTTTTGGTTTTAAAGGGGCAGTTTTGAGGTCAATTTTGGGGGCTTGGTTTGACTGGGTAAGGGTGCTTCCTAACAGCACCTTTCTTTGGTTCTCTGATAAACTAGCTGACAAAGGATTTAACTTGTTGCTCACAAAGTTACCAGCTTCCTCTTAATTGGGTACGATGTAATTGCCATTATCTTAGTGAACACTTCGAGGTTTGAATTTCCCATATTCTGTTCCAAATAAAGCCCTTTCTTTTAGCAAAAAGCTTTGTAAATTCTCTTACAGCCTGTGTGTTCACTTGAATCTAAATCTCTGAGCCAGAACTCCAGAGCTGGGGAGGGCACAGTGGCCCATTTCTCTGAGGGATGACACTGCTCTAGGAGTGGGGCTCTGATACAGAACCTTTGCTTTCTGGGCTTGCCTTTTCCAATGTTGAACTTTCCCCCTATGAGGAAGCTGGGCTGATGGCATTGAGGGCCCTAGTATTCTTGGCTTGCCCACTCTGTGATAATAAATAGGAGCTGGTGTGGAAGGGAGCCCTAGACCTCTCAACCTCTGTGCTGGAGCAGCAGAGCTTTGCCTCCTCCAGGGAGATTCCACAACCCTGTCAGGGAGCCAGGTGGGGAGGAAGTTGGTGCAGAGCTGTATCAGGCTCACCTGGGAACTAGTAGGAGCAGCAGGTGGTGGCTCACATGCCTCAGACTCCGTTCTCCCTCAGCTGTAGGTTTTCTGGGACAAGCGGATGTTTCCTCACTTGCTGTATTCCTCTAGAACACTTTCTAAAGACTTCATTTTTTGTTTTTTGAAATAATTTTCAACACTGATGGCAGTTTGTTTACCTAGAGTACGTTTGTGGAATCCTTCTGTCTGCTATACTAGAAATTGTTTTTATTGATGAGACTATACACCCCCAACATGATGCCAATTTAATCATGTCTACATGGTTCAATTCAGTGACATTCATTCCGTCCCTTGAGGTATGCAGTCATTCTCCCTGTCCTTTTCTCGTGGTTCCTCCCACATTCACATGAACTCACTGCCCCCCAAAGTCCCCCCTCTGTTCTCTCTAGTTGTTCTTGTCCCTCTGTTCCTCTGTAGGTCTTAAAAGAGTCTGATGCTCAAGGTTTTTTTGAACTAGATAAATTACTGTTTTTTAAGAATACTTTAGGGATATTGTTGGTTTAATGTTTAAAGATTATCTCAGGGTGACAATGCAGGAGTTCCTATGTAGTCCCTATGTACACCCCAGAAAGTCTGGAGTGTATGAGAATTTGAAATTCTGTTTATGCAACACACTCACACACACCATTTGATCATTGTTTTATAGGCTCCTTGGTTTAAATGTTCAGTCATGATAACAGCACCTGGTGGTCTGACCAAGGAGGCACAAATTCATGGAAGCAGTTAGCCACACATCTCGCTTCCTTCTCCTATTCTTGACACTTCTCCTTACTCTGCTATTTTAGACAAATAGGGACTGGTAATTGCACCTCAATGGCCACGTGGGCGCTTTTAGAACTCTACATGCTTGGAGGTAGAACTAGGAGGTAGAAATAATAAACACGTTGTTAGGCCAGTTAACTAGGTTGTCTTGTGAAACCATGACCCCAAACCTCCAAGGAGCCAAACCCCATGAAGTTTTTAGTTGTGTATAAGCAGTCTCAGGAACTATTTTTTTGTTCATGTTGGAAATAATTTCACAGAAGCACATACCGATGTTGCGGGTTTATTGATAGTAATTACAGTCATTGTGCTGTCCTAGCCTCAGTGGAGTTTTTCACCTTTTAGGAAAATTAAAATATTATGCAAAAAATACACATTACTGCATAGCTGTCATTTCTAGCCTTCTTTTTTTGTTTGTATAGTTGCGGATTTCTATCAGTATTTTCTGCCCAAAGAGATGTAGTACAGGTCTGCTGGCAACGAACTCTTCAGATTGGTTTTTCTGAAGAAAGCTTTTATTTTCACTTAGGAGTTTTGAAAGATATTTTCTTTTTCCCCCCTATGTTTGAAATGAACTTGTAAGTTATTAAAGACTCCAAGTCTACTTCAGTTTTACTTTTCCTTCTTGTTAGCCACTCAGACCAATATTTAGATCTGAGAGACAAGGAATCTGAAGCGGGGGGGGGGGGGGGGGGGGGGGGGGAGGAGAAAGATATTTTCGCTGGGTATCATATTGTTTTGGCAGTTTTTCTTTAGGCACTTTAGAGGTTTCACTGCCTTCTGGCTGCATGGTCTCACTGTGATGTTTTCGTCTTCTTTCTGTGTGGATAGATAATGTGTAGAATAAACCCAGTTAGGTTTCATCTAGAAACCCAGCAGCAAAACTTTTTTACTTACCCTCAGATGTACCCCATTGTGATTGGCTTATTGGTGCAATGAACCTTGGTCTATTGCAAAGTGCAGAACCACTGGTGATGTGGTGGTTAGGCACTTTCCTACTCACGGCAGTGTCAGCAGTGAGATCCCAAAGCTGCTCCAGGGGAGAACGGAGTGAAGTCTGCTTTTTTAAAAGATTTCCATTTCAGGATCGTGTGAACACGAATCAACTCAACAGCAATGGTTTGGTTTGGTTAATGGTTTAGTAGCTGTTTTAATGGCAACGTCTGTTGATTCCATCCTAGTTACCTTTTCTTTCTGAAGTCTGCTTTCTACTCATTGTCCTTCTAGTTAGGGAACCCATTTTTCCTGCCTTTGTATGTCTAGTAATTACTGTTTAGAACCTAAGCATTGGTTTTCTTTAATGCTATTTTATTGAATCCCATTGAAGTATATGTTTTGCTACAGGTAGCTATTTTCAGTGTGATCTGTTTAAGGCTTAGAAATTTCCCTTAGGACAGGATCTGAAGTAGACTTTATTCTTCAGCTAATAGGGTTTGTTCTCGGGCATGATCCTACAGGGTTGGCTAAAAGCCAGCTGCCCTATCCCCGGTCGTGAAGTCAGGACTGCCGGCAGTGGGCAAGTTGTCCCTGTGTGATAGAGCTCACAACCTGAAGTCTTTGTGTAAGGAGTTATGGTCTCCTGACAAAGGCTTCTCTTCTTTGGTTTTTTAGGGCAACCAATGAAGTGCAACCTCCACATGAACGGGAATGTTATCACCTCAGACCAGCCCATCTTGCTGTAAGTTCCAAAGGCTGGGGCGCCAGGGGTGGGTGGAGCTTTCTGGCCACATCGGCTGCTGTGTGGTCATCACTCTGACCCTGCATCACGCTCTCCTCACCATCTTTCACTCCAGGCCCTCAGTTCTAATGGCAAAGCATTCAGTCACTCCAATTTGAAAAGTGGCTAGTCTAGGCATTTCCCTCAGGAATTGTCCTCACAGATCCTGCCATGAGGCCTTTACCGTGTAAGGTTAACAGCATCTGAGTGTAAGGAAAGTGGATAGGCTGGTCCTTCTGCCTTTGCACAATTGGAGGGATTGTCCAAATGAACAGAAACCTCCACTTCAAATGGACATCAGTGCAGGTAATGCCACTTGTTTTGGAACATGCCTGGGAGTGTACACACCTGGCCTAGGTTGGAAAACTGGACCTGCCGTGGTCACTTGACCAATGTCTGGCAGAACCTGGAGTGTCACTAGGAGTCCTAACTCTCAGCCAGTGTGCCTTCACCCCATGTCTTGCTTTGGCGTGTGGGGAGACATGGCAGTGTGCCTCTGGTATCCATACGGACTAGCCCGTCCGGTGGTTAGGAGACTGAAAGACTCTTGGGGTGGGGAAGTTAGTAGTTTAACACCAACAGAAACTTTCTTAAACTACAAAGACGGTGTTCAGAGTTACACACACATTCATCTGGTGTTCACTGTGAGCCACTTAAGCTCAGCAGTGTCCTCGGTGTGGGCCTAACAGTGGGAGTCAAACAAGGTCCTTGCCTCCACTACGCTGGTCAGCTAGCCCGTCTGGCTGCCAGTTGTGATGAGCTTAGGAGGAAATAGGTGGGCAACCTGCAGGAGAATAAAGGGTAGCAGCTACTTTAATTGGGACCATTGTCAGGGTGCAATGCAAGCCTGAAATCAGCTTTGAAATCTAGAAAGAACTAGAAAGCTAAGAATTGAACTCTGTGATTGGGACATAATTCTTAAAATGTTTTCAAGGGATAAGGTGTATTCTTAAAATGAAGTTGTGTGAACTAATAAGTTTGAGAAACATTGGGCACAAGAGTTGACTTGATTTCTTTACTTCTGGCAGCTCAGAATGTGCCCTGAGCTAAAGTGATTCATGGCCACCTGGAGAGCAGACAGTGTGTCCTAAACTTAGGGCCCCGGAACAAGCGGGCCGCACCTCCATTCTCTCATTAGCAAATAAGGAAAACTGTACATTTGCTATACAGTGCAGATGGAGGAGGACAGAAAGTGTGGCACTCGGTGCCTAGCTCAGAACACACACTCAGTAAATGGTGGGTCCCTTCCTCATTTTGGGGGATCTGGCCAAGAATTTGATTCTTTTCTACTCTTCACAGGCGGTTGAGTGACAGCCCCTCACTGAAAAAGGAGAGTGAGCTGCCTCGCAGGCTGAGCTCTGCCACCTCATGCAACCCTCCTGCCGAAGTGGACCCCGACACCATCCTGAAGGCGCTCTTCAAGTCCTCGGGCACCTCTGTGACCACACAGCCCACAGAATTCAAAATTAAGCTCTGAGTGGGGAGGGGAGGTGGCAGAACATCTGGGAACAGAGAAGGGTGGCTGTTTCCCAAAGCCAAGCTTGTGACCAATGGGCTGTTGGACTGGAGGCCCTATGAGAGTGGGAAGGGTCGCTGGGTGGAGACCTTCCTCACTGGACAGGAACCACCTTCCTGTCATGTTCTACCCTGTTTTTTGTTCCTTAACGTTTCCTGTAGTATGTTTTTTCTACTCTTCACCTCGTCGTCACAATAGGCCTGTGTTTCTCAGTGTCCCTTCTCCCACTCATCTCAGCCCCAAACGGAATTCTTCTCTGGAAGTACAGCCAAGACTTTTCCAGGTTGTCCCCTAGGGTCCTTAGGGCCAGGGCATGAAGGAAACAGTGTTCTCTGAGGTGAGGTCAGCTGAGAATGAAGCTGAGTGGGAATCAGGTACCGCTCCCATGTCCCCCACCACCATTGGCTCTCGACCTATGCTTTGGAGGAGAGGGCCAAGTGGCAAGGACAGGTCTCAAAAGGCTTGAAGGGCCCCTGGTATCTGTCAACCCAAAGTAAAATTTCAGATTTCACATCACTCTCTTGAGTTTTACCAGATGGCCTCCTCGGCTCTGCCTGGTGGGTGTCAACTGCAGGGAGAGGCTGGCATGTTAGCTGCCCTAATCCTCGTCTATCAGGGCACCTGTCAGACCCTGGGTTTGGTGCAAATGCCAGCAGGTTCAACTCCCCGTGTTGGACTTTGTAGGTGCTCCCCTTCTGTGGCACTGTGGAGGGGGGCATTATTTGAAAGGGAGATGTTGGTTATAGCTTGCCTTTACCCCTTGCTTCCTGAATTCATGTCTCTAAGATAATAGGGATGCCGAGAGGAATTTCTCCAGCCGCCACTAAGAAATCCCCATCTATAAGAGACCACAGGGAGACTCCTAACCTGACAGTTGGTTAAGAGAGCAGCGCAGCCATTCCGTACAAGCCCATGGACATTTCTCCAGTATGGTCCCAGCTTAGCTTGGGCTCCCTGAAGACCAGTTTCCTGCTGATTTGCTGGGACGGGAGCCCAGGCTTTCAGAGCTAAAGCAAGATGGGGAACCAGGGTCCTAGGAGCTTCACAAAATCAGCAACAAGTGATAAGGTTGTCACAGGGCTAGAAACTCTAGGCTCTGAAGCCCTAAGAGCTTCTTAGGACCTGTTTGGGGTTGGTCCAGTGGATGAAAACCTAGAAATTTAAGTTAACACAGGTAAGGCTGCCAAGCACAGGGGCACCCAAGTTTTGAGCCCACCTTGTTTCAGAGTCGCAGCTCTGAAGGCCAGACTGGGATGTCCCTGAAAGGTGCCCATTTTCAGCATCTTTTCACAATCCTGCTTTCCCCCTTTAAGTGGCATACACTTTGTTTGCTTTGGCATTGGAAGTCATTCCTCCCACCCTTGGCTAAGGAAGTACCCAGAAGTGGTAGGATCTAGTTTTTCTGGTGCTGGACTTTGACTGCTCTTTGGACTCTGCTCAGAGCAGGGGGTGGTAAATTCACTGCCGCCAAGGCTTCACCTTCCCCTCTTGTTTCCACTCCAGGTGTGCTCTATTGATCCAGGTTTCATCGAGCCGACTGCGGCCACCTGGACCCCCAGTTATAGTTAATTGGAGGTTGGGATAGGGTAGGTGGAAACTGTTGGCTTACGCTGCTCTACAGGACGTCATGTTGCGGAACAGAGAAGGGAGGTGGTGGGTCTGTCATGTCTCCCTCTCCACCTCCCAGACCTAGTACATTACCCACCTCTTTTTGTTCAGAAAGAGAAGAGGCATCGAGTGAGGGGGAAGACTCTATTAACCATTTCCGAATAAATGATTTTTATTCCTACCTCTGAGCTGTCATTTCTTTAAAAATCCAGCTACATGGTCCATGGCACTTTGCATCCGAATACAGCAGCTGGCTGCTCTGCTTTACTTCACCAGCTGTGACCCGGGCCAGTTAAAGGACTCGCCGAAACAGCCTCTGCAACTGAGGGGACAAAGTGCATGTGGTAGGGTGGGTTTTATAGAGAAACGGAACCAGTGACGTTCACAAGATGTGTAAGAAAGACCTCTGTATCAAGGAAGTCCAGTTCAGCTCAGGTCCGTGGATCAGGTGCTAGTCAGAAGCCCTCCAGACACACAGTTGCCAGCAGATGAAACAAGAAGCTGGACGATGATAGGCTGTTTGCCGCAGAGTCCTGTGAGTCCAGGTTTGGCAGGAACACCGCAGGGCACATGGGCCTCAGCTCTGGAAGGCTGACACAGGATCCAAGCAAGTCGGAAGAAGCAGAGGAAGAGAGTTCTTAACAGCATCTTTCATAAATGGGCCATACTTGGAAGGGGGGATGGCATTAGGCCGTCCTGATAGGCGTTCGATTCCGTCCAGATCCCCACAAGTTGACACCCTATCACAGTGAACATTGCTGTCCGGCACATCAGCGAGGGGGCCGACAGTGCTTCCTGGGAGTTCAAGTGGGCAGCTCCCAAAGTGCAGTCTGTTCAGAAGGAACAAGAGCAGCTGACTAATAATGTACCATCACGAACACATCCAACACAAAAGTGAGTTAGTTCACTTCCAGTCCTGAAGGGGGACTCAGCAAGGCTGGTCTCATAATTTGGGGTTTGGGTCCATAATTGCCTCCTTAGTCCAGCACCTTCTAATCGTGTTGGAAGCAGTTGGTAGTTACAGTGGCGCAGCATCTAGTTCTGTCTCAGGGTTGTGGAGGCTGATAGTTGTATGATTCATTGCACTGATTTCCATACTTTGAACTCTCAACGTGGGTCCTTCCATTCGGGGAGAAACCAGTAGTTGCACCTTACGTGCTGCTCACACTATTTTAAGACCTTAGTTACTACTTATCCAAAGAACAAGATCTTTGTGAGTTGTTAAGCCAGTTGACCTCGTCCCCCAGTTGACTAATGGCCCTTGCCTTGGCTTGAAGACGGCCACACTCATGGGTGAAATTCATTCTGAGATCAACTATGCTTTAGGAGAAGCTATGTGTTTATGGTTAGTTTTATTTGCAGCTCTTCCAGAAAGATGATATTGAAGTACTTAGCCTTGTCCCTCATGAAGTACTGCTAAAAACTCAATGCAAGACAGGTGGAGAGAGTAGAAGGCAAGCTGGCAAGGAATGAAATGTACTGACTCGGGTTTTCTCTTTTCTTTGCCTTATAGTCCAGATTTGGGGCGGGGGGTGGGGTAGCAACCCAGAAATGCCAATAGGTGCAGACAAAACCCACGAAAAGTCTTGCTCACCAGCAAAGGCTGAGTTGGGAGCCTAGACTTATACCCTTATTGTGCTATATTGGGGTGCCCTGAAGCCCTCACATGGGGTGGTGTGAGAGAAAGTCAAGTTGGAAGGTGGAGCTTTCATTGGAGACTACGATGGGGAGAAGAAATGAGTGAGGTACCCTAGCCTCCCAAAGCTAGGGTGTCCGCAAAATGGGTAGATAAAATATCCCAGTCCCACTGGCAGCAGTAACGAGAAGCCCCTTGCACCCTGAGGGACAAGGGAGCCCAAATGGGAAAGGAACCTGGACTTAGCCCTAGAAGTACAAAGTGATGCCTCCCCATCCCCAGCAGCAGTGTGTCAGAGGAGGCCAACTATATAAAAGAAGGATTAAGTTTGAGGCTCACTTATTTGTTGTCTAGGTTTCAATTAAGTTACTCAGCTCAAGAGACATGAAATTTGAGAAGACATTGATGTTAGAATTTTAGAGCAGCCATTATAAACATTTTAACACTAATGAACATGCTTGAAACATGGAGGTGGGAGGAGTTCAGCAAAGACCTTGAAGGTTTATGCCAGAACCAGACAGAAATCTTAAGACGTTAAAAATACAACCACCGAAGTAAACAAGAGCCCATGTTCCACCATCTATACATTGTCAGCTGCCCAATGTATTTCCCCAGGCTAGATATGTCCTGTAAATACTTCTATCTGCCCCCAGATGTCTCTCTCCTTGCATGTTTCATTAGCACCTGAACCAGACCCACTCTGAGCTTTTGATCTGCTTGCCTTCCTTGCCCCAAGGTCCTTTTGCCTCACTGTCCCCCCACCTCAGAAATTAGCAAAGTCATCCTGGCTGCTCAGACCAATGTAGCAGGCCCACTTTCATGAGCCAAAGCTAACCATTTTGTGTAAGTTGGCTTAAGTGTAACTATTTTGTAGTGGCCTAAGTGTGGTCACTTTGAAACTACTGTAGCTCTGCCATTTATTTTGTAATTGCTGATCTTGCTTGTAACCCCCTACATTTTGAGGAAGTTGCATGAAGCCACACACTGGGACTGATGCTGAAGAAGCACCTGGCATTTGCTGCATAAAAATAACTTAGACAAGTTCCCGTTCCTCCACATAGCATAACACTATCTGCGCCTATGTCTTGTTTATCCCACAGGATAAAAGGGGTCTGAGTGGCTTAGGGAATACTTGGCACTCTGGCCACTGGCCAATAAACTTGGTCGTTCTTGACACCTTTTGCTGAGATCTCATTCTTAACACATCAAAGCCTAGGAGTAATCCGGGATTTCTCTCTCACATACACACACCGTACATCCAATCAAATCCTAGTGCGATTTTTCAAAATACCCACAATCTGACCACCTCACCACTCCAACCATTCACCTGGCGACCAAGACGCCACTTTGGGATTCGTGCAGTGGTGTCTTAGGAGCTCCTTGCCGCTGCCCTTGCTCTCGCAACATCTAATCACAACGCAGAAGCCAAAATTCTCTGTTGGAAATTCCACAGTGCCCCTCCCCACCTTGTCACACTCAGGAACAACCAAGGTCTTACCCCTCGGGTCCGCCAGGCCCAAGGGCTCTGCGCTGCTTCTCCGAGGGCCGGAGAACGAATACCTTGAACGCCACCTCCAAGTACTGGCTCAAACGTCACCGCATACAACTCTCACCGCCCCTGCTCCCACTGGACACCCACTCCGTTTTTCTTTTCAGCACTTACCACCACGCCGGCATAGGCTTGTATTTTGCTCGTGCGTTCCGGGTCTCTCTCATGACAAGCTCCAGGAAAGCTGGACTTTGTTTCATCGCTTGTAACCCTAACTCTTGGCACTGTTTCTGCAGCGGCCACTGATCTTTGAGGAATGAGTGAACGATGAATGAATGGTGGCGTGACTGCGTGGAAAACCGAGTTGCATCCATGAGCTACTCCCACCAAAGCCCGCAAGGACTCCGACTCTCACGGACCTTAGTTTGAGCAGCGGAAGGATGCGCCCAGACCCGCGAGGCCAAGCCGGCGCCGAGAGGGCGGGGCTCCGACGTGCGACGTCGTCGCGGAGGAGCGTCAGCGTCGGGCCGGAACTACAGTTCCCAGCGCCCCCCGCGCCTTCCGGTTGGCAAGATGGTGGCTCGCAAAAAGAAACGTGCGGCGCGAGAAGCTGAAGAAAGGCTCCCGAGCCCTCCTGGTTATTCTGGTAGGCGTCCGGGATGCCGGCGGGGGTGTCTGCGGGCGGGGGAGCCAGGGTCTCTGGCAGCGGCCGCGCGAGAGCCGGGCGGCGTCGGCAGGTCGCTGGGCCCGGCGTGCTCCGGCCCCCGCGCGTGGCCTTACCCGCTCCGGGCGAACCCACTTCTGTCTGCACTCGCCCGTCCGCCTCCCCTCCCCCCTGCAGCCCGGCCGGCTGCTCCCGCCGGCACTGCAAGCACGTTCTTAACGGGTCGCCCCGCGCGCCCTTCTCCAGCCGCCAGCCCGAGCCGGAGCACCCAAGGGGCAAGTCCTACCCAGCGTGAGGACTTGCCCCTTAGGAACTCCCTGCCTAGGAAGCAAGCTCCCTCCCACCTGGGTTTCCTCAAGTGGCTTAGGTCTGAGGGAGTTCAATTCCATGGGGAACGAGAGGCCAAGAGCAGGGTGGACACCAGCTTATTTATTTCCTGCTTGCTGGGCAGCAGAAGCCCCAGATCTGGTCTCCATGTGCCCCACTGAAGTTCGTGTCACAGCTAGGCCTGACCCCACTGGTGCACCTGGACTTCTTCGCCACGCGAGCTGCACTTGCCAGATCCAGTGCTGGCTTGACCACGGCCCGGCTGAGGCTCAGGAGGCCGGGGCCACCTCCTGGCCCTGTAGGAAGGCACCCACGATCTCTGCCACCTGCTGGGGCTTGTTCATGTGGATGTAGTGGTTACCGGGGATTTCCACAAACTGGAAACGCTGCGGGCAGGCGGAAGGCAGGTGTCAGGTGAGCTGGGCCCACAGAGGTGTTCCGCCCACCCAGGGCCAGGGGAAGCCCCTTAGACTGTTCCCTGTGGGACCCTGACCTGAGCCAGTCATGGTGGGGGGAGGGGTCACAACACACCTGGGCCAAGTAGGGCCCAGCTGAGGTGCAGTTCTGACCAGGGCCTTAAGGGGACCTCGGCTGAGCTGGCTTCCACACTTAGCTACACTCCCCTTTCCCAGGTCACCACCAAGGCTGCTCAGTGTTGGGCAGTGGGTGACGCTCATGAGCTGCCAGGTGCTCCAGGACTCCAAAAGGGTCCAAGTCAGCGCAAGCCCTCCACACTGAGGCCCACTTCCTCCTGAGGCCAGTGCATCCACAGCTGGGCCTCCACGAGGTTTGGAGCCTTAGGAAGCCAAGCTGCCCCTGGCTAAATTGTGCTTGGTGCAGAGACCAGCGAAGGGCAATAAAGCTGGGAGGGCCTGCCAACCAATTCTGTTTCCTGTGCTGACCTGAGGTGACCCAGCAGCTCTAGGAAGGTGCCCTGGTGGCACCGTGGTGACATTCTAGGCTGCAATCTGCAAGGCCAGTAGTTCGAGACCACAGGCTGCCCTGTGGGAGGAAGATGAAGCTTTCCACTGCTGTAATCATTCCTCTCCGGGTTGCTCTAGTCAGCATCAACCTGATGGCAGTGACTTTTGAGTTACGTCTTCAGGGTGGGAAAGGGTGTGCGCGCACGGGGCAGACCACTCACCTCCTTCAACACTGCCCGAAGCACACTGATGGAGAAAAGCAGGAGCTCCTGGTCTGTTTGGTCCTTCCTCACGTTGCTAAGGCCATGGGCTGCTCTTGAGGAGAAGTTAGGATTCATCTGAGGACTTGGCCCCACTCTGGGAGCCCAGGCCCCTGAGCATTCATCTGCGCTGGCCCTCAGTCAGGGTCACAGCTTGGCAGTGCTGCAGTCTACACTGCCAGGCCCCCCCGCCCCCTGCTGCACACCCAGCATGCCCCAGGGTGCCAGGGTTCTAGGCAGTGGGGCTTGCAACAGCAAATGCAGTCTCTGCCTGGGAAGGTCGGCGGCCCCGCAGGGCCAGGCTGGCTGGAGGAGAGGGTCTGTAGGTCTCTGGCCCGCACTTGTCTGAACCTTGCTGGGCGTGTCCCCGCAAGTCCCCACTGGGAGGGGTGATGCTTGCCCCCAGCACTGGCCGCGGCGGGTCGAGGGAGCAGTGGGGGCCCTCCCTGTGGCTCACTTGATTAACAGCACGTGGGCCTGCAGCTTCTGAGTGGCCAGCTGCATCAGCTCCCTGCTCAGGTAGTCGATGCCGAGCTCTAGCTGTGGGCAGAAGCACAGTGAGCCAGGGCCAAACCCAAGTTCCCCAGCCTGCGGGGGAGGCTGCCATAACCCTGAGCTGTGTGACCAGATGACATCTCCCAGAATCCTCTGAAGCTTGTGTCTCAGGACAGAGAAGGGGCCTGAGTGATGTTGGGCATGGGGTTTTATGGCCAAGGTGCCCAATGGACACTAAAGCAGACCTGCTGAAATCACCCTAAAGGGCAGCCTCATTTTGCCCTCCCCCCACAGCTTCTCATGTCCGCTTGAAGCCTGGTGATGCAGGGTTAGGTGCTTGGTTGCTTGTGGAAAGCAGTTTGAACTCACCAACTGCCCCAAGAGACAAGGGTGTGGCGGGTGGTCTGCTCCTCTAAGGAAGAGCCCTGAGGCCACCACTCTGCCCCCCCAGGGTGGCCAGGGGTTGGGCTCCACAGCCACGCTTGACTTGGGGGCACCACCTGTCCCACTAGCAGCAGCCCTGCACTGGTCACAGCCCAGGTGTGTGCGCCCTGGATTCCAAAAATAGTATGGACGCCATCGTGACAGCTCAGCCACTTTAAGTACTTGGGGAGACAAGAATCAAAAGGCAGCAAGGTGAGTTCACCCCTTGGTCGTCAAGTTGGTACCCACAACCGGCAGCCTCACGATGAACAGGACAGATAGGCCCGAGACCACCGTTGCAGTCACGGTGGGGTCCCTGCCACGCTGAGGGGCTCATCTGCCGCACGAGAGTGGGCAGTGCTCTGCTGGGCTCCTGAAGGTTTTCACTGGCCACGTTCTGGACGTGGGTCACCGGGCCCTTCCTAGTCCTAGTCTGTAGATGCTGCTGAAACCTGCCAGCGGGGAGCGCCCTGCTGGCACTTGAAATGCTGGTGCCGCGGCTTTCACAGCAGCATGAAGCCACCACCACAGGACACGCTGACGGATGGAGGTGGAATGTGGCTGCAAGAAGCTGTCAGTGTCACTCCATTGGACTGCAGCTATGGTGGGAACTCTGCGGGGCCAGGAGCTATCAGCATGTCCCCAGCCTTGGCACAGGGCCGCAGGAGGCTCAGTCACCGTTTCTTTCAAGGGAGCTCCCAGAAGGCTGACTCCTTGGGTCATCCAGATCGAGACCAGCCATCGCTGTGGGGGGGGGGGGGCTATTCAAGGGGAACCTAATTGTGTCCACCCCATGCAGACTAACTGCCTCTCTAAACAGCCCAAAAATGAGACCCTGCCATTTGGCTCAACTTCCTTGTCCACAAAGCATGGGGACAGCAGCACTGGCCACCAGGGTGGCTGAGAACAAACTGAGCAGACGCATGCTCAGTATTAGGAATGTGGCGGGAGGTGTGTGCATGTGCGTACACTGTGAACACCTGGTAGTGAGGGTTGGTGTTGCCTGGTTTTGGTACGTGTCTTGGTGTTAACATCCATGGTAAGTGCTGGTGTAAGGGTTGGTGCAGGGCTTTGGTGTGAGTGCCAGCGTCTGTACTGGGGCTGGTCCGTTTCTCCCACGGAGGGAGAAGGCCCTGGTGTGTTACCTTCTGCAGGTACCGGCCTCACCACAGGGAGGCTGACTCAAGAGGGTAACCGATGAAGGGGCCCAGGTGGGCGGCACTCACCCACGAGATCCTCCGGTCCCGGTTCAGCACCAGACCTGGAGGCAGAAGCACAGAGAGGTGGCCTCGGGCTGAGCATGTGACATGTTGGGACTAGGCCACCCTGGATGCCAGGCTCACATTTTTGTCTTTGTAAAACTAATCTGTGCCACAGAGAACTGGACACAATAACTCAGGCTCCCGTTGGGCAGGTTCTACATAGCCTAACGCCAGGAACATTGCGTTAGTGTTTACAAGGTACTGAGAGTCCTTGGGCTGTCCAAATCCCACGTCAATCTGTCTTGGAAGTACTCCCAGAAAGCTGTGTAGAAGCAAGGATGACAAGACTCAGGAGAGGCCCGTCCCCGGAAAGGGCATCATGCGGGGAAAAGGCAAAGGGTACTGACCAAGAAGACTGCCAGAACTGGCTTCGTGGTGGCAGCAACAGGCGCACACGTGGCCATCAGTGTGAGGATGGCGCAGGCCCGGGCTGAGTGACCCCATGATACTGAACACCTACTGGCTCAGGGCAGGGAGCTGGGGCTGCGCAGGAAGTGCTCAGCAGGCAGTTGGAGGGCCAAGGAGATGCTTATCTCTGGACAGTTGGGGACTGGGTCCAGATGGGGCCTGTAGGGGCGGGCTCATGGGTGCTGGGATAGGATCTGGCTGGGAAATGGTCCCTTGGGTGCCGCCACGATGATGTCCTTAAACAGGCTCCAGGAGCCGTGGTGGTACAGTGATTAAGAGCTGGGCTACTGACTGCAGGGTCAGCGGCAGCTGCTGGAGAAAGACGGGCTGCCTACTACTCCCGTCAAGGGTGACCATCTCTGAAGCGCGCATGGGCCGTTCTACCCTGTCCTAGAGGGTTACCAGGAGTCGGCACCGACTCGACCGACGGCAGTGAGTTTGAGTTCTGGTGTCCTAAATGCTCTGCCGAGGAGACCTTTTCTGGAAGGTGACCACAGAGTCCGTAGGGGAGAATAGCAAGGACTCTTGGAGGATGACCATCCATCCCACCAGACACGAAAGCCTACGGCAGGGCCGAGGGCACCGAAGTGTGGACCTGGCGAGCAGGAGGTAACCAGATCCACAAAGGAGACGAAGAGTCCATAGATAGAGCCACATCCAGGCGGGCAGGGGATCCGGGCTGCCCTGGCTAGTGGGCGGGAAAGGCAGGCTGAAGAGCAGTCACGAGCTGAGCAGCCTCCTGAGGAAAGGACTGGCAAGCCGGCTGAACACCAGTGAGGATGCCAAGGCTGGTGTCGCCAGCTTAGCCACAAACCCAACACCTTGCAAATGACAAGCGACAAGCTGGTGTGGGGGGGGGGCAGCTGCACTCCCACAGAGAAAGGTTAAGAACACAGGGTTCCTAGCAGGAAAGTAAAGAATTATTGTTTCTAAAGGCAATGCAAGTCACACAGAAGAGTCCATTTCCAGCCTAGCAGAGAAGGCACACCTCCACCTGTGACCACTGTGGGCGAGGGACCACCTGGAGCCTACAGTGTCCTCGCTACCCCTTGAGTGGGGAAGTCACTGCATCCAGCACTTGGCAGCAACGAGGCTGGACCCCCTCCCCCCTCCCAAGGTCCCCACGGAGGGACTGGTGGGCTGGCTGAAGGAGCCCTGCTGCCACAAGGAAACCCTGTGCCAGGTAGAGGCACCCCCACTTGTGGTCCAGGAGACAAGGTGGTCAGTGGGCTGCTATGTAAGAGCAGGTAATCAGTGCCTTCTATATTGTGCTGGTGACGATCCAAAGATCAGACGGGAGTCCTCAGCGGTCTGTCACTGCGGGCCCCACCATACCCCATGCCCACTGGCTAGCCGGGCCTGGGCCCCTCGCCCCTCCCAGCCCAGCTCCTGGCTCCAGACCCATATAGACAGCCAGGGGATCATTCCACAGCTTGGCTTCACCTTCCTCTACTCTGACACCACTCCCACCAGCATCCTCCCCTGGGGAAACCTCAGCAGAGCACCCCAAGTTCCTCCTCAGGGCCCTGGGTCTGGCCACCCTCCCTCAGCTTTCCTGCCTGGGAGCACCTCAGCCTCCCTAGGGGCAGACTTAGGGTGTACAAGAAAATGGTCAAGTAGACAATTCCCTTCTAGCCTGCCTCTCCCTGAAGCTGGAACAGCTCCTCCTGCTACAAAGTTGAGGTGCTTGCCCCTTCAGCCAAGGGGTGACCCCCCCCCCAAGAATAGGATAGAGACGGCCTTCCATCTTAGGGACATTGTGTGGTCCCCTCTGTACCCATCTCAGAGCTCCCTGAGGAGCATGTAGCTTCCATGCCCAGTAGGGAACGGCTGAGCCATCAAGGTCCACCCCTGTGCATTTCTGAGATGGTTAACGCTGGGCGGGAAAGGGAAGCCTCTTTTCCTGAGGAGTGGCCGGGGGTTTCAAACAGCCAACCTTACGGTTACCAGCCCCACTTGTAACCCCCTGGGGCACCAGAGAGCCTACCCAGTCCTCCCTCGCTGGCAGCAAGTGGTGCCGTGGGACAGAGCAAAACTGCCCCTGTGGGTTTCTGAGTCTCAACTCTTCACGGAGCTGGATGCCTGTCTTTCTCCCAAAGAGAGGCAGGAGACTTTGAACTGCTGACCTTGTGGCTAGCAGCCTGACTTGTCATCACGATGCCACCAGGGCTCCTTCCAAGTCCTAGTGACTCCTTAAAATAACCTCCAACCAACAGAGCGTGGGGTCCAGGTGCCTCCCAGATGGCGTGGGTGCACCCAAAGCTGGCTCTGGTGTAGCCTGCACATGGCTGGCCATTCGGTCACCCGAGGCCGTTAAGGAACGAGAAGCTGATCAGGTGGCCTCCGAGAGCTTCCCTTAGCTTATGGTCTAGGGCAGCGGTTCTCCACCTTCATCAGACTGCAGCCCTTTCATGTGGGTCCTGTGGTGACCCCCAACCATGACATTGTCGTTGCTACTGCATCACTGTCACCTTGCTACTGTGATGAATCTGGCGACCCCTGTGAAAGGGTCGTGGGACCTTGAAAGGGGTCTCAACCCACAGGTTGAGAACCGCTGAATTAAGCACAAGGGTCTGCGCAGCGCCCTGGGCCTGCCCCGCCCAGCATTCAACCACCCACCGCCCACAGCAGCCTACTCCCCTCTCCCAAGCCTTCCAGGTCCACTGCAGCAGGGCCTCTGCACAGCTAGGCCCAAGTGCTGCTCCTCGCTGGGGATGCCTGCACTGGCCTTGCCTGGCATCGCTCGGGCCCAGGCTCCCACGGACAGGAACATGCCCCACCCCCAGGGGAGACCACCGAGCCGGGAAGCTGACACCCTCTCTCCCCAGCCTGGTCTTCTCAGTCGCTGGACCATGAATCCGGCAGACCAGGAAGAACTGATGCCTTTGAATGGTGGCGTTGGCTGAGAATAGTGATTTGGCCATGGGCTGCCAGGAGAATGAGCCCGAGGAAGTACAGCCAGAATGGACCTTAGAAGGGAGGATGTGGGGGTGGGGACCAGTTGCGGAGAATGACTGGCACATGGCTGTCATACTGGACCGTGGCTTAGCACAGGGTCGCTATGAGCTGGAACTGACTGGACAGCACCATGTCAATCTCCAGGTACCTGCCCCCGCCCTGACCACCATTCACCCCAAGACGAGCCCATGCAGGTACCCAGAGCCACCTGAAACTTGTGCCTAGAGGGGCCAGCCCTAGGCTGAGAATACCAGACTGAAGGACGGCCTGCCTGCTTCCCCATCTGCAAACAAAGGGGCCCAGCTCAAGTCACTCTGGGAGGATGGCACCTGCTTCTTCCCACGTCTACCTCCTACTTCCTGATGAGGCTGCAGCCCCAAACTCAGGTGGCAGGGACGTGGCGCGCTCAGAGCAGATGGTGGTGCTGTGGTGGACCAAGGGGCCAGAAGAGCTGGGGCCAGGGCTGGTCTCAAGGCACTGGGATGCCGAGTGAAGGAGAGGCACCTCAGCATCACATTGGCCTGCTCCCTCCTTCCCCTGCCGATGGCCCACAGTCAGAGGCTGGTGGCCTCTGAGCGGCGCAGGCTCACTGAGCAGCAGAGTCCTGCTGTGGGGAAGGCAGACAGGCCATTTCCCCATGCACTCCATTTCAAACGCAAGCCATCTGTTCAAAAGGCCCCTTGCCACCCCTCCCCACCCTTTTAAAAATTAGGACCAACGCGGACAAACCATATCCCATCTGCAGCCTGAACCCACAGTCAGTTGGGGGTCTGCACCCAGACCTGGCCGCTGTCCTTATGCAAAGAACACTGCACGGGCCGTGGGAGGTAAAGATCTCCTGGCCACACTCCACCGCTACACCCTGAGCCTACTGCCAAAGCAAACTCAGACACTTTGGCAGGATGACGGATTACCTTCCCTGAGTGCTACAATCAGCGCCGCCCCAGCCAGACCTTGCCCCAAAGTTACGAGGGCATCGCCTTCCTCAGTGCTTGTCTGCAGCCTTGCCTGCCAGTGTGCTGGCCATGGAGGGCCCTGTGGCCCACCCACTGGGCATGGGCACAATCTGTCCTGTTCACAGAGCAGGTCTAGAGCTCCACAGACGGCAGTAGGAGGGTGTTAAACTGAAGAATGAAAGAGTGACAGAAATAGAGGTGGGGGTACAGGGGCATCTCTGGCCTCACCGACTCTCTCAGATGGAACACAGGCTGTGTGTCAGGTATTTCAGGATGATGTCCCCATCCTGGGATGCGCACAGGTAGGTCACAGGCCAGCTCTGTCTCCATCCAGGTTCACCTGGGGCCCTAAAGGCCATGTCAGCAGCAGAGGGTTCCAGTGACCCAGCCTTCTGCCCACTGGCACCACTCTGAGCCCTTTCCCTCTCTCCAGCCCTTCCCCCACTCAGCCTCTGTCCTCAACCTTCCAAGTGAGTGAGATAATCACCGGAGACAATCGGCTTCCCCTACCAGAATGGATCTCAGTCCAGATTAGCCTCTGGGCAGCTTTCTGGGCCCAAGGGCCTCTGCTGTGTCTGAGCGTCTCCATGGAGGGCAAGGAGCCCCCACAGGAGGCCCCCGCCCGCAGTTTGTCTTGTTGGAGACTCACCCATTGGGCATGGTGACCCTCTGGAGGAGGTAACCAACTCTCGAAACTCACGGCAAGCAGTGGTCTCAGAAAGGGAGGCTCTTACCTGAGGCTACCTGCTTGGTTCCCCTCTGCAGGAGCAACTTCCCACACTCCTCTCCCAGGTGGGTGTTCTTCTTCAGGAGCCTGGGGGGCAGAAGGGGGTGAGTGCCTGTGCAGGGGGGCACACAGGTGTGATGCGGTCATCACTGCAGCCCTGGGTGTCCACGCTCACTGCGTTGTGGCCCGGGCCAAGTGGCCCCCGAGAGGCAGGCTGCCAGTGTGGACAATAGTTTCTGTGTGTGTGTGTGTGCTCACTTTCCTGCTGAACGCTATGATCCAGTTGATTTTCAACACAAAGCAACCCTACAAGACAGTGGAGGGCTCTGTTGGGTTTCCAGGGCTGTAATCCTTAGGGATCCAGGCTGCCCTTCCCCCTGCATAGCAGCTGGGTGGTTGGAACTAGTGACCAGTCTGGTAGCAACCGAACACTTAAACCGCTGCAACACCAGGGACCCCATCAGTTCCTTTACAGACATTTACGGAACCCCAGTCGCCAAGGGTCAGGAAGGCAGCAAGTTTTTGGTTTGGGCCACCTACAGATACAATGGCAGGCACACAGGGGCACCGAGGGCCCCCACAGATTCAGGAGGGGGCAGGCTGTTGGACCACGTGGTCACTTCCAGCACAGGTGCTATGGAAGCCTAGGACCTGGGCAGCTCACCTGGGCAGTCAGGACAGGCTTCTCAGAGGAGGTGCCAGCCAGCTGTGGCTGGAGGGGGGGGGGGCGTTAGCAGGTGTAGGGGAGGTAGGTCCAGGTGGAAGGGGGACACAGGCTGGTAACCCAGAGGGAAGGAAAGGTAGGGATGGAGCATGTGCTGTGGAGGTGGCGGGGAGGGGAGGTGGGACGGAAGGAGGCGCAGCAGAAGTGATGATAAAGGGCTCTGCTGCTGAGTAGGTCCAAGGGGCACTGGGTCCTGCTCTGGGGCATTTGGGGAGAGGAAGCCGTTCAGGGCTGGGGCCAGGGAGAAGGGGCTCCCCCACGGCGCAGCACCCACCCCTGCAGCATCTCCTCGGGGCCGATCACCATGGAGGGCTTCTGGCTGGCCTCCAGCTGCAGCACGTGCTCGATGGCTTGCCGTTTGTATGTCAGGACGTTGTTAACTTCCTGAGGGGACAGGCGCCGCTGGAGGAGGGCGGAAGTTCCCGCCCCTGTCCGCCCCCCCCCCCCAGATCCCCAGCCACCAGAGCTCCTGCTGAACAGTGGGAGGGGCTTGTCAGGGACAGAGGGTCTTCCCAGGGGCAGTTCGGTTCGGTGGCCACATGGGTGGCTGTTTCCACTGCGGCTCAGCAACATCTCCTGGGTCCATGCAGGCTGGTAACAGCAACTGTCCGGGCCCCTAACGCTGCCCCCCACATCTGACCTGAAAACGGGGCAGGGCCCTCCCCCACCCCACACAGAGGGACTCCTGTGCACATTCGGTGGGCATGGCCACATAAAGAAGGGGGGTGGCCCGCCTACAGTCTCCCGGGGGCATCTGTGAGCACTCCCTGAGGGGCATACTGCCCCACTCCTGGAGTTGGTGGCCATTTTCTGCAAAGAAAATAGAATCTGAGGAGTTGACACAAGAGGCCAGGGGGGCCTTCAGGGACATGCAAGGTTGTCTCAGCCAAGCACCTCCCTGTACCCGTGGGGAGGCCACGACCCAGGGAGGAGAAGGGACTTGCCCAAGACCACAAGACAAAGGCACAGCAGTCAGACCTCAGAGCCAGTGTGACTAGAGGGGAAAGGGGGTAAGCGTCCCCCCCCCCACCTGCAGGGCCGCAGTGTGGGCTTGGGATTGAGCTTCCCCAGCCCCCTCCACCCACCCTCTGACAGGGCAGGACCAGAGACCCAATATTTGATCCGCTACCCCACCCAGGCTGAGAAGACCCCCATCTTCCAGTTCCATTTGGCATCCTGAGGCTTCTAGACCAGGGTTTCCAAAGGTAACAAGGCCCCGTGCCCTTTCCCTGACCACTCGTGAGGGCATCAAATGCACTGTTGTCCTCTAGGAGGGGGTCCCCTGACACCCCTCGTCTTTCCTTAGCCACCACCTTGTCCTGCATGGCACCCGCTGAAGGAGGGAGGGCACCCCACAGGTCCCGCTCACATTTATGTCCAGGATGAAGGGCAGAGAATCCAGCAGGATGAGCTTGTCCACCATCTCAGGGAAGACAGAGGAAAACTGGGGGACACAAATGGGGAGACGTCAGGGGAAGGGACCTCGAGTCTGCCCTGACACCTCTCCTGACACAGCTTTTGGGTAGGGGGAAGGGTGCTGAGCACAAGCTAGAAGAATCTCCCATGTCCCCTTGCTCCCCAGTGTGCACCCTGCCGCCAGCTCAGACTCTACTGGCCACTGGACTCCGATGTTCTCTGTAACAGACCAGATAGATGGCAGACAGTGGGCAAATAGAAATCTTTTCAACCATCTTCCCCACAAGAATACCCAAACCAGTCGTAAGGGTGTGGATTCCGACTCACGAGGTCCCCGTGTTATAGAGCAGAGATGCTCCACAGGCTTGTCAGGGCGGTGGCCTTTCTTAAGTATCGGAACACCTTTCTTCCCAGGAGCCTCTGCCAATTTCTCAGTTAGTCTTCAAAATCTCGACTGTCTGCACCATCCCGGGACCCTGCTCCACAATCAGTGCTGATTATAATGTGCAAAGTGCCTAACTGCTTACAAAACACAGTGGCACTTGATGCTACAACCCAGACTGCAGCCTCCACTGGGTTCTGGCTCAATAAACAGGACTCACAGGCCCTCACAGTTGGGTGGGTTTGTTTACCCAAGAACAATGTCCAAAAGGAAAGGAGGGGGACTGGAAGCCGAAAACACAGGGAGAATGTGGGGTCAGGGATGGCCCCCCAAGGGGACGGCAACCAATGACATGAAACAAAATGGGTACCAACAGTGGGATGGAAAACAGATCCATTCTGTACATTGACACCCAACTCATTTTTTTTTAAAATCCCTAAACTGGACCGATAAGCAACAGGAGAAAAGATCGAAGCTGTTAGGGTTTCATTTTTCAGAGGTCCACCGTCGACGCCCATGGACGCAGCCGTCAAAACACCCAAGGGCAGATCAGGTCCTATTGGGAACACGTGCTGCAAAGACCTTGTCTGCAGATTTTGAAAGCAAAGATGTCGCTTTGAGGGCTGAGGTGCGTCAGACCAAAGCCACAGTCTTCTCAGTCCCCGCAGGTGCAGCTGTAAGCTGGGCAGGGACTGAGGAAGATGGAAGCAGCATGGTGGTCTTGGAGAAGCACATTGAGAGGCCTGCGGACTGCCGGAATGAACAGCTTATCCCCAAAGAGAGCCGGAATGCTCCTTAGGAGCGGGAATGGCTAGACTTCACCTCTCTCTGAGAGAGACTGTCCCCGGAGAAGGACAGTGTTAGGCTGCATTCTCCAGAGACGCAAAAGCTGTGGCCCCCGTGTGCAAGGAGCCATGGAAAGACATTCACCTCAAGAGAATGGCTCCACCCTAACCTTCCTCACCCCTGCAGATGCCCTCGTGGAGGTGATGCCATTACGCTAGATTACATCAAACCACTGGGCATCCTGGCCCTGCCATGGTGACACAAAACCTAAGCATTAGACATCACGCTCGGTAAAGTCGGGGATCAGCGACAGGGAAGACCCACAGGGAGATGGCCCGGTGGCTGCAGCAATGGGCTCAAAGCCTGGAACCGAGGGTGAGGATGGAGCAGTGTCCCTGCTGTTCACGGGGTCAAGCCACAGCAGCACTGAAACTCCTTCCCAGTGCGTCCCCCTTCCCCCTGCCCACGCATCCTACCCCACAGGAGGACCCAGGGGGGGTGGGGGCTGGGCAGAGCCTTTTACTCACCATCCCGGCCACAGTGCCACCTGTGTGACAAAAGAGCACTGGCTGAGGATGTCCTTGCGCCCCTCACCCAGATTTTAAGACCCCCCACCTCAAACTTCTCCCCCACCCAGGGGACTGAGAGAGCCTTCCACACACCAGGGACCCGTTCTCTCTGCCACCAGTGGGTGAGAACTCTGTAATCCTGTCAGACTTGGGGCCCCTCCCCAACCCCCTTATCCAACGTGACCGTTCAAGATGTCACACGTCCTTCATCAAATGGCAGGTGGCCGGACATGTCCCTCAGGGGAGCTCCTTGAAGCCCTGGGCTGGCACGTCCAAAGACCAGTGCCTGGCCCCTGCTGGGCCGCCTAGCCTCCTCTCCTCTCCTCACAGGTGCACAACTGGAGCCCAGACCGCCTCAGGCCCTGGCCCAAAGGTAAGGACTCACCGAAACTGTGCCCCATGAGGGAAAAGCGATTCCACTTCAAGGCTGGAACACAAGAAACCATGTCTGTGTGGGCCTGGAGTCCCCTGACATATCCTCCCTTTTCCTGCAGAAAGCTCTTCCCAGCCTAAGAGACAGCCCCCCCTCTACTACCCCAGAGGGACCCCCCATTGGAAGCCAACTCTTCAGGGTGGCTGTCTCCCACTTTCCCAAAGTCACCTGTCAATTCCTGACAGGTCTGGGACCACTCCCCATTGTCCACTCCCGCCCAGCCTTACTTCCTCAAGGTCCCATCCTGTTGCAGTGGGAAGAGGAGTTGTCCCAGAATCCCCCTGGACACACACCTTGACTCACCTACAGAGACCCTGCGGACCTCATTCACAAAGTTTTGGTAGTAATATGGGACGCCTGGAGCATAATGGGAGGAGAGTCCGTGGCCCCCAAAATCCATGGCTACGTAGTAGAAGTCTGAGGCAGAAAGAGGGGCCTGGAGAAGGTGCCCCACCTCTGTCCCCCAGCCTGGCCCAGCCCCACGCCCCTCCGGCGCCTGGCCTCACCCTGTGGGAGAAGGGGGATAAGTCTGTCGAAGGAATTGGCGTTGTCCAGCCAGCCGTGCAGGCAGAGAACAGGGTGGCCTTTCAGGGAGCCCCAGGCTTTGGTGGCGATGTGGCCCCAGGGCACAGCCAGCTTCAGCTCAGACAGCAGACCTGGGAAAGAGCAGTAGCCATGCATGGGCTCCACCCCAGCCTGCCCAGGGCGAGAGGCAGTGGGCAGGGGGGAACCAGTCCAGTGGGAGAAGGGCCACCACGGTGGCCTTCACAAATTTGAGCAGGGCCACGTCGTTCTAGAACGGGCTGTGGGGCTGGCCAGCGCTGGGTCTGGTCACTGGCTGGCTGGGCGGCCCTCGGCAAGTTTCTCCAGCCGTGGAGCCTCGGGTCCCTTTCCTGCAAAACGAGGCTCAGCCGTCCGGGGTTCCAGCTCAATGTTGCCCTCGGTTGAAGCGGGCATTGAGGCACCAGGAAGTGCCTGCCCACCATCACCAAGGGAGAACCAGGTGGAGGAGGATGGAGGGCAAAGCCTACCCCCCCCCTGCTGTACCCGGGATCCGCGCGCCCCCACGGCCACCCAACTGACCGCGGGGCCCTCGGGTACCCGGATGGAGTGGCCACGCCGGGAGGGCAGCGTGGTCCGCGCCCTCCGCTCTACGCCCTCCTCTGCGGACCGGAGGGTCTCCTCCCGCCCCATCCCAGGAGAGGGCGCCCCGGGAGGGGAGCGCTCACCCATGGCTCTACCCCGGAGGTCGCACTGCCCTCCAGCCACCGCCGCGAGGTCGCGCTAAAGAAGTTCCGCCGCAGGCCCCGCCCCGCATCCCGGCTCCGCCCCCGCCCCCACATCGCGGCCCCGCCCCGCATCCAGGCTCCGCCCCAGCCCCGCCCCCAGCGCCTGCGGGCCCCTCAGGTCACAGGTCGCGCCCGGCCCGGCCCCGTTTCCGGCGCCGGGCCCCGCCCCCTCAGCGCCCGCCCTCAGGGGCCTGGGGTCGCTGGCGGGAACCGCAGGGTGCCCGCGCGGTGGCCTAGCCTGGGCCTGGTCTCTGTCCCTAGGGCGTCCTGCGCTCCCGGAGACGTCGCCCTGCCCTGGGAAGTGGCCCCGCCCGCCCAGCACAGCCAGGGAGCAGAGCTATTGAGGAACCCTGGAGTCGCCTCAAGGGAGCCAAAGGGCCTTCAGAATCCTGGCCTCAGCTTGGGGCTGTGTCTGAAGCCAGAGGACACGTGGGGGCGGGGCGACACCGCCCCCGGAGATGGCTCTGGAACTATCCAGGGAGGTTGCAAAGGTGGACACCTATCTGTAAGATACCCTTCACTGTGCACCTTGCTTGCTGAAGCACCTATGGGTGAAGAGCCGGGACGGCAGCCTTCAGCGTGGACCCCAACTCAAGGTCAAGAAGACCCAGGTCCCACAACTGGACCCACAGGTCACTTCATGATGCACACAGGGAAGATCGACGCTGCCGAAGATTCCCTCTTGCTTGCGTCCACACTCAGGGCTCGCCTGGCGGCTGCTGACGTCACCATCCATTGGGTCAGTCTGCTGCAGGGGCTGAAAACCCTGCTGTGAGGGTTACAGAAGGCCAGGCCCGAGACATGGGGTTTTCAATCAACTCCTAAACTCATGCAGGTGAAAGTTGAGTGTTGAATAAGAAAGTACTGTGGATTTCCACCTCCCCCCCAAACAAAAAAACACCTGTCCTGAAAGAAGACCAACCAGAATGCTTGGCAGCAAGATGAACTGACTTGCCTGGGCGAGTTATCAGGAGAGACCCCCCCGTGGAAAAGGATGACACTTTTGCTCATTCTTTTCCAGGGCAGACAGAACAACTGGGAGGCTGGCGTAGGGCCTGGCAGGGTGTAATTGTGCCACACATGGGCTCACGTGAGTGGATCATCGGCTATAAGACAAAAGGTGATCATGGCCAGCGTGTGCTGAGTCATCTTGGTTCTGTTTTTCTGAAAGGGATATGGTAGGCCACGTAGGTTTGTAAACCATATAATATATATGTATTATGTATATATTGCCTTTTGCCTGTTATACTTTGAGGGCTATCTGCATGTATCCCCCCTAGTTCTGCCAGCCTTCTTGGGGTTCTTCAATAATGACATGAGTTCTTTCTCGGCGACAGGGCTGCATTCTTTCTCCCAGTTCATCAGTTGTCCTTTGGGTTTATTTATGTGGTGGTGGTCTTTAAACCATCAAGATGATTTTTTTAATGGAATATGATTACACCAACCCATTGTGTCTGATTTCTCTTCTAGATGTGGAGTCTTCCCCAGAAAAGCCTTGGCCACGAAGTTGTGAGGTGAATTATCACCGGAACATCGCTGGCTTGTAAAAAGAGCTGAGAGAGCGACCTGCTCAGTGAACCAATGAAGAAAAGCCTCAATAGGACACCCACCTAGGAATACTCACTCGCCTCAGAAATGGTGGGGTTTTCTTCTTTTTCAGTTCCTTAGAATTGTAAGAAAGTGCTTAGGATGTTTATGGGCTGGTTTTTTAGACTGTGTGCTGTATTCTCTAGAAATTATGAGTGGGGCCTCACAATGGAAAAATTTCTTTGTCTCTAAATTCCATTCAAACCCCCCCTTTGCCCTCCACTCTTTTAAGCCCCCTCTCCTGAGTCAACTGTTCTTGGGAGGAAGTTGGAAGTTGCTGAAATCTTCTTTTCAGTCTCTTTATGGGTCAGCTTCATCCAGAGGTGTCTGGGAGACAGTAGCTGTTGTCCAGCTAACCGAAGCCCTTCACAGTAGCTCCTGGCATTGGCTCAGGCTCAGGCCAGATCTCTCTCTCTCTCTCTCTCTCTCTCTCTCTCTCTCTCTCTCTCTCTCTCTCTCTCTCTCTCTCTCTCTCTCTCTCTCTCTGTCTCTTTCTCTCTAGCTATCTAGTTATCTGAGCAAGCGCCCTGGATGCCAAGAGTGGGAGCGAACTCCTGATGCTGGAACACTGACAAGGAGCTAGAGACACAGGGTATAGACAGTGCTGGTAGAGCCTTGACCGGCATGACCATGACCCAAGCTAATGTGACCGAGGGACTGTTGCCCATGGAGCCAGTGCTCTGGGCAGCCCAAGAGGAGGAGGACAGGTGAGGAGGGGACAACTGTCGAAAAACAATCCTACAACAGGGAACATCCCAAAATGAAAATGGTGATGGGGGCGGCTCAAGTTTACACAGGCACAATGCCCTTTTAAAGCTTGTTGTTGTCAGGCGTCATGGAGTTGATTCCGACACATAGCGACCCTGGGCACAACAGAAGAAAACACCGCCTGACCCTGCGCCAGCCTCAGCCTTGTTTCCACGCCTGAGCCCATCAATGTGGCTGCTGTATCCATCCATCTCGCTGAGGCCCTTGCTCTTTTGTGCTGCCCCTCCACTTTGCCCAGCAGGATGTCCCTGTCCAGCGACTGGTCTCTCCTGGCAACTTGTCCAAAGGATGTGAGAAGAAGTCTTGCCATCCTTGGCCCTAAGGAGCACTCTGGCTGTACTTCTGCCAAGACAGATCAGTTTGTCCTTTGCGCAGTCCATGGGACTCTCCGTGTTCTCCCCCAGCACCACCATTCCAATGCATTGATTCTTCTTCCAACTTCCTCAGTCAGTGTCCAACTTTCACTTGCATATGAGGTCATGGGGAATACCATGGCTTGGATCAGGTGCGCCTTAGTCCTCTAAGTAACATCCTTGCTCTCCAACATGCTAAAGAGATTTTGTGCAGCAGATTTACCCAGTGCAATGTGCCATTTGATCTCCTGACTGCCGCTTCCAGGAGCTCTGTTTGTGGACCCCAGCAAGACAAAATCCTTGACAACTTCAACCTTTGCTTCAGTTATCATGATGTGAACTATTGGTGCAGTGGTGAAGATTGGGCCTTCTTTATGAGTTGTCATCCATGAAGGCTGCAGTCCTTGATTTCATCACCAAGTACCTCAAGTCCTGCTCCCTTTCAGCACACAGGGTTGCGTCATCTCTATCTTGCAGGTTGTTAATAAGCCTTCCTCTGATCTCGATGCCACATTGTGTCGACCTGGCCAATAAACACATGTGGGAGTAATGTGGGAGTAATCGAAGGGCGGAGGGATAAATGGCCCGGTGAGCCTCGCCTTTGTAGTTCTCAGGTCTCTTGCCCTCTGATGATTGGACCAGGGTGCAGCTGCCTTAGCCAGTTCCCTGCTTCAGCTGGCAAGGCTCACTTCCTGCGAGACATCCCTAAGGAGAAGCCACATGGACCTACCCTGATGCAGCCCTGGGTGCTGGCGCAGCCATGTGGAGACCCCTGCCAGCACTGAGATGCTTACGCGTTCACTGATTCAGCTTTTTCCTGCAGTCTGCGTCATTGAGTGTGTTTTGTGAGATTGAGGAGGACTTTGTAGATCCGTGTTGGACATATGGGCTAATGTTGGACCTATATGCTTGGGCAGCACTGGGTTGGGATGCTTTCTTATTGTACATTTACCCTTTATATAAAACTCTCTTATGCATATGAGTTTCTGTGGATTTGTTTCCCTAGTTTACCCAGACTGACACATAAGCCAACTTCCCTGATGATTTGCTCAGCATATAGATCAAAGCAGTATGGTGAACAGTACAGCCCTGATGTACAACCTTCCTGATTGGAAACCTTGTGGTATTCCCTTGTTCCATTTGAACAACTACCTCTTGATCCACGTACAAGTTCCACACGAGCACTCTCAAGTGTTCTGGAATTCGCATTCTTCTCCAAGTTACCTATAGTTTATTATGGCCCACACAGTCAAATGCCTTGGCAAAGTGCGTTAGTCTGGGTGGACTAGAGAAACAAATCCAGGGACACTCGTATGTATAAGAAAGTGCTTGATATCCAAGAGTAATTATATGTTAAGAAAACATCCCAGTTCAGATCAAGTCCATAAATCTGATATTAGCCCATATGGCTGATGCCAGTTTTTATAAATTCCTCTTCAGACTCAGGCAACACATGCAAGGATGCTGAATGCAGGAAGATCACAGGCCAGGGGTGGAAAGTCTCGTGGATCCAGTGGTGGTGGAAGCATCTCAGTGCTGGCAGGGGTCTCCACGTGGCTCCTCCAACTCCAGGGGTCTGGCTACCATCAGCATAACTCCATGTGGCTTGTCATCATGAATGTGTAGCAGAGAGAGTGTGTGTCCTGCCTCCAGGGCGGAAGACAGGCGTTCCCAGGAGAAGGCCATGCCCACACGGAGGCCTCATTGTCTATGACCTGATTGACAGGCTAGACGCCATCCCTTCACTCAGGTTGACAGGATATTATATAACTGCCACACATAGTAAACAAAACACAAACATCTTCCTGGTGTTCTCTGCTTTTAGCCAAGACCCATCTGACATCAGCAGTTGTCAGGGCAAGCCAGCCCCTAACATCATTATGGGTCCGGTAGGCGCAATTGTACAGTGATAATAAGTAAAGATTATAGTAAAGTTATAGAGAACATGAGAGATAGAAGTATCGAAATAAATGGGAGTCAGTCACAATTCATGGTAACATGCTCACCTCTGCCCCGCTGATGGTCCACGTGGAGGGAGGGAGAGTTTAATGGTAGCCCAGGCCCCTTTTATATTCTCTGGGGCCATGCAAGCCCCCTAATTACAGGTGAGGACATACATCACTGGAAGGGGTTGTCCTATAGGTAATACAGTAATGAGAGGGGGGTGGTCTAGGGACACACAGGCAATAGGAAGGGGAGGGATCCTAGGTTCAGGATGGAGGCCTAACTTTGACCTATTCCCTAGATCTCCATAGGAACCATTATCAGTAGGGTGTGAATGCTTGGTCTCAGGCCTCAAGGAGGAATAGTCTATTGTCCCCAGTAGCAGGGAGTGAGGCCTGCCATATAGTCTGGTGGACTAACTACCCTAGAGGCCTACCCTGTAGTCTAACTACCCTGGGGAGGGAGGATGTCTGTAAGCGTTTGACCTCTCCCCACAAGTCCCCCCTTTAACTCATATATAAAATTCAAAAGCCACATAGGCGACATGGTTATCTTCTATACATTAAAAGCTGCCAAGGCAAAATTTCATGATCCAATTAATATAGCCAAAAATTCGGGCTTAATAGAAACATTTTGAATCCGAGCGCTGGGAAAAGTCCCCTATGCCCATCTGCTATTGGAGGAAGGTATGAGGGGCTGGATGCTGCGGCGGGAAGAAATAGAGCCAAATAGGAATGTCTGCTTCCATAGGGAGAATGAATTAACCATGTGCTCACTCTGCAGCACATCTTTAAGGGAGAAACTGTGGAAAACGTAGACACCCGCAGGAACATGTACTTGGACTATATCCCCAACTACCAGAGTGGCGGTCTCCCAGCCGTGGAATTCTAGTCTTCCGAATTCCCTCCGTTCAAGTCAGGGTATAAGTCCCAGTCATCTTTCCCTACAGTGCTAGTATCCCACATTTCCCCTCTCTGCGTGACGTTTAAGATTCAATAGAGTAACGGAGGCAACATGGTCTCTTCATATCTCTCAGCTTCCTGTAGAAGCGACAGGAGACTGCAGGCATCACAATTATGATGACAAACAACACAGTCAGACTGGAACTTAAGCTATGTGAGATACTTTGCACCCACGCTCGCGGATCCAACCTTTCCATGCCACTCACCAACTGCTTAATCATATCAGAGCCAAGAGATGCCTCAAGCTTGTCTTGGAATGTATAGAAAATATCCTTTTTAAGCTGATCAACATCTAACGAAATATTTCCCTTAAGCCTTTGCAAATGTTTCCTAATCAAATCCCAATCGTGCAATGTCTTATTATATGGGTAAGGAGTTACACAGAAATCAGTTACATTCCAATCACATTTCAACATTGATGTTTCAAATTCATGATTTGATCTCCCAACCACTGGGCAGTTTGCTGCAGCTCCGCTACTTTCCCCCCCAGTTCCTCATCCACCTTAGCCTGAGTGGCTCAGAGCTGATGTGAGTCCACTTGCCACTTCTGCACAAAATGTTCAGTCCTGATGGACTCTTGTAGAGCACTCCCAGCGAAGGCAGCAGTGGTGGCAATGGCTGTGAGTCCAATTATAGCTGCGACCAGCATTCCCACGAGTCGGCGAGGTCTCCTCAGCATCTCCGACACCACTTGCATCAAGAAGGACGATTCCGGACTGCTCTCCCATCTGCGCTTCCTCTCCACCAGGATCCACACCCCCATCCTGCTCTTTAGGACGAGGATGCTGTCTTTTGAAAGGTTTACAAGCAGAGCATGGTTAAAGCAAGTGAACAGTCTTAGCGTCAGCAGTGGAAGAAATAACTCAGCACTCAGCAATCACCACTCTCAGGAATCTGCCAGGTCTCCTTGATGTTTTGAATAACTTCAGTAACAGAACAGGGTCTGGTCACACATCAGCTTCCCTGCTTTCTTCTGGGCCTTGCTGGCTGAAGAGAAATCCACCTATCTCCTTTGCCTGTGAAAATATAAACAAAAAGCCCCTCTCTTCGGAGTGTCATTAACCTGAAAAAGGAATTGTGATTAATATTTGGTGGCTTCTCCATCTCTTCCTTGTTCATCTTTCTCCAAACATGGTTGCCTCCTGTTAAAGGAAGTCCATCAGTTTTATTCTGTAAAAACAAATGCATAGCCCTTTCTCCAGGTGAATGGACCTGGATCCTCAACGGGGTTTACATCATCTTGGGACTTCTTAGGATCAGTTTTCTCTGTAGAATTAAAAATGTGTTTATCTTCCCTAATTTTATTACAAGCTTTTAGTAAGGAGAAAGTTTTTTTGGTTAAAATGACTAAATGAACTTTGTCACACATAAGATTCCTCTTCTCACCCTTCTGTTTCAACAATATAAGTATTAAAGCATTGCGACAGTCTCAGTTAACTTGCTAGCCTTTGCCTCAGTATAAGGATTAGTTAGCTAGCCTTCAATGTTAAGTAAATTTTGGCTTCTAGCTCTCAGGGAATCTGGAGAGCTAAATTGTGAGAACTTCTTACCATACTTTGAAAGACTGAAAAAATTCTTAATAAATTTGTTCAGCTGTTCTTTAACTTACCAAACAGACATTTTTTCTCCAAGTTTACCAATAAGGTTACAGGCTCAATTAAGCTGCTTTGCCCTTCAGGCTTCTTACACTGGATGATTTTACAACCTTGCAATCATCTCTCTTGGTTAACATCACTCATTCCTTCCAAGCTGGATTTAAGGGAAGTTAATGGGAGGGTCTTAGGCCCTCCTGAATGCCCTAAAGTTATGACCCTACATCCAAAGTTTAAAAACCTTTTCTCTTCAATTTCTAATTCCATGTGGGGGTGCTGGTGTTTCCCCACAACAGTATTCCAAAAGACCCCTTGATTTAAAGGGTGGTTGAACTTCTCAAGTACACTTTCCTGATAGACATACATTTTTACTCTAGGAATGCAAGGAAGCAAAAATTGGCTTAAGCGATCTTCTTTTATAAACCATGATATATCAGAATTTATCACTGCCTTAACTTTTTCATAACCCTGTTCAGTAATTCCAGCAACAATCAGAACACCTTGAGAATTTACATTAGACTTTCCTAATAAACATCCCATAGTTCTTTTAGGTAGCGAACCCCAATAACGCTCTTAATTTCTGATTCAATTACATTTTGACTTTACTTCACAACTTTGATTAACTTCAGTATCAGCTTTAATTCCCTGAGTACTTAGATTAAAACTGCCTGATAACAACTGTATTACTCTTTCAATAGGAGACTCCTGTTCTTTAGAACTGCCGTGAGGGCTCCTGAGCCTTGTCTTGGTAAATCAAGGTTACAGCAGCCAGAACAGGGGCTGGGTTTTTGCCTGTTTGACTAGTTTTGGTGGTCTCCTGCTATGAGATTGGGAGATACCTGCCATTTCGGCCATTCAAAGATTCTCTTGCTGGGTTAGGCAGAGGCCTTGCCTTCTGAGCTCTGTTAGGCGAGACTTGGATCAAGCTCCTTCCTCTAATTTCCTGCTGGGAAGCCTTTGCTAATGGCAACCCTTCACTGTTTAATTTTGAAGGACGTTGGCTCGCCCAATGAGTTCCCTCCCTACAGCTGGGGGGGGGCAGAGTTCAGGTTCTTTCAAACCGCAATTAGGTGGCCCAGGCCCATGCTCTGGCGCAGCCGCAGTTTGCTTTTCACGGCAGGCTGATCAGCCTGTGCTGTCTGTACTCCCTTTGAAGAGGACCTGTCTTTCCGCAACTAAAGCACTCTTTCCTAGGTCTGGTATAATTTGCCAAGGCCGCTGCCATGAGGTCTGCCTTGTATTCCTCTGCCTCTACATTCCTGCATATCCTAAGATAATCTAGCAGTGTGCCCTGTTCCCTGTAGGGACTTAAGGCATCTTTACAGTGCTTATTGGAGAAATCATAAGACAGCTTATGCACTAGGTCTCTTACTGCCTGGACATTCTTCACACATTTGGAAATAGCATCTTCCAGTCGGGACACAAAGTCAGCTTAAGGCTCATCATTCCGCTGTCTTATAGTGCGTGTAACTTGGCTTTCTCTCTTCTGATGGAATTATCTTTTCCAGGCCTTAAAACAGACTTCTCTAACTTGAGTAAAAGTCTGCTCATCATAGTTTAATTGTGCCTCAATTGTGATATAATTCTCATCGCCTAGCAGCTGATGAACCCCTATATCTATGCCCTGTTCTGCATTTTTGCGTGCTCGTGAGAGGGCTGCCTGGTTCCATAGCATCTGATATTGCAAAGATTCTGAATGGGGAAAGGCACACTTTTGTCAAAGCTTTCCAATCTGCCGGGATCCAGTGTTCCATATCTGCCATATTCTTGACCATACCAATTACAAATGGTGAATCTGGACCATAACTAGATACTGCCTGCTTAAGATCTTTCAGTAGCTTAAAGGGAAAGGCAGTATGTTGCCTTTCTTGGCTCCCTTCGGGGTGCTGCTCGTCGGGCTCCATGTCTATAATTCTAACGGGATAAGCTATTCTGAATTCTAAGTCTGCTTCTTGAGCTAGACTCTTCTCCACCCGTGAGAGCAAAGGTGCTTTGCCTCTCACTTTCCCAGCCTCACTTGCTAGGTTAAATCTCTCTATTTGCATTCCTTTGTATCTAATCTCTTCTCCTCCAGCACTGGCTTGCTTGATAGTATTGTGATTCCCTGCTCTATACTCTGGCCGGGCAGATGCTTCTACTCTGCAATTTCCTGATTCAAACTTCGGTTTCCTAGCTACATCTAAAGTTTTCTCATCAGCCTGAAACTCATTCTGCCTGCTTCTCACCTGATTTAAGTCTGTGTAGTTTAGAGGTTTCTCACTACTCTGCTGGTCTTCATCTTTCATTCTCTCTCCTTGCAGCGACTCCAACACTGCCTTAATCTGCACCCACAGATCCAGGTCTCCATGGGTATGCTCTGTCCTTCCCTGTGAGTTTTTCTTAAGTTAATGGCTACCTTTTCCCAGATCTCCATATGGAAGGTTCCTGACTCCGAAAAAGAAGGATTAAATTTCTTTACCAATTGAAGAAACTCTTTCCTTTTCTTATTCTTTACTACTATATTTTGTTTCTTCAAGAGGTGGCAAAGAGTGATACCATACTCTATCCTTGCTCTTTGCCTGACCCATATCTCACTCGGACTAAAACACACACTTAAAAAAATAAACTAAAAAAATGTCCCTCACTGTCCGATTAGGCCATACAATTGTTCCATGGGATATAGAACTCAAAAGGGTTATTTTCCTATGGGGCACCACGTAATGGGCGCCATGTGTCAGGGGAAGCCAGCCCCTAACATCATTATGGGTCCGGTAGGCGCAATTGTACAGCGATAATAAGTAAAGATCATAGTAAAGTTATAGAGAGCATGAGAGATAGAAGTATCGAAATAAGTGGGAGTCAGTCACAATTCATGGTAACATGCTCACCTCTGCCCCGCTGATGGTCCACGTGGAGGGAGGGAGAGTTTAATGGTAGCCCAGGCCCCTTTTATATTCTCTGGGGCCATGCAAGCCCCCTAATTACAGGTGAGGACATACATCACTGGAAGGGGCTGTCCTATAGGTAATACAGTAATGAGAGGGGGGTGGTCTAGGGACACACAGGCAATAGGAAGGGGAGGGATCCTAGGTTCAGGATGGAGGCCTAACTTTGACCTATTCCCTAGATCTCCATAGGAACCATTATCAGTAGGGTGTGAATGCTTGGTCTCAGGCCTCAAGGAGGAATAGTCTATTGTCCCCAGTAGCAGGGAGTGAGGCCTGCCATATAGTCTGGTGGACTAACTACCCTAGAGGCCTACCCTGTAGTCTAACTACCCTGGGGAGGATGTCTGTAAGCGTTTGACCTCTCCCCACAAGTCCCCCCTTTAACTCATATATAAAATTCAAAAGCCACATAGGCGACATGGTTATCTTCTATACATTAAAAGCTGCCAAGGCAAAATTTCATGATCCAATTAATATAGCCAAAAATTCGGGCTTAATAGAAACATTTTGAATCCGAGCGCTGGGAAAAGTCCCCTATGCCCATCTGCTATTGGAGGAAGGTATGAGGGGCTGGATGCTGCGGCGGGAAGAAATAGAGCCAAATAGGAATGTCTGCTTCCATAGGGAGAATGAATTAACCATGTGCTCACTCTGCAGCACATCTTTAAGGGAGAAACTGTGGAAAACGTAGACACCCACAGGAACATGTACTTGGACTATATCCCCAACTACCAGAGTGGCGGTCTCCCAGCCGTGGAATTCTAGTCTTCCGGATTCCCTCCGTTCAAGTCAGGGTATAAGTCCCAGTCATCTTTCCCTACAGTGCTAGTATCCCACATTTCCCCTCTCTGCGTGACGTTTAAGATTCAATAGAGTAACGGAGGCAACATGGTCTCTTCATATCTCTCAGCTTCCTGTAGAAGCGACAGGAGACTGCAGGCATCACAATTATGATGACAAACAACACAGTCAGACTGGAACTTAAGCTATGTGAGATACTTTGCACCCACGCTCGCGGATCCAACCTTTCCATGCCACTCACCAACTGCTTAATCATATCAGAGCCAAGAGATGCCTCAAGCTTGTCTTGGAATGTATAGAAAATATCCTTTTTAAGCTGATCAACATCTAACGAAATATTTCCCTTAAGCCTTTGCAAATGTTTCCTAATCAAATCCCAATCGTGCAATGTCTTATTATATGGGTAAGGAGTTACACAGAAATCAGTTACATTCCAATCACATTTCAACATTGATGTTTCAAATTCATGATTTGATCTCCCAACCACTGGGCAGTTTGCTGCAGCTCCGCTACTTTCCCCCCCAGTTCCTCATCCACCTTAGCCTGAGTGGCTCAGAGCTGATGTGAGTCCACTTGCCACTTCTGCACAAAATGTTCAGTCTTGATGGACTCTTGTAGAGCACTCCCAGCGAAGGCAGCAGTGGTGGCAATGGCTGTGAGTCCAATTATAGCTGCGACCAGCATTCCCACGAGTCGGCGAGGTCTCCTCAGCATCTCCGACACCACTTGCATCAAGAAGGACGATTCCGGACTGCTCTCCCATCTGCGCTTCCTCTCCACCAGGATCCACACCCCCATCCTGCTCTTTAGGACGAGGATGCTGTCTTTTGAAAGGTTTACAAGCAGAGCATGGTTAAAGCAAGTGAACAGTCTTAGCGTCAGCAGTGGAAGAAATAACTCAGCACTCAGCAATCACCACTCTCAGGAATCTGCCAGGTCTCCTTGATGTTTTGAATAACTTCAGTAACAGAACAGGGTCTGGTCACACATCAGCTTCCCTGCTTTCTTCTGGGCCTTGCTGGCTGAAGAGAAATCCACCTATCTCCTTTGCCTGTGAAAATATAAACAAAAAGCCCCTCTCTTCGGAGTGTCATTAACCTGAAAAAGGAATTGTGATTAATATTTGGTGGCTTCTCCATCTCTTCCTTGTTCATCTTTCTCCAAACATGGTTGCCTCCTGTTAAAGGAAGTCCATCAGTTTTATTCTGTAAAAACAAATGCATAGCCCTTTCTCCAGGTGAATGGACCTGGATCCTCAACGGGGTTTACATCATCTTGGGACTTCTTAGGATCAGTTTTCTCTGTAGAATTAAAAATGTGTTTATCTTCCCTAATTTTATTACAAGCTTTTAGTAAGGAGAAAGTTTTTTTGGTTAAAATGACTAAATGAACTTTGTCACACATAAGATTCCTCTTCTCACCCTTCTGTTTCAACAATATAAGTATTAAAGCATTGCGACAGTCTCAGTTAA